>NC_061094.1:40891819-40923491 GCF_015104395.2 Macrobrachium nipponense
ATTCAGAAGGTGCTGGAGATTGTGGGGCAGGCGAGTCTGGATTAGCAGAGGCAGCTGAGGTAGAGGGTACAGGATCTCCTGCAGGCCTCTCTACCTTCTTAAAATACTGCTCCAGGTTAGTCTGAACAGAGAGCGACCTCTTTTCATCCAAGATCTCCTTGTAACACTGCATCAAATCCATGACGCCTCTGGAAACCCTAGTGAACCTGTCCAAGTTGGGATCCTGAGCCTCAAAAGTTGACAACGCTTGCTGCAAACTCTGCAAAACCTCTTATCAAGTCCTGCCTTGTGAAAGCCTTAGGCTCTGGGGTGGGTGCTTCTTCTTCTTCCGCTCTATTATCTGCTTCTCCAGTTGTATCAGGTCCAGCAGATAACTCCTCGCCATGAGACTCCAGCAGCTCTGTAACATCATCAACCTCCATCTCCAAATTGATTCCTTACTCAGGGCAACAACGTTCTTGACAACTAGCTGAACTGTGTCCTCAAACCCATGGAAATCATTCACAAATTGAGGACAAATTTTCTTCCAGACACCATTCATGTTTGTTTGCTTAACCTCCTCCCAGGAATTACAAGCCAATGTTCTTTACAGCATCAAGGATGTTTGTAGGATTTCCAAAAGTCCTTCAGAGTCAAGTCCTTCTTGGTTTTCAGTTGCCTGTAAAGCCATAGCAATTGTCCTTCGTAGGTAGTAGGCCTTGACGAAGCAATCACTCCTTGGTCCATAGGCTGTAAAGGGCCGTGGTATTAGGTGGAAGGTAAACCACCTTGACATTAGGGTTAAGTCTTCAGCTGGGCAGGGTGTCCAGGGGCATTGTCCAGCACTAGCAACACCTTAAAGGGGATACCCTTTGGAGCGCAATACCGCTCCACACTTGGAACAAATGGTTTACGAACCAGTCCTCAAACACTGCAAGTGTCACCCATGCCTTCTTGTTGGACTTCCAAATTACTGGTAGTTGACCCTTCCAAATGCCCTTGAGTGCCCTTGGATTTTCAGCCTGATACACCAACAAGGGCTTCAGTTTGAAGTCGCCAGCAGCATTACCAAGAAGTAAAGTTAGCCTCTCCTTGCTGGCTTTATGACCGGGTGCTGACTTCTCCTCCTTGGCGATGTAAGTGCGGTTAGGCATACGTTTCCAAAACAAACCTGTCTCGTCTACGTTAAACACTTGCTGAGCAGAATAACCCCTCCTTAATTATCTCAGACAACGCTTTAGGAAATTCACGTCGCTGCTTTCTCATCCCCACTAGCAGCTTCCACCTTGCAATTTAAGGTTATGGTAATTGGCCCGAGCCTTAAATCGCATAAACCAACCCCTACTAGCCACAAACTCTTTCACTTTCACTTCCCTCCCCTTTTCTTTTTTCAACGCTTCAAACAATCTTTTCGCCTTCTCCAGAATCACCATAAGGCTACTGGATACGCCGTTGATTTTGGTCTTCCAACCAAAGCACCAATAACCTTCCATTTCAATTATTAGACACTACGCTGCTTAGTTATCACTGTCGCTTTCATAGGAGCAGATCCTTTCACATGTTCAACGATGCGCTCTTTATCTTTGATAATGGTAGCCAACGGTCGAACGGCTAAGGCCAAGCGAGCGGCCAATGTTTGTTGGCGTTTCTCCCTTCTCAGATCGCTTTATAAATGTCCACTTTAATTTCCATGGTGATGGCCTTTCTTTTCTTCGATGCACTACCATCAGAAGAGTCCGCCTTGCGCTTGGGAGCCATAACAAAGAGCAAAAAAGTTACAAAAACGATACAACACGAGGGAGAGAGCAGTGTAAACAACCAAAATGGCGTATGGGCGAGGAATGAGCGTAGCGAAGCGACGCCGTCCTCTCCCCCACAGCCAAAAAGCGTATTCTTCCGCCGTGCGCCCGGAACTATGTTTCGCGTTTGTTTACATTGCTTACGACGCTAAACCGCGTAAGACGGAACGACGCAAAATATTATTTTTTTATATTTTTATGGGGGCGCGTTCGTAACCACGAAACATCGTAAGTCGAGACCAGCGTAACCGAGGACTTACTGTATATATATATACACCAGTATATAATATATATATATATATATATATATATATATATATATATATATATATATATATATATATATATATATATATATATATATATATATATATATATATATATATATATATATATATATATATATATATATATATATATATATATATATATATATATATATATATATATATATATATATATATATATATATATATACTATATATATATATATATATATATATATATATATATATATATATATATATAATATATATTATATATATATATATATATATATATATATATATATATATATATATATATATATATTATATATATATATATATATATATATATATACTATATATATATATATATATATATAGTATGTATGTATGTATATATATATATATATATATATATATATATATATATATATATATATAATATATATATTTGCTTAAAAGCAATTGCTTTAGTGGCATCAATAAGTTTCTTGCAGGTATCTTCATACCGACGAAGTTTTTTCCAATTCTCGTTCGTCATTTTCTGGTGAAAAATATGCAGACTTCCTTCTTCCATTTATTGAATGGACACACACACACACACACACACACATTATACACATTTATGTGTAAACAGAAATTATCTGATTTGTACCTTTATGCATGCTATAAAATATATATATATATTTTTTTTTTATTCCTGTATTCAGATTTCTATATTCATTTTCATTCCTGTATGTAATTTTGTTTTTTTTTTTTGCTAAAACCAACATGTAACATTAAATTTTACACACACTTAAGGAAACACTAGCACATAGCATTGTATTTTGAATATTTATTTAACAACTGTTTATACTTTCACTTTTATTGTCACAGTACACATGTCCTTATGTTCTTTGTATCCAAAACAACGCCCTTAAGCTGTTAATCCCCAGACTAACCAGTACCCATACCTCAAGGTCATACCTCCCACACGATGAAATAAATAGGCCGAAAAGCCAGATTGTAAGTCAGTAGTCGCTTGACAATGCCATACGGCGAAACAGCTGTCTCGACAAAATTCAATAAATGGAAGAAGGAAGTCTGCGTATTTTTCACCAGAAATTGACGAACGAGAATCGGAAAAAACTTCGTCGGTATGAAGATACCTGCAAGAAACTTATTGATGCCACTAAAGCAATTGCTTTTAACAAAAATTGTATAAGACAAAAACTATGCCATAAAAGTATATATATATATATATATATATATCGGCGGACTTAGTTATCAGCGATCCGGTTTTATGGCACTTGTCTAGTGCCATAAAATCGACAATTTATGGCGCCATGACAGGACAAGTTCCGGTTCTCAGCACCATAAGGGTTCTTATGGCATGCCATAAGGGTGTTTATGGTGCCAATAACCAGTTATTGGAGCCATAAATCACTGAGCTTCAGTTAATGGGATGTTTTCACTTACTGGCACACCCCCGGGAATGGAACCCTGCCGAGAACCAGGGACTGCCTTATATATATTTATATATATATGCAAAATGGAGAAACCATAAAAATTCCATATCCACACCAGTTTGGGAATTAGGTACTGTCAGTTTCATAGCCCTAAAATAGGATCTCCTTCCACCAATGAAATGCATTGATGGATGAACATACAGATTTTACTCAAATATAGTAGTGGGATTTACTTGCCTGCTGCAGATCTGCAACACCATATACCTCGCCGTAAAAAAAGAAAGAAGCTAATTTTTAAATGCACCTTCATCCTACAGTAATCATGCCAGTGATAATCTCTTATGGAAGTGAATCACAATATATACTACCTCTGTTATCAAAAGCTACAGCACCTACACAACCACAAAACCATCCCTCAAATACCCATTATTACAATTGTCTAACGTATTTCCCAGTTGTTGTTTTGTATATAATTTTAAAACTATAGTTAATTTTTAGTATATAAAATGTGCTGTTCTTATCCTTATTTAAAATTATTGTAAATTTTCATTTCTTTTTCAAAAATAAATCTAATTTCTGGATGCAGTTCCGTTAAAATAAATTTCTTGAATATCTATAATAATTAGTATTGTGACAATAAAAAAAAAATGTATTGAGCCTTCAAGAATCTACAACAGGAATAAGTCCAGTTAAGAGTCTGAGTTAAAACCCAGAGCCTGCTTCACCTTTATTTGTTCCTTATTATGTTGGTGAATACAACACACTGGCATAATCTGTATTCATATCCCTTCTTTCTAACAGAATTTATGCAAGTAATTGTGTAAATGGTATTCACCTGTAGATATAAAGTACTCAAGTTTCCTGATTTTGAATCCCATAAGACCTTGTTCCCAAAAGTCATATTCATGCTTAATATAAAAGAGACATGGATCACTCTGCCCATCAAATTACAAACTTTTTCAATGAATAAATCATGATACATGAGTAAGGAAAAAAAACTCAGTAGTTACACACTGAAAAACATGGATTTTTCTCAATACAAGTTATATTTCATTTTTACCAAAGTCCTTTTCCCATACATAATTTGACAAACATTAACAAGCATGCAACAATAATTTCATAACTTTCAATCCCTGTTACTTCATGACTTCATATGAATCCTATTAAGCCTGATGGAAATTAAAGTAGCAAGCATATATTAGCAAAAAACAGGTTTTGAAGTAAGAAAACCTACGCATTTTTGGTAGTTGCTGTTGGATTCTCAAGGAGCTACCCTTCCATGGTCTAACTGTAGCTCCATGGTGACCAGACTAATTTCAAAAGAATTCTCTTTTAGCTGGTATTGTATCAGCCCCTTGTCATAAAAACCATTATTTAATAAAGCCTAGGATCCTGTTTATATCCAATCCTAAGCTATCTGGGCTAAACTACCACGTAGTACACCAACAATAGGATGTTTCCTAAATACAGTAGTCCTCTCTTAGTATAGTATAAAGATACTGCCTAATCCAGATTACTCTAGATCAAATGTAACGGCTATATGAAAACAGAAACTTACTCATATGTAAACCCATAGGTAGGCTGACAATTTTGTCTAACCCAGATTGTTTATATCTAGCCCTAGGCTATTTGGTCTACTATACAAAACAGTAACTTTCTAATGTGAAACTTTATACTATTAAGGCTATCACCTAGTGTAAGTTATTGTCTAATCTTGATTAATCAATTTACCTTTAGGGGTATGGAATTAACCAGGTGTCATTTGTCGCCGTCAGGTTAGTCTACTACTTCACAGCATATTTGGTCTACTGTATAAAAACAGTAAATTACTATTGTGAAATTCTAGCTAGGCTATCCTATCACCTAGACTAGGTTATTGTCTGATCAATCTAAATTATTTATTTACCTTTTAAGGGTATGCACATGTTAGCCTAGAGTACTAAGACTATGCTCAAGTATACGGGCTATATGGAAAAAATGTCTGTTGCCTTTTATATAATCCTAAGGTCTTCAGTGTAAACTTAGGCTACTACTGCCTAGGCCCATAGCCTAACAGGATATGTCTTTAAAGCTTACCTTAATTCAGGTTACTACCTAGTCCAGGTTATTTTTGTTCACCCTTAAGGATATACAATCTCAAGTTATAGGCTACAAACAATATCTACTACAGTCTAGTTAACATATTCTCACTGAATCGATGTAGATTGTTGGCTACTTCCTAGTAGGCTATTGCCAACATCATCATCTGAAACGATTATCTTTTATAAATAATAATAATTGTGGAACACTTTTTTAGATAAAACTTCTAAATAAAATGATAAATTCTGCAAAACAATTTTTGCTTTTACAGTTAGCAAAAAATCATAATAATAAACTATAAGAAGAGCAGACGTGTGCCGGCAAAAAGCCGTTTTACAGCTTTTCACTCAAAATTAAATAACTTAAAATTAAGCACTTAGTTTTCAGTTTAAATGTTTCTATGAACTTCAGTAATGAAATCAATGAGCTAAGAACAAAATTCTCTGAGCTAACGATCATAAATTGCAAGCAACGTCTGCTGGCGAAAAAAGCAGGTGCATGGCTTTTCATACACAATAAAATCATTGTTCCACAGCCTACATTTTAAACATTCTAACCGGAACTTAAAATTATACACTTAGCTCTCAACTTATGTTTTTATGAACCTCGGTAATGAAAATAATAAGTGAAGAACGAAACTCTCAGAGCTAGCCTAGCAATCATAAATTGTAAGAAGTGTTAACGGCTGCTGGTGGAAAATGCCAATTTACGGCTTTTCACACAATAAGATCATTGTTCTACAGTCTAAGCTAAAAAATTTTTAACTGGAACTTAAAATTATGCACTTAGCTGAATCAATAAGCAGAGCTCTGGTTTGTTTACCGACCAGAAAAGGAATGGCTTCATAGTAAGTGTTTGGTCGTATGTAAACATATGACAGCGCATACAAGCATAGCCACTTCTTGTGGGTTTTGACGTAGATAAATTGGGTTTTAACATTTGCTAAGGATAAGAAAAAGTGCCCTAAGTTAATTTATACTCTATCATGTGTTATACTTTTAATCATTACGACAGAACACCCAATGATTAACGACACAATACCCGGCTCCGAGACCAGCTAAAAGATAATTCTTTGACATTAGTCTGGTCACCATGGAGCTCTGGTTAGCCCATGGAAGGGTAACTACTTGAGGGCAAGACAGCGACTACGCAATATAAATTTTCCCTAAATTTAGATGTTATTAGTAATGTGTGAACAGACAAAAATTTTTAAAAATTACTTTTTCAAAAATAGTAAAATTTCATTGAAAAATACAATCACTAGCCAGATTATTATTAGTCATCTTGTAATGTTTATTTTTTCCTTAGAAGGATTTAGATATATATACCAGCACCAAAGAAAAAGAAAAAAAAAAGATGCAATCTAAATAATAATATATATCACTTTTATTCAAGGGAAAACATGTGCCCTTTGAAGTAAAGTAATGAAAACTAATATAACCAGAGAGAAAGATCTATACGTATAACGTAAACTATACATACAAGCAACATGTATTACTATTCCCATGCTAAACAATGCCAGAAATACTAACTATTCAACAAACAGTGCATGGTCATTATTCATAAGCACAAGAATACCAATATTAAGCAAGAGAGCAAAAAAGGATAGTTTAGCAACTCTAGCAGTATCTACAACACAGTCCACACCGATAAATCTCCTAAACTATTCTTTAAGGAAATTCTAAAGCAACCCTTTGCTGGGAACATTTGTCCAACCATGGAAAATGGATATCTGAGTATAGCAACCTCAGTTCACTGCAGATCTCAAGCTATAATAATTGAATAATTCATGAGCCAGAATAAACACTAGACTTGCACGTACTAAAATGAAGGCACTGATAAAATATCTACATATAATGTTTTACTGCCTGAGAGGTTCACGGCTAAAATATTCCACTCAGCAAAAGGTTGTATTTGTCCCCTGTACATGATGAAATATTTACTCACATCCAGTTACAGATTCTTCAATCCACTCTGACCGTTCTGAAACATAGTTACATTACTGATCACAATACAAATGAAAATACTCACATTACAGTGGCAACTAGTCTTATTTTTCTAACCCTTTCAGTGTTCAATTTTTGGATATCTTGATTTATCTTATTGTTACTAAAAGTCAATTCTCCTGATAAATTTATTTTTATTTTTAGTGTTACTAATAAAGTGATTTTTTTATTCTACAATTAGAAAAAGTTTACAGATTACATAAAATAGGCACATAGCAAAATAAATCTAAAACTGACCAATTTAGTAATCAGCTCCTTATCCAAATGCTTAGTTGTCCTACAGTTATAAAGGAAATATATACCTAAACACACTGAAAGGGTTCATTATCAAAACAGAGCCAATCAAGCATCACATATGTTGTGCTGATTTCCAAATTATTGCATCAAAATTTTAAGCTCCAACTGCATGTTTTTAATTAGCAGTTAAATCATCAAGACTATTTTCTAAGAGCCAGTAACTTAACAATAACACCAGAAAAATAGTCTGTTCACTGTATGAAAATTTACCATTTTCTACGAAAGATGAAGCTGCAGAATCAACAACAAAGATCTAAGAGTTCCACTTGTACACTAAACAACAAAATTCTGAGCTTATCAAGAATGCAAACATTCATCAACATTCCTCAATTTAATACAAGAAGTGCTGATGAATGAAACAGGCCACATCTGCATAAACATAATATATACTGCATATACTGCATTAGCTTACTACACATACAGTACAAACCTTTCCCAATTGTCTAAATTTGTTGTCCTATCATATTTTCTAATTAATTTCTAATATCAATAGTACAAAGGAATTCCTTTCCATATGGCTTGATGTTTATGAGAAGTAATCTCAAAAGCATACGCAAAACTGCTTTTTTCAGGAGTCATACTAATTCATTGAAAAACATAACATAATATTATATGCCTAAATCTTGTTGTGGAGTAGTGAGTTACAGTATGATGTTGTGGTATACTGTGCCATTCAGCACATAAAGGGGAAGGCGAATTAGATCCAAATATGTGCAGACTCTTGTCTTCAAAGATATTACTATACATCTAGAATAGCAATGCATCTGGAGTTCCCATAAAGTCCCCTACTTACGCACTTTAGATATAGGAAGCCGATTCAACCTCTTTGTACTAACGCTTGATCCCTAAAATATGAACTATTAGTCTCCGTACCTGACAACAAAAATTGTAGCTTAAGTGCTAGGGAAGGTGATTACCTCATTAGATAACTAACACTGCAGCTAAAAACCCCATGTTAAAGAACCACAAGATTACTATTTCAAATAAAAATCAAATTACACCAATTAATGTTGCCTCACCTTTTGCAGACCAAATTAAATTTCTCTATCTTTGGATTAATTTATCTGTTATCCCTCCTTCTTCAGACATAGATAGGAAACTATCAAATAACCACAAAGATATCACAGACCTATTTCATTAGGTAACTGACTAGACAATTTTGATGTTCCACTTGCTGAGACCTGTCATCCTAGTCCCCCAATCTCACACTCAGATATTAAGAGAACTCTACACAAACTCAATAGTTGGGGCAGCAATGATCAAGCAGGGCTTTTCCTATTGTTGATCACAAGGCAGCAATTATAAGGCAGGGCTTTTCCTATTGTTAATCACAAAGTCCAAGAAATAAATAATTGGGAAGAAAATACCTAGACCCTGGACCAAATTCTCTGGAGACTAGAGGGTCAGAGGGACCTGTGGTATTGGTGAAAATAAGTGAAGGTGCCAGTATAAGTGTGTTAGACAACATAACTCGCATGCACAGTGTTAGCTCGTGCAGCAAATATTTCATCCCTTCATTTAGTGATTTTCCAATCTGAATAATAATAGCACAACTTACACTTTATCAAGAACACAGTAATATTTACATACTGCTACTGCCTTCATTTCTTGCAGTGAAGCTATCTATTCCAGGTTGTACTGCATTATTTTATCTCAACAGATGATATTGTCAAACCCATTCTTTTAAAAATTTACAGCTAAGAGGACCTATTTAAATTAAAATCTCTTACTGCATTCCATTTCATCATATATATTTCCATATACAAAATGTTTTAATTCACACCACAGAAGTGGTGTGCTTACACATTGTAGTTACCCTTTTCCAATTTTCAAGTTTTACTTCAGAAGAAATCCTTTGGACGAGCCCTGTGAGTCAGAAAATGTGACTCAACACTTGCATTAAAGTAATTTATAATACACTATACCTCTGATAATAGAAAAAGGACCAGAGAAACCTGAGTTATCTTAGGAAGTTGATAGTACTGCACTACACTATTGTGGGACTATACCTATACAAATACTGACTGATAAATGCAAAAATTATATAAGGAGCATACAAGATAATTTATCAAGAATCCAGTTACATTCCAACTACAAAACTTTAGAGATACATTCATGGATTGGACACAACAAAAGATGATGATTATAAGATAGCTTGACCTTTACCCACAATTATCATGATGATGATAATGATGATCAAAACTTGCTTAGTCATCATCACAGGTAATATAAAATAATTAACAGAACCTAACTTAGGGAGGCAATCCCTTGGCCAGAATGGTGAACAAAAGGATCACATGGTTTCAAAGTATCACTACCATCAGCTAATTTATTCAATGTAGAAGCTTATAAAGTCAAAATTACTCATAAAATACTGGATTTCATTGGACTATTGTAGAGACAGAAAAAAAGAACATGAACAAGGACAAGTCTGTCATCACAGTTTAAGAAGTTTGTAAATAACACAGGTTATATTTGCTGAATTCTCTACAAAAAGTTCTCATAGAAAACTGACATCATATTTCCTCCCAAGAACTTGTGTTTTGACAACAAACTAAAGGACAAAGAAGGAGTTATGTGTTTGCTAATTAGCTAGTACATCATGAGGTCAAGCTAATTTTTTTTTTTGTAGGAACAAATGCCTTGAAAAGAGTATTCCTTAAAGCAGTATTCCTGAATGATACTGCTTATATGGGGATCATAAGATTATGAAGATCCCACATAAGAATCCTCATCATCCTGAAGTTAAATACATACCGTGTTATCATTAAAATAACACAAAAGAAACTGAGCTATATTCCTTGAGGGCTAAATAAAGTTGCATATCCTATAACCTTAGAAAGTAACCCTCTAATAAAAAAAATGATGAGAGAAAGTAACCCTCAGATAAAAGAAAACATGAGAGTAGGTGGTCTTCTCATTTTTACACCATCACAGAATACAGTTACACTGTCAAGCAAAAGTTAAGGTATACGCTAAAAATTATTGAGAGTTCATTCTTGATACAACCACCAATATAAAAACGATTTTCATTCTGTTATATCAGAACAACATTAACTCTTGACAAAACACTATTAAAATGACCAAGGGATGGTGTTTGGATTACTCCTCAAGGAATCTTTAAAAAGAGTTTACCTATGTCAAAAACTGCAAGAAGTAGCTATGTGCATATGCACAGTCATATTATTTACATACGAACAGAAACTGACCAAGAAACCATTCCTTTATGTTGGTCAATGCAGGATGATCCCTTACCCTAATCCCATGTCTTTTCGTCAGGGAAGTTGGAGGGTTTTGAGGACTTAACAGCGACTACCAATAAAAGGTCTTTCCTACGTCAAAACCTGTTTTTTTATCAAGTAGTCGCTGTCACGTCCTCATGGAGCTTTACAAAGAAATTGACAGCTGAAGAAAGGCTTTCAAATTTTAATCCCAACAGCCCAAAAACATTTTTGGTCCATGGTCAAACCACAAGTTTTAAGGCCCCATTCTTTATTCCAAATACCTTTAGGTATGGTAGCAAAGAAATGAAACTACCAAAGAACAAGATACTAAGTGCAAACTCGTGTTTTTTAAGGTGAAGTTCTGTGGTGCCTTCCCTAAGCATGCTGGATATGGTTGCTGTATTGTCAAACCTTCTCCAGCAATAGTTAACATACCCGCCACTGGTTTGCTGCTGTATCACCTATGGGTCAGGACTATCCTTGCAACCTACCGATACACAATGTAGTCGAAATTGTTCAAGCTCATGACAATAGTGTTGCTGGAGTATAGGGAAAAAGAGACCTTCTGGGATGTTTGCCATGACCTCTAGGTAAACCTTAAGTGCTTAAACTGGGCATAATCTTTTGCCTGCTAAATCTAGTTTACTTAAAATAGGAGATTTCCTTCTTAAAGGAATCTCATTTTTGGCCAGGATGACAAGCCAGAGGACAATAATAATTGATTGTCAGCCATTTGCATGATGTATTGTCCCTGTCAAAGAGAGCCCAGTTTCCTAATACAAGCTCCTGATGCCAATGCAATTAAGAAAATCGCCTATTGTAGCTTGTGAGTTGTGGTAGTATCAGGTCCACTGAATTGAGGGGCTGATCAAAGTCTAAGCACATTGTTCAGAATTGGAACCTTTTGAGAGTGGGTCTAGCAATCACTGGTGTGCAGTGGGTGGGGCTTAGCTAGAAAGCTAGGTGAACTCTTCTATGATAGAAGCCTCGGTCTCCAAGACAAGTCCTGCACCTTGTTGGGATAGACCATGCTCTTGCCTTACAGGGCGGGACCATTCTCCTGGGGGCAGCTCTCGCTCACATTTGTGTGAGCGAATCTAACTCTCCTCAGGATAGCTCCTGTGCACTTTCAAGAGGGCATGTGTCCTCTCCCAAGGACAACCCCCTTTCACCTTGGGATGACGGGAGTTCTCCCAGACTCATACATCAATCGCCATTTCAGTCTGACAATTGGTCCCAGCATTCCTCTCCTGCTGAGGCTTTGGTCCCTGGCAGGTCAACAAAGAGTGTCAGGCCCCTCTCACCTGTTCCTTCAACCTCCTGGGGTTATGTGGGGAACCACAAGAGGGAACATGGGGGTTCTAGTGGAGGTCTCTCACCTGCAGAGAGGGCAACTCGGGAGGACCACGACTTGGAAGGTACGGAGGGTGGTCGTCTCCCCAAGGATGCGGATACTCCTTAGCTGCAGAAATCCTACACCAAGACTGATAAACTGATTCGTCAGTACAGTGGACCACCCGTATTTGTGGGGGATGCGTTCCAGACCCCCCTTGCAAAGAGCTAGAGTCCGCAAATACTTAGAACCCCTATAAAAATGCTTATACTACCTGATTTTTTAAATAGTTTTATCATAAAAAGTACATTTAATCATAAAACTGATATGAAAATACAGTAGTTTGTGGATATTTCACATAGAAAATACCATGAATATGTAAATTTCACACAAATAATGGGTAGATAAGGTCCACAGAGAAATATGCGAATACATACATGAGTCCACGAATGCCAAGAACGCAACTACTGGGGTCCACTGTATAGCAATCTCTGGTATGAGACATTGGCTGACAGTGGGATTGTTCCTTCAGGTCTTGAAGCCCTGGTTAGGCCTTGCAAGGGATCCTTACCATCAATAGGATTCATGATTGAAGCTGCAGAATCAATCATGGGTTAGGTGAATTCTCTCATCTCTGGAAGGAAGACCTCACTGCGAGCCAGCCACTCATTTAAGCTGCTTCCTCCACTACTCCCTCATCAAAAGAAGTTTTATAAACCTTCAGAGAAGTTAATCCCAACTGCACAGATCAACCCAGACTTGGTTCATCTCAGTCCAGGTCTGTCGTTGGAGCAACTTCGAGCAGAAAACATCTCCCTCTCACATCAGGAGTCAGCAACTTTGAAAACAACTGCTATGGCAGCGTTCCAAGCAGTCTCTTGGAGTGACCATTGGTCTACAACAGTCGCTAAGGTTATCACTTCCTCTCCTTCGCTCCCCAACAAGGAAATGGCTAATCTTAATAGACTGTTCCTGTCTGGAGGTAAGACCATTAATTACTTGGCCCACCAGACAGCTAACCTACAGGCAAACTTGGTATTTAAAGGGCCAGACGCAGCTCTATGCCAAGTTCTGAAGTTTATAAGTCCTGAATCGGTCTTAACTCTGAGAAACAGACCTTTGCTGGGTTCCACATCTCTTTTTGACAGAGAACAACTAGATGCTGCTGTGGATCGATGAAGGGGGAATGATAACAACCGCCTCGTCTACCACACAGTGGCAAAGACCACTGGCCCCTCACGAGCCACTGCAGCCCGATCACCAGGTCAGGCTGGTCCTTCATCTGTGGGTCCCAGGAAATCACAAAATCCTAGGACGCCTCACAAGTATCCCCAACCTTCTTCGACCCCCGTCAGGAAGGGTGCAAGCCAGCAACCATTTCATTCCTCTGCCAACCCAGGGAGAGGCAGTAAGGGGAAGAAAGAAGGAGGGCACTAGGGGTAGTGCCCCTCCACGTACTACCCTTCGAATCTCCCCCACACCTTACCAATCTACTGGTCCGTCTACAGACATATTTCTGGCTCGTCGAAGGACCTCGTAATAGTACAGAGCAAGGTGAAGGTGATGCTGGAGAAGGGCACTGTAGAAGTCGTGACAGACCAGACTCAAGGATTTTACAGCAGGATCTTTCTAGTGGAGAAAGCATCAGGGGGATGGAGACCAGTCATAGACCTGTCAGTTTTGAATCGATTTGTTTGGCAGACTTTATTCAGAATGAAAACAACTGGTTTAGTGGTGGCAGCCATCAGGGAGCCTAACTTTATGTTTATGGTGGATCTGCAGGATGCATATTTCCAATTACCCATCTTGCAAGAACCTCTGCTTTATCCCCAATGTAACAGTGTATCAATTCAAGGCTCTCTGCTTTGGATTGTCAGCCATTCGGCAGGTGTTCACGAGAGTATTCACCCTTGTTTCAACTTGGGCTCATTCGTACAGGATACGTTTTCTGAGGTATCTTGATGATTGGCTAGTCGCAGCAAGTTCTCACCTGAAGTTGCTTCATGACAGAGATCGTCTCCTAGGATTTTGTCGCAGACTAGGCACTGCAATAAATCTCGAGAAGTTAGACCTTACAACCAAACAGAAGATAAAATACTTGGGCATACTGATAGGTATGGCAGCAGTGAGAGTCTTTCCCTCAGACTCCTCAATCAGCATGTTCAAGGAGACAGAGCAGTTATTCCTGTCCCAGCAGAAACAACCAGCTCGAATGTAGCAAGTTGTTCTCAATCCTACATAGCCTTTTTAGAGTAATGCTGATTTCAATTCCATTAGTGCTTTGAAAACCCAGAAGTCTGACAGATGAGCACACTTCTGCTCTTCCGATCAGAGGCATAGCACAGATTCCTTTGCTTGACATTGTACGACCAAGAAAAAGTCCTAGGTGAGGTGAACCTCCAGTCGGTTAGGAAGGCTACACATCCTCCCACCAATTAGTAAGTCTTCCGATGTAAAGTTCGATGGTTTGTATTTGTGTAGGCATAAATGACAAATTTTAAAAGTAATTTGTATTTTTCATAACATACAAACCTGAGGTCTTTACATAAACTGCCCACCCCTAGCCACCCCTCATTTGTTTACCTGGGCTATAAGGCAAGTGGTTTACGCGACTCAACAAAGGGAGGGGTGAGGGTACTCCTCACTTTTCCCACCAGTAGTGTACTACTGAACAACCTTGTTGTGTAGAATAGTCTGCTCATAAACCTCAGGTTTATGAGTTAGGAAAAATACAAATTAATTTTAAAATTTGTCATTTTATTCAGCAATTCTAACATAATCTTTGAATGTAAATAAATGACAAATGCTTCATCTTCAGAGTTTCAAGCAAGGTCCAAAACTTTACTAGAGCTGCTAGTTCTGTGGTGGATATGGAAAGAGCATCAAGTAGTTTGGTGGTGGGAAACGCAACTACAATTACAAATTGCAATGACTGTAAAAAATTCGAAGATTAATGAGCTATAAAAAATTGAGTACTAATGGGTGCTACACAAGACTATTTCTATGCAGACTAGTAGGATTGATAAATTGCAACATAAAGTTACAAAATCAAGCCTCTACCTAAACATTATACCCAAGAAAGACAATAAGAAAAGGACTACCCATGCGAAATAATTCATAGTATGGTATAACAAAATTCAAACCTTACTTGGCATGCAACAAGCCTTAAAAGTGTCAATGAAAAACAATATGAAGAAGCTAGAATAATAAGTCAATTAAGAAAACTCATGATATACAGGAAAAACTTGAAAAGATAACAAACTTAAGGCAAACTTTAATCAGTAATGTTTTGGTATATGAGCTAATAAAAAATATTGCTAAAATAGGAAACCTTAATATCAACTGTATGCATAATTATCTTGACAAATACAAGGTTGGGGAAATGGGGGGAGTAGGCTGCAGAGAATAAGCTAGCAAAGCATACATAATTACAGTACATTTACCTCATACATTTGAACTAGAAAAAACATGAAGAAAGAATACCTCTAGTAATTAAACAATTAAACAAGCATATGTGAGCCAAAAACATGTATGTCAAAATATTAATCTTTAAGAGCTTTAACCATTAAAGAAATCTGAAAAAAGTCAAGGAGATCACATTTTACAAAGTACAATATCTGCAGTTCAATCATGAAATACAAAAAAGGGGAGAAGCCAAGGCTGTCAGAATGGGACCAGCATTATGCTACTATCAACAAATGCAGTATTTGAACATTAAAAAATCCCCAAAACTATACAAAATACCAGAAGCTCAATAGATATATTAGAGTAGCAAAAATATTATTATTAAAAGTAACACTAAAAACAAAGATAAGTACGTAAAATGAACTATGTAAATAATGACAATGAAAGACAGTGATTTAGAAAACAAGATCTTCATAGAGTTAAGCATGAGGCCAGTAATACAAACTCACAGTTCAAGGCTAATTGTGAAGCTGGTATAAAGGCAAGTTGCCTGCATGGCCCAAAAATACTAGCTCAATAGCCTAAAAGCCTTGATGGAACTGAAAGGTTAGGTAAGGTTCCAAATCAGTGGAAGGGAAGAGTGCAAAAAAAATCTATACACACACACACACACACACACACACACACACACACACACACAACACACATATATATATATATATATATATATATATATATATATATATATATATATATATATATATATATATATGTATATATATTATATATATATATATATATATATATATATATATATATCATATTTCATAAGAAAATAGCAAGACACAGGTGTCATCTCCATTATTAAAAAAATCTGGTCTAGCAAGAGATTATTTGCACAAGAATCTAACATAGCTGTTCCTGTGTATGTATTGACACAGGCTTTCACACTGTCAGACCAATCGCTCAGCAAGATGTGTGCTTATGAGCAATCTTCATTGAATCATTCCTCACCTTTTGTTTACGTTCCCACATTTTCATCACATAAATTACTGTGCTTAGTACCATCACCATCAACATGTAAGTAAATTATATACAGTGATTTAACGTAAGCACAGTACGTATACGTATATGTCAGCTCTAACAATACTGCAGACATCTTCACTATTCTCAGATGATTTGTGAGGATATGTGCATGGCTCATTTTTGTGTTATAAAGATTAATACAAAAGTTACTGTAATTTTCATTTTGAATTTATTATACGTACTTCCACTCAAATTACTTGTCAATGTTAAGTAAGTTCATTTCTTATTTTACAAGTATATTTCACTTGCACTTTGTAAGGTCATCTATTTTACAAGTATATCTCACTTGCACTTTGTATCTCAACTAATTTGCACTTCACCGCAATCTAACATAATTCCTCTTGGCGGCATATTATCATATTATCTAAATGATAAGGGGTGGGTCAAGATGAATTAGGCTGCTTTAAGGATAGATGGATTTATATTAGCAGAAAGAGAAAAGTCAGCAAATCAAAAGAGATATAATGCAGAATTCCAAGAACATGTTGCTAATTCTTCAGTGCCAAGTGGACCATGATATGCTACTTTCTAAAACAAGATGATGACATCCATAAAGGTCTCAGTGTTTTCAACACAAGATGTGTGCTTTAGACTGGTACTATGTAGTAGAAATTTTCATGAAATGGCTACATTCATGAGGATAAATGTGGAGGGTTAACTTAAGTGGAACACCAAAGCCATCAACCTATTCCAGTTCTGTAAAGAACAGTGGAACAGTTAAGATAGGTCAAGTATTAAAGACAATTCAGGAGAGAAAACTAGTTGTTCTTTCATGTTATGCAGACAGAAAGAGGTCGTGTGTAAAAGGATTGTGAGCATGAGGTGGAAGCGAGGAGAAAGGGAAGGCCACAGTTTAGATGGGAGGATAAAGCAGCGAATGACATCTAGGAGAATGGTTTAAGAAGTCAGGATGCATTAGACAGAGGAAACTGGGGAAGGCTGATCAGAAACAGTCTCCACTTAGAAATGAGTAAAGAAG
This sequence comes from Macrobrachium nipponense, assembly GCF_015104395.2. NCBI lineage: Eukaryota > Metazoa > Arthropoda > Malacostraca > Decapoda > Palaemonidae > Macrobrachium > Macrobrachium nipponense. The sequence goes on from NC_061094.1 coordinate 40,909,721, forward strand.
AAGAAAATGGGGCTTTGAAAGAGTAATTTTATAACTCAATAACAGAGGGATGGATGGACATTGAAGAAAAGAAAGGAAGCAACCAAAAACTTGTCAAACTAGCAATCAAGAAAGAGATGGTCCTAATAACATATGAAAAACCAGATACGTATGCAGGATTGTGGCCAAGGTCGAGCATGATGACAGAAATCTACATAACAGTATGAAGGATAGGGTATGATCATTGTGATAATAAGCAATGTAAGTTAGATCATGGATGACAAAAGGTTGATTACAAACTAAATTCTATAAGGGTAAGCTCAAGATGCAGGATGTGATGATGGTCAGGTGTTATACACAGTACAGGACTTAAGCAGCCAGCCACTTATGAGTCAAGTAAGACAATCTCTTCACTCTGATGTTGATCAGTTAAAGAGGCCAGGTGAGCAGAATTTAAGATGAAGATAGATATAGCAGAATGAAAGGAGCAAAGGTGAGCAGAAATCACCAAGGAAAGATGGGAAAGTAAGTACCTCTTACCAATTCTTGTTGAACAAAGAAAGAAGGTAAGACAGCAATGTAAAGACAATATGGTTTTTTAAGATCACAATAATGCTAACAACCCAGAAGGTACCCACGAAGAATCCCTATTTTCACCAAATGAGATAATGGACACAGCAGTGTAGTGGAGGTCTCACTTAGTACTTTGCAAGTTTTGATAGCTATTCAGCATTTCACTGCTACTTCCAATACTGGATAAAGACAAAACTAAAACTAAGGTTTATATTTACAGAATTTTTTTTGTGTAATTTTTGTTTTAATAGCCCATAAAATTCAAAATTACAAATTCCTACAACTACGTACTGGGATGACAAGAGTACATACCTTAAAAACCTAAAGATTTAGACTATCTACGTTTCTCCTGCAGGTACCGGTACAATACAGCCCCCCAAAAATTCTACACATTCTTAGGGGTACTATCTGATTACACGACAAAACTAATTAAGGGTCCAAATAATTTGCTGTAACTCTGGTTTCTCTTGATTCCAATATGTACTGGCAAAATTGTGTATTCCCTGACCGGATGAAAAATGTTACATCTCTAGCCAGGATAAATATTGTTTAGAAATCAGGTTAATCAAAATTCAAAAAGAACACATTTCTCAGGTCAGATGAATATACGTACTAGTTGAAACAAGGTTTACTTAACTACAATAGCTTACCAAATTAATAATAGAGTAACCAACAAAAAACTCATAATAATATTAATATCAAAACATTAACAAAATAGCCAGTACCTTGACCACCAGGATACATGCAGCGAAATATACGTCCTAATTCCTCCGCTTGAATTCTCCCTGCAGGAGTTAATTCTCCACCCCACTTGAGGATAAGAACAAGTGATGGTTCTCGTGGTGAGTCTCCTGAAAAAATATCATACATCTAGTATATACAGGTAAGCATTTCAAGAGTAAAACAAAAACCTTAATTATCACAGCTGTGCTTTGTGCCTTACAAACACATAAGCAAATTTTCTTTAATGTTTTACAAAACATGATGTTTCTTACATCCAATTTACTATAATTATACTGGTACTATTCTTTGAATGCAAGATTAGAAGAAATTAGACTGTAATATTAGCTGATTATATGCAAATTCAAAAGAATTAAAAACATAATTCTGACTATCAAAGCTGAATTTGCTATTATCTATCAAAGCTGAATTTGCTATTATCTAACTTAAATTGTGGAAAAAAATTGGTAAAAATTTTTTTGCCTTATCTAATATTAAAATTTTCTGCAACTTGATAACATTGCCTTATCTAATATTAAAATTTTCTGCAACTTGATAACAAAGTTCACAGACCATATCTTGTACACAATGCTACAGTATACTAGTAGTAAGTACTTCATTTCAACACATATCTACTGAAACAAAATTACTGGCCATCTCCAAAGGGCACACAAATAGAAACCCAAGAAGCATGAAAAATACTAGGTTTAGCAACAGATGAATATATCAGTGGGCTTCAATTAGCCTCTACTTTTTCTTTCTCAAAGTCATCAAGTCACCTGTCTGATGATGGTTCCCCTGAACTTTTCATTTTCTATTATGACAATCCATTTAATTTTACAACTTAGGACAATCCATTTAATTTTACAGCTAAGATCCATTCAATCTACATTATTTGAGAACCTACCAAAATGTTATGTATTTTAAAATTCTTCTCCTAGCTACTCCCCCCATTGTGTTTGCTTTTTCCCTGTTATTCAAGTGACTCTAATAATTACCGTATATATCTATTTTGTTGGCAATACTACTTTTCATGCTGTATATGCTATCTTTTCTGACAATTACCAGTTCATTACACTGGAGTCTCCTGCTTATATAACAGTGAAGAAATTACATGTTCAATTCCACTTGAATAAATAAAAACTCACATTTTTCTGTTAATTATGAGATGGAGCAACTATCAAAAACATAACACACATTAAAATGAGTAGCTGGGGGTGCTCAACTTCTTTCAATAAAATTGTACTTAGCTGACAAGAGCAATTTTTCCACTATCTTGGATGGCTGAATCATCTCAGATGTCACATTATTTATATTACATCAAACACTGGGATGTGACATACCTTTCAACAAGGTCCTTCAGTCTTGGGTTTGAATTCCTTAGCTCTAGGTTAAACCAAAGCAGGCTCGTCCATTGTTTGCTAACTTATTTATTTTCTCATTTAACCTATTTGGCATTTACTGTGCTTACTGAATGTCATTTGTTACTCATCTTATCAATCAAATTTCACTCTTTTTCATCCTTGCTCTGTTCACCCATTTCAAATATGAGCATCCCACTCTGTGACAGCTTGATTTGCAAGTTTATGACCACTGTTCTATGGGTGACCAAAACCACAAAATTTATGGGTGACCAAAACCACAAAATTTCTTACAATTACTTTAATTCAACATTTATCTGTTCAAGAAAAAGCCATTTTCCACCTTCATCTACCACTAATGATACACAGAGACCAGAAGGAAGAGCATCTGGTTTTCCTAAAAGCTTTCTCTAATTGATAATTTGCTATCTGCTTGCAACAATGAGCAGTTCCTTTTTTTCCCTCCAAAAGACACTACATAATCACATTCACTAAACTATTGACCACTCTTCTGCCCAACATATTGATGTACCACTATTTTACTGATAGTTTTACTAGTGTTCCACCATTCTGATAACACTACTCATGGCATTCCACTGTTCTTGTGGCAGTTTTACTGGTGTTTCAGCTTTACTGAATATTCTACATTCATTCTACCATTTTAATGCTTAACTGACATGTGTTCTGTAATCATGCACACAATAAACTAATGTTTCCTCAATCTGCTAACTGTTCAATTGGGTTCCAGCATTTTATGGGTGTTCTGCAAGGGCTCCATCAATATAAAGACTTTTGACAATTCTTTAGGTAATTCCCCTTACTGATGGTGCTCTGTGTTAACACACCTTGAGAAATGTTACTGTGGCACTATCCTCAATCCAATGAATACCTTCGGGACAGAAATATTAGAAAACTTCCCACTCTTCCAGATTTTAAAACTGATGACATCGTTGATCTAATGATCAGTGCAACTGCATCTTTATTTATACACAAATTATTAATCTCACGCAACAACCAGCCTTACAATGTCAAAACAGCCACATACATCATTACCCCTCCACAATTATCCTTCTCTTTTATCCTTTCCATGGCCAAACACCACCTCTTCCGCAAATGTCCCTCTGCTATGGAAAGATACTTTCAGACATCTTTTCACTAACTTTCCTCTTAGCTGCAAAGGATGAGATGCCAATAAATAATAATTTTCCCCTACACAATCTTCTCCACAATGGTCTGAGAAGTTTTACAAAAAATCATATGCTTATATACAAAGAAAATTACTTTCTGCGTTCTCCAATGCCTCTACAAAATAAAATATTAAAGGCTTCCGTTAGATAGTTTCTTCAGGTCTTTGAAATGTTTTAATTTGCCCAAAAACAAAGAGTCCTAAAGATTTGCTGCTTTGCTCCAACCTTCCAATAGTTTCAGAAGTCTTCAATTGGGCCATGTTTCCAGGTGGATGCTGGTCTCACTGGACAAAAATTAAAGTCTGCAAGCACCTTCAAGTCTGGGTAATCTTTATTATTAGTGCTGGCTTTAATGTGATTAACTATTTGACTGCTATATACTGTATAAACTGTGATACTTTGGTACTGTAAGTAACTGGCAAAAGTATCTGCTATGACTTGAGGATCAGCAATATTGACATTAATTCTCAACATCAGGGCTTTACGTGGAATACATCTACCTACTACATATTTTATTTTTTTATGACTATGGAAGAAGAGTAAAGTTTATTTTTTGAATAATTTCCAACATTCTTGATAAGATCTATTGAGTCTAAATTTGATTTGAGCCCTTGCTGTATGATACTTCTGCTTTTCAACTTTGTAGTGATAATAACTTATATCCTATAAAGTATCTCTGCAGTTCTCAATGCTCTAATACTATGTGCTACAGTACTATTGATTCCACCATGGGACAAGTCAGTATGTTCACATCATCTCTTATTCAAACTAACAGATGGATTCCTCTTAGATTACTGACATTTCAGAGATCTGCAAGCATTGTGTCACCATATTACCAAAAGGTGTTGGTAGAAGATTTACTAGTGAAATGTAATTGTCACTAATATAAGCATTACACGGTGGCAAATATAGTGATCAAATCACATATATTCTATAAATAAATAATTGTATGCAGTGTTACAGCTTGTATATTAGATTGTATTATCAATGTATTCTGGGGATATCCTAATGGACCATAAACTAGTGTTCCACCAAGGCTACCATTATCTGGGTTAAATGCTGAATGGTATTAAATTAATCTTTTGGCCAAGGGGCACTGGAATTACCCAGCTCAGTTTCTGGCACTTTAATAATAGTGTGGAATAATGTCATGGATCACTATTTTTATTGCTCTCAATTCACTCTATACCCTTATAAGTTATACTGTACAATATAACAGAATTCTACACTGCTTGGAACCCTTGATTTTATGGTTCCTTGAAAGTAACTTTATGATTTCCTTTTTCTAACATAGAATGTTGGAAAAGTTCTTTTCCTTTAGATTTAGTAGATAATATTTGATTGATATTGTGACTTGCAAAACAAACTAAGAAATTTCTGGTGGTCATGAGTCATTCTCCATGTGTGAGTCTTTCTTCACCACATAATATTGTCTCCCATATTGAGAAACTTCTGTTGGTCCTAAGTATGTATCATCCATGTGAGGTGGATTCTACCCCACACATTACTGTCTCTAGTATGACAGTAGACCTACATGAGGTTAAAAAGAAACCTTTACAGTTTTCTATCCTGAAGGTTCTTTTATCCTTTAGTTCCTCAGAAATGAAAAGAATAACTAATAACCCTCTTAAGGAGGCTAAGGGAGCTGTCACCAGCACTCAGGATGAGGTCATTGTTGGAGATAGACTCAGCAAAACTTCATCTGAAATGGAGGAGATTGAAGGTTCCTCTTGAAGAAGATGTAACTTTCCATTAGCTGGTATTACTGACATTCTCAAACTTTATCGTTTGAGTTTTGCTCAATGTTTAGAAACATAATCTTAATTCTGGGACATTTTAAAAATTTTGTCTTATTACTTTTATTACATGTTCTGTTAAGAGGAATATGCTGGCTTTTATTTCTCTTAACTATGCTTGGATAGGGGAAACTTCTGCGGTTAAAGTTACCGGCATTTTCATTTCTGCTTCATGACCTCTTTCAAAAAATATATCTCTCACATCTTTTATCTGATACACCAAGTTTTCCTTCTCAGTTAGCTCATTTAGGAGTATTACTGTACTACAGTAAGTCTGTGACTTGTAGCTGGGGATCTCTTCCAGCACTGCACCATAAGTTGTTTCACCGTTATCAGAGCTTTAACAGAGCTTACAGCACCATACTTGATGCAACTGTTGCAACAGGTTACTGCACCGTAAACGGCATTAACTTGATGACTATTCTTGCCATTATAGCTCTGTCAACAGTGCCTTAAAATCGAATCCACCATAGTCATTGAAGCACTGTACATGCACCACTTGAATCCTGCCTAAAGTTAATGAATGATTTTGGCTCCCCTTTTTTCTTCTTTACAAAAATGTATTAGTATTAATGGCAGATGAAGGCACTGTACTATACCATTCTACTATTTCAATATCATCTTCATTATACAGTAGTACCTCGAGATACGAAATTAATCCATTCCGAGGCGGCCTTCGTATCATGAAGTTTTCGTATCTTGGACCACATTTTACATGTAAAATGGCTAATCCGTTCCAAGCCCTACAAAAACAACCCAGTAAATTATATTTCCAGGCCTAAAACACATGTTCTAGGGTTACAACGCCGATCCGGCGGAAGAAATATGACTCCAAAAAGGTAAAATACTGTACATACTTGAGTAATATTCAACTGCATGTAATGTTCAACCCCATTTTTACTGCATATATTAGGACTTTAGCATATGTCCCTTAGCAATAAGCCTAGCCTATGTTAGCGGTTGCTACTGTAGCCTAGTCTATGATTCTGACATCTAAACCTAAGAGCTAAAAGCTTAGAATATGCCAATAAAATGTATAAATAATCAGTATGTACTCATTTCAAATAATTATTAATTAATCATTAACTATAATACACAAACTAACAAAAAAAAACCTTCCAATCGATTGTTTATATTCAGCTCTTACCTGTCTTACGAGTACCGAATGAACGCCAAGCAATCATTTTTCCTAGCACACAGTAAGCCATAAATTTTCATTAGTATCTCTCTTCAACTAATGAAACTACCAAACAGTATAATAACCATTCATTTCTATTCTTTATTCTATCTTTACCTAATGGAGATACCGAGCTACTGAGAGCTATAATGAAACATACGTATACGTAACGTAATAATAAAACAGAAGAAGAATTCTAAAAAATACGTAGTACATTTTAGCTGTCAAATTCTTTTAACACCTAGAGCTCTCGTCCTAAAAACTGCCAAATTTACGAGCAGTGGTGAGTCTCAGGCTTGTTATTTGAATGAAAACTGGTTAAAGAAGTCACTGACAGAGGAGAGAGGAACATGCTGCTTGAAAATAAGTCTGGCAATTCAAGCATGAGTTTTCTCTTCTCTTTTCTGGCTGTATCATCAGTGAAAACATGGCCCAATTTATCGTTAGATAACCTAAAGTCCAGTGAGTCAATGAGCCAAGTGGCCTTATGACCTGGAGACACTTATCAAAAAAGGGGGACTAATGTTCCCTCCTTTTCAGAAGAGTGGCACAGGCATGAACTGTCTTGCCAATAAATACCATCCTTAAAAGACCTATTAAGACATTCAGAAAGACCAAAATAATAGTGACTCGGTTATGAGACTTGAAACAGAGGGTACTGAATCAGAGGAAACCAAATATCCTTGCTCATGAGCTTAAACTGCAGGAAAGAGAAAAGTAAGGTCTAGAAATGCCTACAAAAAACCAGCAGATTTCTGTATATGTGTATGTATATGTTAAAATAAAACATAAATATATATATTACAAAAGAATCTGGTTGTCCGTCCCATTAATATGTACCAGTTGACTAAAAAATTTCCCAATCCCAAGCTACAAGCCCAAGAGGACTATATTGATTGATTGTAACATATGGTCAAGACTTAAGATTGCAATTTGCAGATACACAGAGTAAAAAAAAAATATATATATATGTATATATAAAACACACATGGCCACAAAAGCAAATAATCAAGTGAACATATCATAGCACACACGAAAATATCTATACATCTTTGACCGGAGCTTTAACCTGGGGAGAGTGGATGAGTGGGAGCTACTACATATATCCAACTTGAATAGGCATTGTATATTGTCAATTTTGTAAAGTCTTTGTAGGGTGTCCTTTATATACTAAACCAACATACTTTTGTAAGGCAATACCGTAGTTTGAACTTTATATAAATAATATAATACATTGGTAAATAAATATATAAAGAATGAACAATATATACTAAGTTATACAGTGGAATCATGTTCCCAATGGTTAATTTTTAAATACACGTATTCCTCATTTTGATTTTAAATTGTCAACATGACTGTGTCAAGGATACTTGAAAGAGAATTGGATAAAAGGTTTGCAAACGTATTCAATAAAATTCCTAGGAATATTATGTGTAGTACTGCATTCAAGTAGAATAACAGGTAATTTTGCTAATAAAGATATAGTACCTCGGCGCATATCAATATTGAGTACAGATTCAAATACAATTCATGATGCAGAATTTTAAATTAAGGCAATTTATATGATGCACTGTACAGAATGAGGATTTTAAAAGTACTGCTTATTTATGGACTAAATTCATCTTATTTCTTTTCATCCCTTAAATAACTAACATTTGTATTTGAGATTTCAATATATCATTACATAAGGTTATGGTATTTTATACAGGTGACAATATTTTCTCTGGTAGTCAATTTTCACACGGTAATATCCAACATGGATGTAGCTGAATATATCTGGAGAATCATGTGGGTTATTGTAAAAAAAAAAAAAAAGAATAAAAGAAAAGAAAAAGGAAATGCGTCAGTAAGCCTACAAGTTCATTAAATCTATGCATACTATTTTATCTGAATTCTACTTTGGTTCACAATCTTCATCTATACCTCAATGATTTTCTGGGTATTTTCAAAGTTCTCCATCCTGGTACAGTACTTCTTTATTTACGTAATACTTTTATGGCAATGTTACCCTTCCATTCTCTGTTCATGCATGGTGTAGTAATTCATGTTCCACTATATATATATATGTTCTTATACTAACAATAGTGAACAATTTGTTCACTGGTGCAATCACACAAACACAAATTTCTATTCCACTTAAAAATAAGCTTCGGTAGCAAGACAATAGAGCATACAAAACTTCACTATCAATACATACTACATCCCGTTAAAGAAAGCTGCACAATAAATGAAGTACGGTACCTTCTTCACTGCTTGATCTTCTTTTCCATCCTCTGGGCTGATACTTTAGTTGCACCTTTCGGTTAATTCCAGAAAAATGACCATACCTGTGGAAAAAACATGCATAAACTTGTGTAAAGCTTATTCAAATACTACAACAAAGCTGGCTGGAACAGAAATGCATTTGAAATACTATTCCATCTCAGAAATTATAAGAATAATACCATCGCTAATGTATAATAATAATAATACATACAGACATTAACTCCACAACTGTTTGTTTGTATGATAGCACAACAGCTAAAAGTTCATAACACATTTGCAAGCTTTCAAGTCTGCTAAACTTATTTTAAACTACAAAGATTTATCAAAAGAAAAGTAATAACATAAGGTTTATTGTGACATAAATCAATTACTGGTAAGATGGCTCGCTACATCAGTGATACTGTATTCACAACATTCTCCAAGCTTAACCAATCATATACCTGGATGAGTGCTACAAAACTGTGGAATTAGTCTGCAATCTTGTTCCATGTGTGGTTGATTTGAGAGACAGCAACATCATCACAGATAGCACATATATGAATGTCCAAAAACCTTAGTAAATCCCTTAATAGCACAGAAGGTTCATTTACAGGTGTTTGGATCTCCAGCACCAACCTGATGCTGCTGCTGTCTTATTATCATACATTAGTTTAATGAGACTACTGAGTTAAGAGTTTTAAGCTCTCATAGGGCTTGCTGGCTTGCCTTAGGATTTATTCCCAAATTATGGCTGGAAAAATGGAGTTAGGTGAAATAAGTTCTGTGGAAGGGAACAAAGGGAATGTGTAAAAAGTAACAAGCAGAAATCAATGCAGCTGGGATAAAAGGGATGCTGTAAGGTGAATCTTCATCTCCCACTCCGATAACAAGGCTATTGACTGATTTCACAGTTGCAGGCATCTCTACTATTTCTAGAAAACAAACACCTGAAGATGACAAAAAAAGCTACCAATTATGAAGTCAAGTTGGCAACTCAATTTGCCTTAAAATAACAAAATATGCAATTCTAATATTTGTCTGTAAATTTATCACAAAGCTCTTTTACTGTAGTATTTCTTTGCACAAGATATTTAAAGTTGAAAATGAGAACCAAGCAGTTTCTGAACAACTTTCACTTGTACTCTAAACTTTGCTATCACCAATGGAATGTATTCACACTATTCAGATGCATCAGGTAATAATAATAATAATAATAATAATAATAATAATAATAATAATAATAATAATAATAATAATAATAATAATAATAATAATAATAATAATAATAATAACCTCTGAATATGGAAAATTCAATTTTAACATACTTTTCCTTTTGAAGAATGTTCTCATGCCCTTTTACCATAGCCATGCATATTTAATAACAAAACCTACATTTTGCAAGTTAATCCACAACTTTAGTAGCATACTCATTAATACAGTACACAATTAATTTTTATTCTGGAAATGATAACACATCCAGAATCAAGATGCTAGCCTTAGATCTACAAAAATCAACATCAGCGTAATATTCATGTCATATATGTAGTAAATGAACAATCCTGTACAAGTGGTTAGAGTATTTACAAGGATTCACAGAGAAAATTGCAATTTTCGTAGAGCATCATACTGTTAGGTATTAAAATGAGCAAAAAAAAGCTTTATTTAAAAAGAAATTGAAAAACACAAGAGTCCTACAATAGTCTCAAGGGTATAGGGTATAGCATTTATATTTTATACAGCATATCCTGAAAAGAAATCTTAACAATATTGTACCAAAGAACTTGAAAAGGCGGTATGTACTACAAACCACAGTCTAATCGGGAAAGTATTAAGAAAAGCCTGTTTAACATCAAAGCCTCCAGCACTGGGAATGAGCTCTTGTTTAATCTGAATGCTCTCTATTAAATACTAATACCAAAAACTTTACTATGTACGTACTAACATTGCCTCAATCTGCATAACTAAATATAATAGACACCCAACTAAGTTTAAAAGTTATACACTAAGGCACAACAACTTCCTGACCAGCCTGACTGGTCACCAGGCTCTTGTTGACAGGATATACCAGCAAAATACACTGACATGTCCACCATTACAGAAATGACCAGACACACTCATGCTGACTATGGCAGAGGAGTGGTACTAACAAGGTCTTAAATAACTGTGCTGCAAGAAAATGGATCCTGAGTAACTGTACTGGTTCCTTTGGCTTCATGGGTTGTTTCCTTGTGACTGGACTGCTGCTGAAAGAATCCTAATTAATGGATTTGTTTTCTGAAATTTTAGCTTGGCTGAGTCCTACTTGTTTGAATGGGCTTATATTACCTTAAACGGGTCTGCTGGGGTCAGGCTTGTCAACATGGGATTTGGTCTTGTTCTTTTCTCTAGTGACAGTTATACCTTGTCTGGGTGGATCCAAGTGATAAGCATGTCACTCTCCACTCAAAACTGGCAAGCTGAGAAACATTCCATAACAAATGAAGTGGCACCAAAAGTTATGAGTTTGTTATTAAACAATATCATGCGTTCTTCCTCAAGAATTAATCAATATGCCAAGGAGATGTGAACTTTCCTTTGCAACTGGAATATTGATCAAACGCACTTGTAAAGTGGATCATCTATCCATTTTGTAATGATAATTTAACCCCCTTAAAAGTAAGGCACTTGCAGATCAAGATTCCGGTCTTAGAGACTACAGGAGTCCTAGGTTAAGGAAAGAAATTTCCTTCTTTCCAGAGATCTCAGAAAGGTTGCTACTTTCAATTTAAGCAACATTTTCAAGAGTAAAAACTAATAAGTCATAATAATATATAGTCATTTTTTTCACCAAGCATTTTATCAGTCATTCTGACCAAATATATATACATAATTGTATAATTCTATACGTGTCGTAAGAATACTTATGGATTTGTATAAAAATAAAGAACATTTTTTCTAGATTTATTATGCATTAAAATATTGTAGCCTATATGCAATTAGAAAGAAAACTTAGATTTTGAACAAGGGTGACTACAAATGCTAAGAAGGAAGCCAGAAAACATACCGAATGTCATAGATTAAGAAGATTTACATATACGTACAGTGGAACCTCCACATACGAAAGTCCTTACTTACGAAAAATCCGAGTTACGAAAGGAAAGACGAAGATTTTTTTGCTTCTGCATATGAAAATAATTCAGGTTACAAAAGGGTGTACTGTAAGTCCCGAGATTCGCCCAGACCACCAAGAACAATTTTAAAACTTGTGCGCCTCTAACTCTGTAGACTCGCCACCATCCTCCCACTCTCCCATTGGTTCCTGATGCTAGTCACCGCCGTGAGATCCTGCTCTCCTATTGGTCAGCATCTATCCCATCATGCCTCCACGTAAAGGCGTCCTTCGGCCACTTTGTCGCACCAGCGTTATTGTACGCACATGGAATTCGTTTGTTCACATATACTTATTTCGTTTGTTAACGTAAATTCGTGTTAGTGATTTCACTTTCTACTTTATAGTGTTGTGTGTGAACTTAATTAACTTAATTATAGCCATGGGTCCCAAGAATGTTGCTGAAGTTCACGGAAAGAAGAGGATGCTTTCTATGGAGACAAAGATGGAGATCATTAAAAAGTATGAAGCTGGCATGCGGTTGAGTGTGATCGCTGAGGAATACAGCCGAAATCTGTCAATGATAGGCACCATCCTTAAGCAGAAGAAAGCCACCATCAAAGCAGCTACACCTTCCAAGGGCGTGACTATTTTGTCCAACAAGAGGAGCTACGTGCATGATGAGATGGAGAGGCTGCTTCTTGTATGGATAAAAGACAAAGAAATTGCTGGTGATACGATAACTGAGACAGCAATCTGCCACAAGGCCAGCACTATTTTCAGTGATCTGATTGCCCAGGCCGAAGACGACGGAGGAGAAGGGACACCGATGCCAACCCCAGACATCAAGGCTTCTCGTGGGTGGTTTGATAAATTCCGTAAATGGACTGGCATCCATTCAGTGGTGTGGCATGGGGAGGCTGCCAGCTTAGACACGAAAGCGGCCGAAGCCTTTATTAAGACATTCGATGAGATGACAATCAAGGAAGGCTACAGTTCTTACCAAGTCTTCAGGTGTGACGAGACTGGCCTTTTTTGGAAAAAAATGCCTCGTCGGACGTACATCACGGAGGAAGAGAAGAAGCTACCCGGGCATAAGCCTATGAAAGACAGGCTTACGCTCGCACTATGTTCCAACGCCAGTGGGGATTGTAAAGTCAAGCCCCTACTTGTGTATCATTCAGAGACTCCTCGAGCCTTCAAGGCCCACAAAGTGCTAAAGAAGAAGCTTCCAGTGATGTGGAAGGCTAATATGAAAGTCTGGGTAATGAGACTTTTGTTCACCAAGTGGATAGATCTGTGTTTCGGCCCGACAGTGAAGAAATTCTTGGAAGAGAAGCGCCTCCCTCTGAAATGTCTGCTGTTGTTGGACAATGCCCTTGCTCACCCTCCTGGCCTCGAGGAAGATATCCTAGCGGAGTATTCTTTCATCAAGGTTCTTTATCTTTTGCCTAACACCACCCCTCTCCTCCAGCCCATAGACCAGCAAGTGATATCGAACTTCAAGAAGCTGTATACAAAACATCTTTTCAAGAGATGTTTCAACATCACTGATACCACAAACCTCACCTTGCATGAATTTTGGAAGGACCATTTCGATATCGTCATATGCATCTGACTCATCGATCAAGCTTGGCAGGAGGTTT
>NC_061094.1:40923991-40973152 GCF_015104395.2 Macrobrachium nipponense
GCTTGGCAGGAGGTTTCGAGGCGAACCTTAAATTCTTCGTGGAGGAAACTCTGGCCTGATGCCGTATCTGCCCAAGACTTTGAGGGATTCAATGTGGGTGAAGCTGATGCAGATTCAGAAACAGTTGACAATCCTGAAACTGTTTCGTTGCTCTCGGCAAGTCCATGGGGCTGCTCGTTTACGAGGACGACATCAATGACCTTCTCAAGGAGCACCTGAAGGAGTTGAAGGCCGTGCAACAGAACTTCGTTCAAGAAGAGTTCTCTAGCAGCGGCGGGGAGGAGGAGGAGGACCCTATGACAATGGCAGAAATTAAGGATGCTCTAGCTGCTTTTCATAAAGTGCAATCATTTGCAGAAAAGAGACACCCCGAAAAGGCTTACACAGGTCGTATGCTTGCGCAGTTCAATGACGTTTGCCCGAGTCGTTTCAGGAACATTGTGAAAAGCAGGCAGAAGAAATCTTCCTTGGATAGTTATTTTTTAAATAGGCCTTTAGTAGTAGTAAGCAAACAGGAAGATCCAAGTGATACGAAAAAACAGAAAGTTGAAAGTGGTGAAGAAATTGAAATTTTGTAAAAAAAAAAAAAAAAAAAAAAAAAAAAACAAAAAAAAAAAAAAAAAAAAAAAAAAAAAAAAAACAAAGTATAAAAAAGTAAAAAAAAATGTTAAAATAAAAAAGAAAAAAAAAATTAATTTTAAGTTTTTGTAAAGTTAAATGTTAATGTTTTCTGCCATTTGTTAATGTGTTTAGTAAAGTTTAGTGATAATGTTTTCTGCCATTTTTTAATGTGTTTCGTAAAGTTAAGTGTTCATGTTTTCTGCCATTTGTCCTCCTCCTCCGTCACACTTTCGGAGATCGCCTCACTCGAAAGGTAAGGTTCCACATTTTACTACATATGTATGTAGTACAGTATTTCTTGTACCATGTACACTAATACACTTTATTTACAGGTACATATAGTATATGTAGTTTATGTTAGGTACTGAATGGTCCAAAATGTTGTATTTCATTGTTTATTGGTCAATTTAGCTTTATTATAAAAATGATATTGTTAAGATACAATAAAGTTTTGTACATACTTACCTGGCAGATATATACTTAGCTATAGACTCGGTCGTCCCGACAGAATTTCAAAACTCGCGGCACACGCGACAGGTAGGTCAGGTGATCCACCATTCCCTCCGCTGGGTGGCGGGGTCTGGAACTATTCCCGTTTTCTAAGCCATAATTTCTCTTCCACCTGTCTCCTGAGGGGAGGCTGGGTGGGCCATTAATCGTATATATCTGCCAGGTAAGTATGTACAAAACTTTATTGTATCTTAACAATATCATTTTTGTACAAGTAACTTACCCAGCAGATATATACTTAGCTGATTGGCACCCTTGGTGGCGGGCAAGAGACAGCTAAAAAACAAGATAATACTTAAACTAAATACATTAAAAAACAGGGAAAAAACAACCTATGTTCTTGGATAACATAATCCATAGTTCCTACCTTATTGGGCTGAAGACTTCATGACTACTGGTGATGAGTCTGCTTGCCTCAAGATTTTTCAACGAGGAATGAACCTATGGTGAATTACTCTTTGGATCGTGTCATGGGGAGGGGGCTTAGCCGCTTACGCGACAGAGCCTATACTGGATCGTACCAATGGGGGTTGACCCACTTACATGGTAGAGCCTTGACCTTTTGTTCATATCAATGGAGACTCGCCCTCTTACATGACAGAGTTAAGGTTATTAAACAAATCACAAAGAGCCACTGAAAGCCAATCCCGATCACCTGACCATGTTAGTATTGTTACAATCTATGAATTGTAAGAGGGTCCCTATTCCCTCTGACAATTAACCAATAAAAACAACCACCAATAAAACAGTAAATAAAGCCTTAAACTAAATAGGAAGGATTAGCCTCAGCCCCTTCTCCCAGCACTGAATTCGCCGAAACATACGCTCCCAGAGCAAAAGCACTTTTCGTACGAAATTTTAACGTCTCTTAGGTAATTCGAGGCGAACACCGAATTACATCTCCAAAATGTCGACTCTATAAGAGCCTGAAGCGACCATGTTTTGTGAAATGCCATAGACGTAGCTATGGCTCTCACTTCATGAGCTCTCACTCTGAGAACCTTGAGATGCTCTTCTTCGCACTTAAGGTGAGCTTCCCTTATTACATCTTTTATGAAGTATGTAAGGGCGTTCTTAGAAATCGCTCTTTTTGGATCTCTTACAGAGCACCAAAGACTTTCTTCTGTACCTTTCAGCAACTTCTTCTTCTCCAGGTAGAACTTGAGTGCCCTGACTGGACACAAAGTCCTTTCTAGTTCTCTCCCTGTTAATGAAGATAGTCCTTTTATCTCAAAGCTTCTTGGCCAAGGCTTTGAGGGATTTTCATTTTTCGCTAGAAAAAATGGTTTAAAGGAGCAAATCGCTGCATCCTTCTTAAACCCCACTTTACCTTCCAAAGCTTGCAACTCGCTAATTCTCTTGGCTGTTGCTAACGCAAAAAGGAATAATGACTTTCTCGTTAAGTCTCTAACGAAGCTGCGTGAGACGGTATAAATTTTTCCGACATTAGGAAACTTGAGGACCACATCCCAAGTTTCCAGCGTAGGCTTCTTCTGATTACATGTTCTTTCGTGGTCTCAAAAGACCTTATAAGGTCATGAAGATCTTTATTATTCGTCAGATCTATTCCTCTATGTCGAAAAACTGAGGCCAGCATACTTCTGTAAACCCTTCACTGTTGAAACTGCCAGGTTACAGTCTTTTCTTAAATATAGGAGAAAATCTGCGATTTCAGTTACAGAGGTACTGGAGGAGGATATTTTCTTTCCCTTACACCATCTTCTAAACAACTCCCACTTCGACTGATATACTTTAGAAGTGGAGACTCTTCTGGCTCTTGCAATAGCCTTCGCCACTTCTCGTGAAAAGCCCCCTTGCCTCTAACAAGTCCTTCGACAGTCTGAAGGCGATCAGACTTGAGCGCGGGGAGGTTTTTGTGAAACCTGTCGAAGTGGGGTTGTTTGAGAAGATCGTTCCTTAGTGGAAGCGATCTTGGAAAATCCACTAACCACTCCAGCACCTCTGTGAACCAATCGAGAGCCGGCCAGAAGGGAGCGATGAGGGTCATTCTTGTTCCTTCCGAGCAAGCGAACTTCCTCAATACTTCTCCTACTATCTTGAAAGGAGGGAAGGCGTATGCGTCCAAGCCCGTCCAATCTAGCAGAAAAGCTGTTCTACTGCTACTGCTTGAGGATCCGAGATCGGGGAGCAATAGGTTTCTAATCTGTGATTCTTGTTGGTCGCGAACAGGTCTATATTGGGCCTTCCCCACAGATGCCAAAGTTGTTGGCAAATCTGAGGATTGAGAGTCCATTCCGTGGGTAGGACTTGTTCTTTTCTGCTTAACAGATCTGCGGACCGGACATTTTTCTCTCCCTGCACAAATCTTGTGAGGAGAGAGATCTTCCTTTCCTGTGCCCAAATCAGCAGATCCTTTGCTGATTCGTACAGGAAAAGGAATGCGTCCCCCCTTGTTTCTTTATATAAGCGAGGGCTGTTGTGTTGTCCGAGTGAATCTGAATCCCCAGACCTGAGACCTGTTCCTCGAAATGAACCAAAGCTAGATGAATGGCTGTTAGCTCTTTCTTGTTTATGTGCCAGGACACTTGTTCTCCTTCCCAAGTGCCGCTGACACTTCTTGCGAACCTAGGGTCGCTCCCCACCTGAATCTGAGGCGTCTTGCAAACAACGCTAGGCGAGGGTTCTGTAAGCGAAGGGAGATTCCCTTGCTTAGTTTCTGTGGGATCTAACCACCAACGGATATTCTCCTTGATCCCTTTCGAGATTGGAAATGTATCTCCTAGATTGTTGGACTTCCAATCCCACTTCTCCTTCAGATAAAATTGAAGGGGTCGTAGGTGAAGTCTTCCTAAGGAAACGAACTGTTCCATCGAGGAGAGGGTCCCCAGTAAGCTCATCCATTTCCCTCGCGGAACAATGTTCTTTCCTTAAGAAGACTGACACCTTTTCTAAGCAGCGTTCTTCTCCTTCCTGCGAAGGATACGCTAGAAAATCCCGAGAATCCATCTGAATCCCCAGATAGACAATACTCTGCTGGGGAGATGTCAGCATGGATTTCTCGTGATTTACTAAAAGTCCTAAGGACTTTGTCAACTTTAGAGTAACTAATAGGTCCTCCAGACATTTTTTCTCCGATTGGGCTCTTATTAGCCAATCGTCAGATATAACGAGATCCTGATCCCTTCCATGTAGCCAATAAGCTACATTCTTCATGATGTCCGTAAAGACTTGAGGGGCAGTCGAAAGTCCGAAGCACATCGCTCGGAACTGGAACACTTTCCTTGGAACATGAACCTCAGATACTTCCTTGCTGCCGGATGAATTGGCACATGGAAATACGCATCCTGAAGGTCCAGGGACACCATCCAGTCCCCTGGACGAAGAGCAGATAGAACAGAGGAAGACGTCTCCATTGAAAATTTCTTCTTCAATACAAAGAAATTTCAGGGCACTGACGTCTAGAACCGGTCTCCATCCCCCCGATGCTTTCGGTACCAGGAATAGCCGATTGTAGAATCCTGGAGACTGGAGATCTTGAACCAGTTCTACCGCTTCCTTGGAAATCATCTGTTCCACTGCTTGCAACATAGCAAGCTTTCGGACCGGCATCCGAGTATCTTGCGGTCAACTCCCTTGGAGTTGCGTCAAGGGAGGATTTTCCCTGAAGGGGATCAAGTATCCTTTTTTCAGGATAGAGAGGGACCAGGAGTCCGCTCCCTTCTGCGCCCAGACTTTGGCAAAGTGGAGTAGCCTGGCGCCTACTTTCGTCTGGAGGATTCCTTGCTCATCTAGACTTCCCGAAGGACCTTCTAGATGGCCTACTCCTTCTCTCTGGTCTGCGACCTCTAAGAGGGGCTCTAGAAGAGGAGGCACCTCGAAAGGGCTGAACAAAAGAGGGTCTCTCTTTTTTCTCTATAGGCACTGCCGGCCTAAACTTCTTGGCTGAGTGCGTGAGGAGATCCTGAGTTGCCTTCTCCGTAAGAGATTTTAGAAACCTCTCTAACAGTTTCTTGTTGAAAATGAAAAAAGGTGCGGGGCGATAAACGGTGCAAAAGAAGAGATGTCCTTTGCAAGGGTGAAACTGCTCTTGCTAAGAAAGAGCTAAAGACAGATCTCTTCTTTAGTACTCCCGTTCCAAAAAGAGAGGCAACTTCCACAGAACCGTCCATGACCGCTATGTCCAGGCAAGCCAGGACGCTCGAAAGTTCCTCCATGGAAACAAAGTCAGTGTCCTGAGCTCTCTTCGCCAACGCTCCCAAAGCCCAGTCCATAAAGTTAAAGACTTCTAGGGTTTTAAAGAGGCCCTTTAGAAGGTGGTCTAGTTCACACATGCCCCAAGTCGCCTTAGCAGACAGCAACGACTTCCTCCTAGCAGAGTCCACCAAGGAAGCAAAATCCGCATCTGCGAAGAAGGCAGACCTAACCCCATCGGTTCTTTGGTCTCGTACCACCTTCCTGGTTTGCCTGTTAACTTGGAAGGAGGGCAGGAAAAAACTGTCTTGCCCGCTTCCCTTTCTGGAAGTCAACCACTCTGAAAAAGTTTTTAATGCCTTTTTCATACAAAGAGCGGCGCATCTTGACGAAGGAAGACGACTTGAGAGCTTTAGTGCTGGACATCAACGATCCTGGTGAAGGAGGGTCCGCAGGATGAAGGGAGTCTCCGAACTCCTTTAGCAGCAAAAGAGAAAGTCTCTTGTAGTCAGAAACTGCTACATCTACTGGCTCTTCGTCTTCCGATACCTGGTCCAACTGATCCAAAGAAGGAGATTGTTGGTTTTTGGAGTGATCTGGCTCTTCCCGGGAGAAAGAACTCCTTTCCCGAGAAGTGCGGAACATTAGCACTCCTATACGAAGAGTGAGGCTCCGCCTGTCGGAAAACACTCTTGCGCCTACTAGACTCTTGTTGTCTAGGTTCGTCAGGTTCGCGGCGCTTGCTAGGCTCCTGGCGTCCTGATTCAGGGCGCTTGAAAAGATCCCCGCGTCCTGATTCCTGACGCTTAACAGGCTCTTGGCGCCCTAACACTTGACGCTTAACGTACTCATGGCGTCCTGCCTTCTGGCGTCCTAAACTTCCTGGCGCCTGACTCCTGGCGCCCTGACTCCTGGCGCCCTGACTCCTGGCGCCCTGACTCCTGGCGCCCTGACTCATGGCGCCCTGACTCCTGGCGCCTGGACCTGGGCCCGTCTGGGCTCATAGCGTCCTGATTCCTGCCTTCTAGATAGAATTCCTGCTGACGTTCCTGAATTCCTGTTGTTCTAAGAGGCTTCTTGACGCCCCTTCTTGCGTCTTGCTGCCTCTTTGCGCCTGTCTGGCTCCTGGTCCTGCAGACCCAAGGGATCCTGATACCTAAACCGGTTTTCCGGTTCCTTGCACCTAAACCGATCGAGACTTCTGCTCGATTCGTGGTGTCTCAGAGGGCGCTTCGGGGAAGATAGCCTATAGGGCGAAAGGGCTCTTCTCTCAGGAGAACAACTCCTATCAGACGAGTCTCTCGACGAAGGCGATAAACGCCCTGGAGATCGTGAGGGTTCTCTCCTATACGAAGCGGGGCGCTTAGCGGAACTCTT
This sequence comes from Macrobrachium nipponense, assembly GCF_015104395.2. Lineage (NCBI taxonomy): Eukaryota > Metazoa > Arthropoda > Malacostraca > Decapoda > Palaemonidae > Macrobrachium > Macrobrachium nipponense. The sequence goes on from NC_061094.1 coordinate 40,930,652, forward strand.
AACAGGGAGCGACGACATCCTTCCTCCTGTAGAGTCCTAGCAAAAGAGCCTACGAGAGAAGCTAACTGCTCTTGCAGATTAACCAAAAACTTCTTCGTAGGATCCTGAAGTGAAGGCTCCTCTTGTCTAGTCTTCTTAGGTCCCGAAGGCGCAATCCTCGGGAAAACGCTCTGGGCTGGAGTCAGCCGCGTCTCCTTTAGGCGCCTTCCAGGCTCTCTTCAAAAAGGGCGCGCAAAGAGAGGCCGAACTCCCATCCTCGTTTAGGAGAGGAAGAGTCTGAGGCCGAAAAACACTCCTTTAGGACGCCTTTCCTGCGGCAATCCGAGGCAGCCTGGGACTTAACAACAGGATCTGCCGAAGGGACGCCTGACCGTTGGGGATGTTCTGCATCCTCCCTGCGGCTTTCGACATTCCTCCTCCGCCCTGGTCCTGGGAGTTTGGAAGCGGTCTAGGCCTAGGAGCAATGAGGAACCGGTCAGACGCCCCCTCCACTGCACTGGGGACACTGCACAAGTCACTATCACCACTCTTACCTTGGTTTAGAGCTCGTAGCTGAGCTTGAAGTTTCTTAATTGAAGCTTTAACATTTTCCCTCTCTGACGACGAATCTTTGGATTCAGAACAGGGAGAAGCAGCTGAGGCTAAGGGAAAATTGTTAGAAGGAGAGTTAATTTCTTGTTCTAAGGAGTAAGATCTACTAGATGACCTAGCTGAAGCCTTTCTCACTCTATCTCTCTCAAGCTTCCTAACATATGATGATAATTCCTTCCATTCAAGCTCCGTAAGGTTCTCGCATTCCACACAGGTGTTAATAAAAGAACATTCATTCTCCCTGCATTTAGCGCAAATACTATGAGGATCTAATGCCGATTTAGGCAGCCTAACCTTACAATCTTCCCTACTGCAAACTCTAAACATAGGTGAAGCCTTAGCGTCAGACATCGTGAAAGAGTAGTCAAAACCAAAATCGAAAAACAGTCCACAATAAGCGTATGCCAAGCCAGAGAAAAAACAGAATACGTCACCAAAAAACCAATCCAAATTCTCGGCAAACGAGTTGAAATCCAAGATGGAGGAACGAACAATAGGTGTTGTCCGTTCAACCGACAGAGAAAATTATGGCTTTAGAAAACGGGAATAGTTCCAGACCCCGCCACCCAGCGGCGGGAATGGTGGATCACCTGACCTACCTGTCGCGTGTGCCGCGAGTTTTCAAAATTCTGTCGGGACGACCGAGTCTATAGCTAAGTATATATCTGCTGGGTAAGTTACTTGTACAAAATTTACTGTGGTGTTTTTGTAGGGCTTGGAACGAATTATGCAATTTACATGTAAAATGTGGTTCAAGATACAAAAAAATCAGGTTACGAAAGCCGCTTCAGAACGGATTAATTTTGTATCCTGAGGCACTACTGTACTATTAAAGTGAGAAAGGAAAGGAGCTGTTTGTTGAAAAAATGAAATTTTTTTTAATAAATTTATATTTTTCATAGCTAACAAACCTGAGGTCTTAACAATAGGATACCTTCTAGCGCCAGGTGGAAACGTTAAAAGCAATCAAAGATTGTGATGCAAGGAATCAGTGGCATCTGGCAACAATGCATATACAAGGTAAAGACTGGTCACAGACCATGCCTGCATCCCATGATACACTTAGTCTTTCTTCCATTCCAGGATGTGAGAGGGGTGGCTAGAGGTGGGCAATCAACATTAAGACCGAAGGTTTGTTAGCTATGAAAAATACAAATTGATTAAAAAATATGGCAAATTTTTTAATCAATTTGTATTTTTCATAGCTAACAAACCTTCGGTCTTAGCAATAGGATAATCTTTAGCATGCCAGCTGAACCAGTTAAAATAATCAAAGATTGTATAGCAAGGAATCTGTGAGATCTGGCAACTCCTACTCGTACGAGGTGGGAACTGGTCAGTGACCACGCATCACATTCCACGACATGATAGTCTTTCTTTAACCACCTTGGAGAGTGGACGCTTACACTTTTGCTCTCCTTCCAAGCCAGTTGATTTGTGCCTGAGTTTCTTTCCTTTTTCAGTGTGTGTGTGTGTGTGTGTGTGTGTGTGTGTGTGTGTGTGTGTGTGTGTGTGTGTGTGTGTTGTGTGTGGTGTGTGTGTGTTTTGGCTTTCGTAATGGAGTCCTCAGATTCTTCACACCCTTGTCAATGCATGTGCCTGGGGGTTCAGGGATTCCCGTGCTCCAGGTTTTTGGCATCTACAAACACAGATCCTCATACGACTTGCAGTAGGTGCCGAGCTAATTATTGTACCATTACTAATCCATGCCCGGAATGTCGTGCTTGGCCTAAGTTGCAATGGAGGGTGTTTTAAAAGAAGAGGGAGCATTAGTCTTAACAATAGGAGGTTAAGTTAAGTATATCTTAGTTTTACCAGACCACTGAGCTGATTGACCCTAGGCCTGGCCTGAAGAATTAGATATTTTTACGTGCCTAGGAACCAACTGGTCACCTAGCAACGGGACCTACAACTTATTGTGAGATCCGAACCACATTATATTGAGAAATGAATTTCTTTCACCAGAAATAAATTCCTCTGATTCTGCATTGGCCCAGCTGAGAATCGAACTTCGGACCATTGGATTGGTAGCTGAGAGTGAAAACCACTTGTCCAACGAGGAACTAAAAATAGGAGGTCCAAGTACATGAAGTGACTGGAGGTTCAGCCCACCTGACCACCCACCCTTCCTAGAAGTTCGAGTTCTAAAGAAAGGGGTCGGAGCCCATGAGAGAATAGATATGCGAGTATCTAAAAACTCAGCCCTCTGGGATTAAACACAATGATACATGTCCAGATTCATTGCACCCATCCCTTTGCTACAGAGAGGAGTAAATACTACTGAGAAGCAGATTTCTCTATTGTATGGAATACAAACAAAAAGGCAATGCAGTATGACTGCTGCATTCACCTGTATCAGACCAGTTCCCGCATATGACGTCTATTATTCAACCTGCCCGTAGGAAGAAGAAAGGGGGAGGAAAAAATAGAAAAAGGAGACAAGCCAACTAACTCATTCTCTCTTCCACACAATCATCTTAGGTAAGATACAAACTGTCCTGCCAGGGCACTGGATGAGCTATGCAACTTGGGCAGCCACCACTAGACCCAAAGGAGAAAGTGTCCAAGGACCTGTGGGCAACATCATTCAGGTAAAAGGAAGTGAAAATGTTTTTCCAAAGCCAGGAACCAGCATTCAAAAGCCTATGATCAGACAAGTTTTTCTTAAAAGCCAGAGAGGAACCCAATCCTCTGGCGTCATGCGCTCACACATGCACAGTATTCATGACAGAACTTGAAGGTGTGGAGTATGCCTGTTTAATCACCTCACAAAGCCAGAATTAAATGTATTCTTGGACACTTCTTTCTTGGTTCAGCCTGTGCTAACAAAAAGTCTACAACACCTTATCATCGTGTACTGAGGGATTTTGAGTCTTAGCCATGAATTCCAAGACAAATTCGAAGACAGCAGACCCCAACCCCTGGGGTGTTTAACATCATAACTCAGGCCATGAAGCTCTCCAACTCTCCCTGAGGAAGCCAAGACCAACAGGAAAACTGTCTTTAGAGTCAAATCCCTGTCTGACGATCAACACAGCAGCTCGAATGGCGCCCTGGTAAGAGTATTCAGGACCAGAGTGAGATCCCACACTGGAGGCTTGAACTCTCTCGGTGAACAGGATTGCTCGAATCTCCTGAACAACATCGAGATCTCCCAGGAAGAAATGTCCATGTCTTTCAGGTGTAGGACCAACCCCAAGGCAGCCCTGTAGCCTTTGACAGCAGACGGATAGACCTTTCTCATCTGAGAAAGATCAGGAAATCTGGTTTTCACTGAACAGGAGTTCTGAGTTGAGAGAAACCCCATTGATGACAGCAATCACAGTAGACTGCCCACTTTTCCCTAGTAAACTGCTGATGAAGACCTCCTTAGGTAGCCAGACATCTGACCTGCTGCCTTGCGAGAAAAGCCTCTCGCTAGGAGATACTTGACAGTCTCCGGCCGTTAAGAGATAGGCACTCTCTCGACTGGTGGAACCTCTCCACATGAGGTTGGAAAAGAAAGTTGTGCCAAGTGATGTAGAATACTCTGAATATCACGGAAAAAGGGCAGAGATGAAAACTCAGACCATAAGAAAAATAAAATAATTAATTTTAAATCTAACCATAAAAGATTTTGATTATTTGTTCACATGTAAAATCATAACCATAAATTTTCTCATTTTAAGGGTTAATTGTAGTATGTAGTCGCGATACCTGGTAGTAAACTAAAATTAGTATTCAACTAATTAGCCGCCTTGGATTCAGTGAAACATTAATTCAAGAGTAAAGCTTCCTACCAGATTTACCAAAATATGTATATGTATGTGTTTCTTACTACATACATTCATATATATATTTTGGTAAATTCATGGATGATCATTCTTTCATAATATGTATGATGAACCTGGTAATGTAATGAAATACAGAAATGATATTGTTATGATACAATAAAGTTTGTTCATACTTACCAGGCAGATATATATATAGCTGTATTTTCTGAAATCCGACAGAATTTTAAAAACTTCCGACACACGCAGTGGTCGGCCAGGTGGTTAGTACACATTCCCGCCGCTGGGGGGCGGGTATCAGGAACCATTCCCGTTTTCTATTCATAATTTTCTGGGCTCAGCTCTGTCGCTTGCGCGCGCATATCCTTTAATCTATTATTTCTAGGGTAAATGTACTAACACATACCAGAGAATAAATAAAATAAAGAAAAAGGTCAGTATGACTGACTCGCTCACCCTCTAGGAGGGTGTCGGTATGAACACTAGGCGAGTGAGACATACCACGAGCCAAATGCCAATAGAATCTCCCACTACAAAACCCTCCAAGAGGGGAGCCGTCCCACAGAGGGAGCAGCTCGTACTACTACTACACCATTCATCCCATGCTTGCGACTGCTGCGCCTCTAGTGGTCATCCTTTTTCGTTAGCTCGCACGAATCACAAGTGCTATTTTTCTCTCTGTGTGTGTGCCCTTTCTTCGGATTTTTCGATAATGGAGCGTGCAGCTATTGCAGCAGCTAAGTTAAGTACTCAGTATTTACGGTTAGCGAGTTCTTTCCGTCCCCGAGACGTATTTGCCGTTTTTTTAGGTATAGATACGTTCTCGGGGCTGGAAGCATGGCAGCATGGTCCTGCCGCATGTTGGGTTCGTTCTTGGTCTCCCATACCTAGAACATCCCTTATTATTTTACGCTCTATTTTGATTATCCGCGTTATTACTTCTACTCAAGTTGTTATACATGTATGTATTTCACCTTATGTAGGCTTTTTTCTATCCAGACCCTAGTCCAGTTCTTTGTATCGGCCCCTGACTAGTTTGATGGTAGACTTGCCTTCGGCTAGTCGCACACTCCTGGATTTTTTGTCTCCTGCTATTTTACCTTCTTTCTTTCAATTTTATTATATATTATATTTTTATGTTTTGTTGTTGTTAGGTTAGTTTGGCGTCTGGCTTAGCCTAGGTCCTGGCTCGTAGAGCCTAGTCTACCGTTGATCAGTTCGGTCGCTTCCTCATAGCTTCTCTCTGATCAGTTGGTTTTCGCCCTATGGGCCTATAATGCTACCGCTTTTCAGTTCTGGTTGCTTCCCGATAGCTTCTCTCTGATCAGTTGGTTGGCCTAGGCTTGGTTACCGTATCTTAGTTTACCGCCTCGTGGTCACTACGTGATCACGAGTCAGCCAGGCGCCTGCCAGTCCCCCTTCCCCTCTCCCGCTCTCCCATAGAGTCGGGCGGGGGTGGGTCGGTCTGTCCTTGCTCGCCCAGCATCCGAGCCTGCCTCCCCCTTCCCCTCCACCGGAGGGGCCTGGGAGTCCGACAGTCCCTGACTGGTTTCCGACCTCTCCGCTTCTCGGCCCGGCCGGGTGGTACGTTGTGGGGGGCTCTGGCCTTCCCCCCCTCCGTTACTTCCTTGTCGCTCCGGGTTAGCGCGAGTCTGTATGTCATCTCGCCCTTCCCTCCTTACTAGAGCTCCTCCCTATCGGAGCCCTGATATCCAGCGGAAGGGTATAGTCCACCCATAGTTGGACCGGAGCATACAATAGGTCTTTACTAACCGTACCGTATTGCTGAGTTACTACACTCGCTTCACTGGACCTAGTCCGGTTACTTGCATGTAGGTTTAAGTTATCTTTAAGTTTATCTTAAGTTTCTTAAACCATCCCCACCCCTCCCTTAGTATTTACCGGATCTCTCCGGGATTATAGCCTATTCAGGCAATGCAGGGAGGGGTTATGCCCAAATTTTTTTCCGAGCTCCGCCACGTAACGGAGTTCTTTTGTCCTTAGTCTGTAAGTGTTACCCCTTTAAGATACTCATGTGTCTTCCCACTTACAGGCCACCAACTGTGAGCATCCGGGCTGTTCCGCTACACTTCAGGACCCCTGTGGACACGAAGTTTGCCGGTCCCATGCTCCATGCGGCGACTCCGCACGGGGACATCCAGGTCTGGTACCATGAGACGTGTACCATATGTTTTACGATCTGGTGAGCCAGCTTTTTGGAAGGCGTAAGTATTCCATCTCCGCATGCCGCTCCGCTTCTTTTAGTTCTTAAGTTTTCATCATTACTTTACTAAGGCATCTAGTTTAAGTTATATCCTAAGTTTTAGTTTTAAGTGGTTCTTAATCTAAAATATATCCTCTCTTACAGGCTCCGGCAGTAAGAGATACGGCATTGGCTACCCTGCGGGCCTGGGTCGGATGGTTTTGGCAAGAACGCCGCCAAGGGTCAGCCCTACATACTGGAGAAGCGTTTAGCTTTGTTAATCTTCCCCGGAGGCAAGGCGACTGGGTACGTCGACCCGGTAGAGGCGGACCCCTCTATTGCCTTTATCCAACAACAGCTGGCGGCCTCCTTGCTGAACAAGACCAGGATATCTCCACGGATGTCGCAACCCTGGATATAAAATGTTGAACCTATGGTAGGTATAGACGACCTGTGGTCGAGGTAAGTAATGCAGGTACCCAAGGGTCTCCCTTGGGAGTGACTGTTTCTTCTACCCCTGCAACTTCACCATCCTTCCCAGGCTTTACCAGGTGATGAGTTATATACTCCTCCAGAGGCTTCGGTTAGGCCTAATAAGATCAAGTCTAAGCATATGACCTTGACTAAGACGTCATCGTCCTCGAAGAAGACGTCCTCGTCTTCTTCTTCGCGTAAGTCTCCGGCTGTTAATCCCGGCCAGACAGGTCTAAAGGGTCTAGCTCGGCTCAAAGTCCTCAAAGAGTAAGCCTAAGGAGAAAGTCCCGCACCCCGGCAGTATCACCAGTTCCAACTACCTTTGGTGCCTATTCAGAGTCTCCCCTCCACCTCCGCAGCAGCTCCGGCTCTGGACACCAATGTCTGGCCTGTGCAAACAGGTGGGCGACTTGGTAAGCTCATTAAGACGAGTATGGAACATATGATATCTCGCCTGTCGGATAGGATAACTTCTCAGGATACTATTATAGCCGGCCTAGAGAAAGGCCCCTCCCTGCCTCTCCCTCAACCTCTAACACTAGTGGATCTCAGCTTCCCCCGTATGACTCGCTCCCGCTTTCTCCATGAACAATCCTTGGGAGATAGTACGTCATATGCTCCCTTCCAAGATGGTCTCATCTCCATACCGGAGTTTGGAACTCGAAGAATAGAGGACTTCGAGTTCTACCCGAAGGCCTACAGCCTCCCTTCATAGGCTAACGCTAGGCTCACGCCTTCGGCTATGGTTAGAGATGACAGGGTACCAAAGGAGACAGTCCTCTATTCTCGGGACCAGGCCCAACGAGAATGCTTAGATGTCTAGACGACATGGACTGTTCGAATACCAAGATCCAACCATTCAAAAGTCCCTTTACCATTTTCCACGATGGACGAAGGTACCCCGCTCCCTTTCCTTACCAAGATAGCGAGGTCGACCATCTCAGCAGCTCAAAAAGGGGAACCCATGCCTAGCTGAAAGAAGCAGACCCCACTTCTCCGTTGCTCCCGTCAATTGGAGAATTATGGGAGGACTTGCCTAACACTTTCACAGCTGGCAAACTCAAACCTGACTGTGCTGTGGAGCAGTTTGGTGAAAAGCTGCCCAGGCTCCCTGATAGTCTTATTCAAGCGGAGTTTGACTCGCAAAAAACACGACTAGCCAGGTCAATCAACCTGATGGCTATGTCTGAGGTAGCAACCATGGCTTATGGTTCAGAACCAATTTTTAAGCTTATGACCAAGCCCTGACTCAAACGGTGCAGTCAGACATGTTCGAGTTTTGCCACTGCTAGAACAAATTGCAGAAAGCATGTATTGCTAGAGGCAACCATTCGGCATGAACCCGAATAGGTTACTTTCTTCTAACATCTGGGGCGCAGATCTCTTCCCAGAGGCTATGGTAAGGAAGTACAAGCAGAGGCTACGAGTTGAAAACCAAAGCCTTAAGGACCGTTTGGGTCTTACGGCTAGGAGAAGGCAAGACTTGACACCAAAAAGGTAAGGGACAAAGGAAGCCTAGACGTTTTCCAACCTTACCAAAAGAAGCAGCCGCGCTTCCCTCAACAAGTTCCTACAGTGCCGTTAGTGCAGACAGCTCAGCCCTCCACGTCTAAAGGTCAAATCACAGCCTATTTAAAATGGGTGGATGAAAAAAAAAAAAAAAATATCCCCTCAGACCTCAACCCTCCACCTCATACGCCATCTCTCCAGCTTACAATCCAGCCTTCGAGGGTCAAGCTTCTCAGAAGTATGACCGCTCGATCAAGGGAGGCAGAGGTAAGCGGGTCTTTCGTGGGAGAGGATCGGGAGGCCCCTTCAATAGGGGAAAGCACTTCAGAGGAGGTCGAGGGGGTTTACCAGAACCAATGAGGAACTTCAGGTAGGAGGGAGGCTGTTTCACTTTCGCCACCGGTGGAACTTCAGCCAGTGGGCTCAGAGCATAGTGTCAAAAGGGCTGGGTTGGAGCTGGTTGACGAACCCACCTCCAGCCAGACCTTTCCGTCAACTTCCTTCCAAGGAATTGACAGAGTACGCAGAGGACCTCCTTCAGAAAGGAGCTATAGTCAAAGTCAAGAGATTAAAATTTCAAGGTCGCTTGTTCAGCGTCCCAAGAAAGGCTCAAACCAAAGAAGGGTAATCTTAGACTTGTCCCGCTTAAACTTAGCCATCCGCTGCGACAAGTTCAAGATGCTCACGATCTCACAGGTGCGGACCTTACTTTCCCCGTGGGGCCGTCACCACCTCTATCGAATCTTACAGACGCCTACTATCATATCCCTATTGCAAGACACTTCCGTTCCGTATCTGGGATTCAGATAGGAGACCAGACGTTCTCCTTCAAGGTAGTCCCGTTCGGGCTCAACGTGGCACCCAGGGTGTTCACGAAGCTAGCGGAAGTAGTAGTGCAACAGCTCAGAGCTCAAGGGATTATGGTAGTAGCGTATCTCGACGATTGGTTGATCTGGGCCCCATCAGTCGAAGAATGCAAACAAGGCCACACTGAAAGTGATCCAATTCCTAGAATATCTAGGATTCAAGATAAAACAGATCCAAGTCCCAGACTCACACCCCGAGTCAAACTTTCAGTGGCTAGGCATTCAATGGAATCTATCCTCACACACTCTGTCGATTCCATCCACCAAAAGGAAAGAAATAGCGAAGTCAGTCAAGCAATTTCTAAGTCACAAACTAGCATCGAGGAGAGCTCAGGAAAGAATCCTCGGCTCTCTCCAGTTTGCTTCAGTAACGAACATCTTATGAAAGCCCCAAACTGAAAGATCTAACCAGGATCTGCGCTCTCGAGCAAATGTCAGGTCCAGGGACAAGCTATCCTCAGTACCTCTGATTCTAAAGAACGGCTTCGGCCGTGGGCAAAAGTCAAGAATCTGTCAGTGTCAGTCCCTCTTCAGTTCCCTCCGCCAGGGATTACCATCCACACAGACGCGTCCTTAAGCGGCTGGGGAGGGTACTCCCAGGTCAAAAAGGTGCAAGGAATTTGGTCACCCCGAGTTCCGTCAGTTTCCATATAAACGTACTGGAGGCAATGGCAGTCTTCTTGACTCTGAAAAGATTACGCCCACCAAGGTACTCCCACATAAAGCTAGTCTTGGACAGCGCAGTGGTAGTACATTGCATAAACCAGAGGAGGCCCTCCAAGTCACGTCATCTAAATCACGTCATGATAGCCATCTTCTCCCTGGCAGACAAATTCAGTTGGCATCTTTCCTCCACCCACATAGCTGGAGTAAGAAACGTCATAGCAGACGCCCTATCCGATCAGTACCCCTAGAGTCGGAATGGTCTCTAGACGAGAGTTCGTTCCAATGGATCCTTCAAAGAGTCCCAGGGCTACAGGTGGATCTCTTCGCATCACAATCGAACCACAACTACCGTGTTATGTAGCCCCCAACCTGGACCCTCTGGCTTACGCCACGGACGGCCCTGGCTCTGGACTGGAACAACTGGGAGAAGATTTACGTCTTCCCTCCAGTGAATCTCCTTATGAAGGTCTTAGACAAACTCAGGACATTCAGGGGTCAAGTGGCTCTAGTAGCCCCAGACTGGCCGAAGAGCAATTGGTAACCCCCTGATCCTGGAACTGGGTCTTCGTCCCTCCCTTTCGATCCCCAGTCCCAAGCTCTCCCAGGTCAGTACAAACGAAGACTGTGTTCGCTTCCTCAGGGATTCTCAAAACCCTAACTTTATGGATTTCATGAAGTTTGCGGCAAAAAGAGGTGCGAATATTGACCCTCAGAATATTCTTTTCCTGGAATCCGATAAAAGGGATTCAACTTTGAGGCAGTATGATGCTGCCGTCAAAAAGTTAGCAATCTTCCTGAGAGAGTCAGATATCAGAATCATGACAGTTAATTCTGCTATATCCTTTTTCAGATCTTTATTTGAAAAGGGTTTAGCAGCTAGCACGATTACGACAAACAAGTCAGCATTGAAAAAGATATTCCAATTTGGATTTAACATGACTTGACAAGATACCTATTTCTCGTCTATTCCTAAAGCATGTGCTAGACTAGACTTAGGCCCTCTGTCAGGCCTACGTCAGTTTCATGGTTCTTAAACGATGTTCTAAAACTGGCTTCCGAAACCGATAATGACACATGCTCGTTTATGATGCTCCTAAGAAAAACTCTGCTTTTTATTAAGCCTAGCTTCAGGAGCAAGAATTTCAGAACTGTCGGCTTTATCCAGAGATCCGGATCATATTCAATTCCTTCCCACGGGGAAGTGCTACTTTCTCCGGAACGTAGTTTTTTAGCAAAGAATGAAGATCCTTTGATGAGGTGGGAACCTTGGAAGGTACTACCCCTTCCACAAGATGTTTCCCTTTGTCCGGTTTCAACCTTACGGGCCTTTCTATCCAGGACCTCCTCTTCCTCATCGGGGCCCCTCTTTTGGGGGGGGAAAAAGGTGGTACTTTATCCACTAAAGGCATCAGGCAACAAATCCTGTACTTTATCAAACAAGCCAATCCTGACTCCTTTCCAAAAGCACATGATGTCAGGGCAGTAGCCACCTCAATTAATTACTTCCAACATATGAATTTTGCTGATTTAAAGAAGTATACCGGTATGGAAATCGCCGACAGTGTTCAAACGTCACTACCTTAAGGTCCTTGGAAGCTCTGAAATTCCCAGCAGTAGCAGCGGGTAACATAGTTTCCCCTGACTCTAGCTAGATTATAGTAGAAGATTCGTCCCCCTTTCTACCTGCCTCACCCAACAGTTCGTCTATTCCTGCCTTGTTCATTAACATTTACCTTGTGTCTTAGCTGCTTTATGATTGTATAGTGCCCCTTTTGTCTGGTTAGGGACACTCACATCTGATTACCATACTGATCTCATAGATGTTATCCCCTTATTTTTATGCTAGGGGATACATCATAATGCAATGGTTACGGGTTTTGTATATTAAGTCATATACATTCCTAAGATATTTTATTTTATCATTGATCAAATTTTTATGTAATTTATACTAATTGCTATTTCTATTTTTGATACATGTTGTTACACAGATTTATTGTGATAGGTAATCATTGTACCTATTTGTATATGTAAATTACCTTATATTATTAACATAATTAGATTTAAGGGTAATTTAAGCATAATTCTTGATTTTGTTTTTACTGTGTACTTGTATCTTTTTAGCAATTATATTCATTCTTTTATTTTGTATCTTTTATTCGAGACCTATTTTGTTTTATTATATTTTATTTACTTTGTTTACAATCTTGTGCTGTTTTCTCTGGTACGATTTCGCGCAAGCGACACGAGCTGAGCCCAGAAAAAGGATTTTGACGTAAGGAAAAATCTATTTCTGGGCGATTGGCTCGTGTCGCAGCGAAATACCCCCCCCGCCAGACCATCCCTTCGCTCAAGATTGTCTGCTAACTTCAGGATGGCCACTAGAGGCGCAGCAGTCGCAAGCATGGGATGGTGTAGTAGTAGTACGAGCGTGTCCCTCTGTGGGACGGCTCCCCTCTTGGAGGGTTTTGTAGTGGGAGATTTCTATTGGCATTTGGCTCTTTTGTGGTAGTCAGTCTCACTCGCCTTAGTGTTTCATACCGACACCCTCCTAGAGGGTGAGCGAGTCAGTCATACTGACCTTTTTCTTTATTTTATTTATTCTCTGGATGTGTTAGTACATTTACCCTAGAAATAATAGATTAAAGGATATTTCGCTGGCGACACGAGCCAATCGCCCAGAAATAGATTTTTCCTTACGTCAAAATCCTTTTTTTATTTCCACTGTCCCCTGAGGGGAGGTGGCGGGTACTTGATTATATATATCTGCCAGGTAAGTATGAACAAACTTTATTGTATCATAACAATATCATTTTGTTCATGAAACTTACCTGTCAGATATATATATAGCTGAATCCAACCATTGGAGGTGGGAAGGGACAGAATAGAAGGATTTTGGGAAACAAAGGCATGCAGATGATTTACATCTTGGTTCCACCTGTTAGCATAGCTGGCTTCGTGGTTACTGTCACCCAAGTCTGCTTCTGCTTTACTAGAGTTGCCAGCGAGGTAGATAGAGACCTATAAAGCTGGTGCACTCCAGATGATCTGTCAACTGGGGGCGTGACCACAATGTGACTAGACCATATTGACCATACCATGAGGGCTAAGAAGTAAAATAAATATATATATATATATATATATCACCACCTGACCAACCTAGCCAAAGTTAAGGTGTTTTAACTAAGGCTTAAGAGTTAAGAAGTCGCCATTGGCGGCGACTCAGCAACTAAATTAAGAGCTCTTCCTAACCATTTTCTACAGGATAGGATGAGTGGAACTTCTTGCCCCCAAGATTGTGTCTGCAGACACGTATGGCCCTAGTGAGCAGCAGATCTCATATGCCATCTCCACATCCCTCAGGGAGTGTGAAGTGAACACAGAGTTGCTTTGCTAAAACATGGTACTCAGGATGTTGCTGAGTGCCATGCTTTTGTTGACAATGCTTCCGAGGCCGCGCCCTCACCTCGTGAGCATTCAGATAAAAGATTTCAAATCTTTGTGCAAACACAATGAAGGAGCATTTTTGAAAGAACTCCTTAACACTAAAGCCAGGGTGTTCTTCGATATGGGCAAGTCTGGTCTTTTTCGGAACACTGCAGATTGCCCGAATGACTTCGACTTTCTTGAGTTTTATGTAGATAAAACTTGAGACCCGACAGGGCACAGGACTCTCTCTGGCTCCTGCCCACTAACTTGTGCCATCCTTTGCTTCCAAGCTCCTGGCCCAAGGACAAAACGGGTTTCCATTCTTAGGCCACAACGGAAGGCTTAGAGAGCACACCGCCTTGTGTTCTCTAAAGCCAAAACTTGTGACGATGGCTTAAAATCTCACTAACCCTCTTTGTCGTATCTAGGGTGGTTAGAAGAAGGCCTTCCTGATCACATGCAAGAAGTTAACAGGTAGGAGAGGTTCGAATGCTTTGACATCAAGAACTTCAGACTACGTCTAAGTTCCATATTGAAAGCTTCGATCTGGACATGCACAGTCAGTCCGTCTGTACTAAAGTCAGGTGACCGCCGAGGATTGACCAGTCAGACGAATCAAGGACAGCAAGGCTGTACCCTGAAGACCATAAGGCACTATTCTTCGCTGAAGGATGAGTGTCTGGACTGCCTGGGCGATTCAAGCTAAGCAAACCTTGGGGGGGGTGTATCAACGCAACCCAACGTCGTCAGCGAATCAACTCCTGAGCAACTCCTGACTCGAGCTTCTGGTGCCAGGAGAAAGGAGCGAGGAGCAAAAAGGTGATTCAGTCCCGAAGGAAGAATGCCTGACAGTCCAACCTGGTCTCATGTTACACGATCATCGGGGGGGTATAAACGCAACTGACTTCGTCAACAAGAAACTCAGGGCTACTATATTTCCGCCTGATCCGCACGAGTGTCTGACTCCGAGAAAACAGGTGAGACAAAAGTAGATGGTGTAGCGAGTTTCGAGATTCCACAGAAAACTCAAAGATCGTGAAGGGCTTGTTGTTTGACAGAAGCAAATCTCTGAGCCCAAAGGCAGTCAACAACATATTTGCATATTCTTTAATAGTTGTGACTGCCAGCTTATCCCATTCTTCAGACGGAAAGGGAAGACGGTAATCTTATTCCTGTCAACATCTCGATAGTCTGAACGTAGTCAGACTCAGAGCGGAGAGGTTATAGGTACCTTTCGAGTTAGAGTAGACCGACTCTCTCGGAAAAGGTCCTTGGAAAGTGAACTAGGAAGGACGTGACCTCTGTGAATCCAGGATCCTGAAGGCCAACATGGGGCGATCAGCGTCATTGTCGCTCCCTGTGACGTCATAAATCCTCTTATTACATTTCCTAAGCGATTGAAAAAGGGGAAAAGAGACTAAACATCCATCTCCGTTCAATATCATAGGATGGCGTTTAATGGTACCGATCCCGGATCGAGATTAAGGGAGCAGAGAAGAAGAAGCCTCTTCGTCCTCAACATATCGAAGAGATGAATGAAAGGACGTCCCTAAAGTCTCCACAACTCTCAACATACTTCTAAAGAAAGATTCCACTCGGAAGTCAGTAGTTGCTGCCGTCGATCGAGACGATTCGTACGGACTTTTGCAATCCTGTAACGAACCTCTAGAGGATCGTTACATTATACGCCTGTTGTTATAATAGGCTCTTTCTCGTAAACTCGAACAGGGACCGAGAGAAGATACTTCTCAAGATATGAGAGAGCTGTGGAATATCAGAGTTGATCTGGACACTAGTTCCAAAAACTCGTTCGAGGACTGGAGGGACGACCGAATTGCTTCTACTTCTTTCAGATTAAGATCCAGGACATCTGAAACCTTATCCAGATGTCCGGCACCTTCTTTCTATCACCTCAGGTGATACTTGACGCACTGAGAGATGTTCAAAATCATTCCTAGATCTTGAATAATATTTCAGTTTCCCGGTAGGAAAAAACTGTGGAGGTCTGAATTGCAGTCTATTCAGGGAAACAAACTTCTTCAGGAAGGAAATGGTCCCCAGCAAGCTCATCCATTCCCTCCCCGAGTATGCTTACTTCCCTAATAAAACTGCGCTTTGCCTAAGCAGGAGAGCATATAATAGTGCAATGTTGCGGTAGACTCGTAGTTCTATACCGTGCGGTAACGAGCACCGAAAGGATTAAGAGATATCTCTGTTGAACATAGTAAAGCAAAACGAATGCAATGTTTATTCATTCATGTAAGAAATCCCCTCAATCTTAGGCTAAAGTCCGTGATTGTAGAGCAGAGATACAGTTAGTCAGTCAATCCCGCAGGAGAGAGAGACGTAAACTACCGTGCATGACAGCAAACGAGCTGGGACTGGCTCGGTTGGACTGGAGCGGACAGTGACAGCAGCAGCTTACATTCGTCGTCTCTTACCGTCATGCGTGGGTTGCCAGCTACTCTATTCTACGAAGAAATAGGTCCGTTATTTTTTAGCAGAAAGAGACTCTCAAGCTGGTATATTTAAGCGAAACAGAAGGCGCTAAATATAGAAGTGCGTTTGTGTCGTCATAACACTATCATACAACGGTAAAAGAAAAATCGGAAACTCCTGGTAGGCTGCAGGGAGTAACGATTAAATGCCCTTAAAATAAAAGACAATAGACCTCTCGGTTGTCATCCGAAGAGGTAACTACAGCAAGCATATATGACTTGAACCAACCAGTAGTAAAATAACGCAAGGCAAAATATGAAATTGTTATGATACAACAAAAGTTTGTTCATACTTACCTGGCAGAGATATCTATAGCTGAATTCGGAAACACAGCTACATACATATCTGACAGGCAAGTTTATTGAACAAATCTTTGAGAATCGAAGCGGATAGCTCAAGCTTCTTATGTTATTGGACATAAGCGTTCATTGACGTAGTCTACAAGTCTATTACTTGTACGAGTCTGCGATTGATGAATGAGGGCTCTTACGAATCTTGTCAAAAAGAGTTTATCCGCTTACGCAATATAAAGTTATTGAGATGTTTGTCAATGAGAACTAACCCATTTACGGGACAAAGAGATAATTTGTCAATGAGGGGAAACCCACTTACTTGACAAAACGATAGTATATTGTCAAGGGGGAAAGTCACTGAATTGACAAAACATAATCCAGGAAGTCGAGCATATTATTTTTCCGATTCCCGTATCAATCGAGGAAGGGGCAAGAATCCTGATAAGAGACTGGGCTTTCGGCAGGTAGGACCCCGATGTTCAACTTCGGCAGCGTAGTCCCGAACTTAGGAACTAACAAAATCTATCATCTGAAAAGCCCTTTCAGATGGACTAAAAAGCTTGCAACTTAAATATATTGGCAGTATGGCAAAGGAAGTCCTGTCTTGCGCTTTCCTGAAGAGTGTCCTCTTGATGAGTGCTTTTGCAAGAATCCTACTGAACGTAGCCAAGCGTCATGACGTGCAGGACGTCAGGCTTTTACATAACCCGTAACCGCCTTATCACAAAGTCTTGACTGCGGTAGAGCAAACGAGATCTTCCCTTAACTCCATCCACCTTAGCGAAAAGCAATATTAATTGACAGAGACCTCTTGAATTCGCGAAACCCGATGTCTTGCTGGGTTTCGAAGAAGAAGTTGCCTGTTCACTTTAAGCTTCCTCCGAAGCACTGCTTACTTCACATTCTTTGCAGGGTGGGAGGTAGGTAGAAGGTATCACCGAAGGTAAGAGGTAAAAATTCTTTAGGCCCAAATCTGAAACAAGAGCTTGAAGAGTTCAACAGAAACGTTCAGCCAGGCGACACACCTGGCGTGTGCTGGTGCACGCTTGGCGTCGACTGGCGCGCGCGCGGCGCCCACTGGCGCGCGCTCAGCGTCCACTGGCGGCGCGCTCGGCGTCTACTGGCGCGCGCAGGTCGGCGTCCACTGGCGCGCGCTTGGCGTGCACCTGCTCGCGCCTGGCGTCCATCGAGCGTCCCGCCCAAGCGAGCGTCCAAAGAAGCGTGCAAAAAAGCGTCACGCTCCTGACAGGCGTCAAAACAAGCGAGAGAAACTGCCTTCAGGGAAGAGCGAGATACATCTCGGAGAAAAATCCGACTGCACGAAGCAGTCTCAGGAGAAGGGTTGATCGTGTAAGAATACGAGGGGCGAAGGAACGCCTTCTTGTTCTCACAGAACAGAGCTCGGACGTCAGTGCTCAAAAGCGTCCTGCTACTACGACTTCTTTTTCGTATTTCTCGGTGGAAAGACTTACACATGTTCAGGCGACGTTCGCCTTATTACTTCTCACTGAAACGCATGACGAGAGAGAGAGAAACGTGAAGCGTCCCCTCCTCTATAAAGCTTCTATTTAGATGGGCGCGAGTCCTTCCGAAAGCTCCAACCCCTGCGCGGGGGGGAGGGACGCTTCGGAGGACGAGAAGCAATCCTTCAGGATTCGTGCACGTGCACGCACTTTGGCAGTCTGGGGAGTTTCATCAGATACTGCCGAAGGCACGCCAGATTGGTGGGGGTTCCTCGTAACCCTCCTTCGGCTTTCGACATGCTCTCTCCCCGGGTCCTGGGAGTCAAGCAGAGGTCCCGGCCTAGAGGCGAAATGAGGCCGATCTGACGCACCCTCCACTACACAAGGGGCACTGACACTGCACTTAGCCACTTCACTTTTGCTCTCTAAAGCAAGCACTTTCGATTCTAAGTTACGAATCGAAAGAGTATAAGAGAAAGGGCAATTCCTCTACAGACACTGTTTTAGGGCCCGAAGGCAACACTACAGGGTTGGGAGTAACAATTATAGAAGTAGCACTCTTCACAGCAATGAAGGAGAGCGAGCACCTCTCGCAGACATATTCATAGGCCATACTACAGGGTTAGGCAAAATAAAGTCTACAGGAAGGTTAGCAAGTTCACTACCCTGACTTTTGTTTACTGATTAATTGCGTACATACGAATCATATGTCTTCCTTACGGAATTAGACATGTTTACTGATTAATTGCGTACATACGAATCATACGTCTTCCTTACGGAATTAGACAAAATCTCACACTCCTTACATGACAAATCTCAACAAAGAAGCAAGACCCATACACCTCGTGCATACCAAGTGCGGATCTACCGAAGCTTTCGGTAGCCACACCCTATCTTTGCAGACAACACCCTCTGAAACTAGCCTAACTAGATTCAGATATCTTATGCACAAATTAATCAAATTCAAATCAATTTAAGATAGCGTATGCCTAGCCACAAATCCAAATAAATAAATTATAAGATAATTAGGATACTTAGGGCAATGAAGTTTCCAAAATCCTAAGACGGAGGTACTGAAAACAGGTGTTTTCAGCACCGGCAACAGAAAAATTATGAATAGAAAATGGGAATGGTTCCTGATACCCGCCTCCCAGCGGCGGGAATGGGTACTAACCACCTGGCCGACCACTGCGTGTGTCGAAAGATTTTTAAATTCTGTCGGATTTCAGAAAATACAGCTATATATATATCTGACAGGTAAGTTTCATGAACAAATTTGCATATACCTAATAATATTCTTTTTGTCACCTGTAGAAACATACGTATAGCAAAAGAAAGTCCAAATTATATCTGTCATGATTGTTCACAAAAAAATTAAGCCTTGAGCAGGGCAGTACTGCATATATGACTTTGATCTTGTTGAAAATCAAAAGAATACAAGGAGTCCCATAACAATTAATAAAAAAATTTTAATTATGTATAAAAAGGGTAAAATCTACTACAATAAGCCTTGAAAACTTAACTTTTCATTTTGCTTTAACTTTTTCAATAAAAGTAAATGACATGAAAAAATATGATATGTACTTTCATCTGCAAGGTAGAGGTGGCATGGCTGACTTCTAAGCTACACAATACTTATGAGATTTTAAATCCATTTCATAGTCTGCTATATAAATCTCGATTAACCAAAATAATCATTAACAGTTTTCTCACACTTATGTACACTTGAGAGACTTCTTTATGTTGCCATGCAATACAAACGATCTATTAGGGAGAACAAAAGGCTACAGAAGCACGAGACAAATATCACCCATGACCGACATTTATGGAAATTTATTATGTACTATACATCTATCACTTGAAGACACAACAGTATCAGATAAAAATTTATACTGTTAACAGCTGGTTTTAAGGAAAACAAATACATGCATCCAACAATGACCAAAGGAACTAGCATCAATCACAGCATCTATTGAATTCTATTACAGAAAATTAAGAATATGCACCATACAATCTACCACACTAGTTATCCAAGGGAGTATAAGTTGAGTACAAAGTCATTCCTGACTAGTTATCATCTTATCTTAGAAACAATGCTTCAGTAGATGGAAATATAATATTAACTATTGCTGACCCAGCTATACAAAAAATTATGATTGGTCTACATAATGACACAACATACTAGTATGTACTACTGCAATTCTATCTAGCACAGTTTAGTATATGATATGAATGTTCTTATTCAGGTTGGAAATGTATTCTCACAACATTTTTAGAAGGAATATGATTGTATGTGACAAGCAAATCACTCTTGGTCAATAAATACTAACTATAAAGGTTTTCTATTCTTGAATGCACCCACAAAATAGCTCTGCAGTCATGTCAGTTCTTAAATCATGATAACTATTCAGTCTCATCCTTGAGCGCAACTTCTTTTCTGTCCACTTCATCAGATTTTTACTTTTATAACTGAAACCTCATTACATACCCTTACCCCCTCATTTTGGGACCACCTTGACGTGGTGAGGGGGCTCTCGAACCTCAGGAATCTCTTCCCAGGTTCGAACCCAAGAGTCCCATATGACATTATATATTTTCGAGTAAACTTATGTGGACCTTTCCATTTTTTGCCAAAATTTTTGAAAGCAAATAAATGAGAAAACATATCATGGCTTAACGTGGAGTTAAATCCGAAGCTAAATAGTGAGAACTGTGGTAGATCCATCATCTACCCGACAATGTTCGGACCTGTTTTTCAGGCGGAACTATTCTGTGGAGCTGGACCACGGATTCCAGGGGGGGCCTGGTTCTAGGAATAGAACTCTCGGCATTCTATCCAGTTTGCCCATAATGTGATTAGGATGGGGATAATTGTATTAACATAATACTCTTAGTCCTAGCAAGCGGGTTCTGCTTACACTTGGGCCATACTAATCATGTTATGCCATCCCCTTTTGGGGTAGGGTAGGGATGCGGACATTTGGGAGTCCTTTCTCACTTGTGCCTTTGGCAGAAAATTTAACTTCGCGAAGGGCCAATGATATCTTTTCAAGAATTTTTTTTTTTGTGTGTGTGTGTGTGTGTGTGTGTGTGTGTGTAAAAACTCAAAATTTATGAACTGTGAAATAAATGATTTGAGTACCCCTGGGCCCCATGATGGAAAAACTACGGCACAGTTGATGACCATTGGCACGTCCACTCCGAATTTCCTAGGTACTGCCACAAGTAGTGAAAGTACTATAAAAGATACAAAGGAACACCCTGTTCCAAGTAAAGCAGCAGAGCCAGAAAACCAAATAGAGTGCATAAATACAAAAGAAACAAACAAAAATAAATTGGTAAACTCCAATATCGTAACAATGGAACCATATATGATGAACAATAATTCTGAATTAGAGACAAATAATCCTCTCAGCAATACAGAAAAATATAAAAATCATAATAGACAAGCAACATACATAAAACAAGGACCAAAAAAAAAAGAAACAAAAATTACCGACTTAATCCCACATTGGTACATTTTGATGACCTCTTTGGACCAGATAATTGGTCAAGATTTCTAGTCCTCAAAGCTGACAACAAAATCTCAGCAGCGATGCTAGAAAACAAATTACTTAACATATATCCAACACAAGACATGGAATGCAGACACATCAAGGACAATGAATGGCTTATCCAAGTAACCAATAAAAAGCAGTCCACTGCCTTTTTAAGTATAACAGAAATAAATAATATAAAGGTAATAATTACAAGCCATGAAACATTGAATTATGTACAGGGTACAGTCATCCTACCCAATAGCGAGCAGGAGCTTCCTTCAAAACAACTATTGCTAGACTCCCTAAAATTGAGATATAACAATATCCACGATTTAGAAATATACTCTATTTCAAGTAGGAAAGATAAAAGTAAAATATCAACATTGCCAAAATAAAATTTACAGGCCAAGACTTACCATTTAAAATAAAAATTCTTGGACAAAATAGAGAAGTTCGTCCTTTTGTTCCTAAACCATTACAATGTACACAGTGCTCAAGGTATGGACACACATACAAAAGATGCCGTAATAAAGCTATATGTGCAGTCTGTGCATCAGATGACCATACACTAATTGGAACTGTAAACATCAAAATGTATTAATTGTGGACTAGCCCATCACGCAAAATCTAAGGAGTGCTCATTTTACCAATATAACACAGAACTTCAGTTGTTAATAAATAGGACAGGAATGTCAGTCATGGAAGCCAGACTTGAGCTAAAAGTAAGAGGCGTTAACAATCCATCCAAAACCCCCACCTTTTCAAATGTGACTAAAAATCAAGACATCAAACAGCACAATGACAAACAAGATAGTATAAACATGGAAACTGGATTTCATACCAATAATACTGAAACCCAAAATAAAAGTGATATTACAACAACCAATACCACCACCAACATAGATGATTCAGTTATCCATGGAAAAGAACTTCCAATAGAAGAAGAATTAAATAATGATGATAATCGAACTGGCAAAAAGAAAAGAATTCTAGAAAGAACCCCACCTAAGGGAAAAAAAAGGGAAAAAAGTAAATATTGAAAATTACAATCAATCCAGAGAGACTCCAACTACACCAGGAGAACTTTTTAAGAGATATTAAACTAACCTCATCACAAGTGGAAATACACAATTACCCTCAATCTCAATCAAACAGCCAACATCTGGACAGTAAAGATCACTCTTTACAATTTCCATCAAATAATACTAATGAAAATCATACCATTAAACCAAACCAAAATATAACTATCACCCCCCAACCATCCACAAGACCGAAATATCCCATTAACAACAACAAAACAAATAACCCCTCAAACCAACAGTCCTTATCACTACAGAAAAGGAACAATAGAATTACAAAACCAGAAATTTCTAAAGCTAGACCAAAAACTTCTGAACCAATAATTAACATTACCAAACATGCTTCATCTTGTGGTTGTAATGAATGCTTTGTAAGTACATATAACCAACTAACTACCAAGACAGAGGACACGTATGAAATTGTATTGACAATTTTACCAAATTAAGGAGGTGCCCTTTAACACACCAACATGAGAACGAATTATGTTCTGAATCCTTAAAATACAAAAAGGAAATTATAAAATCAAAAATAGACTTATTAATATTCAACTATGAAAACAAACAACTGCAGAATCTAATAACCAACATACAAATACAACGATTAAAAAACCACAAAATAAATTCAAATGCATATAAACTACGAGATAAAGTAAAATCAGCAATCAATTTACAGAATTTAACACCAATTCCTCCCAATAATGGAATATAAAATCATTCAATGGAATATAAATGGTCTCTTAACCCGACTACGTCTGGGTGAATTACAAAGAATCATACGAGACCACAACCCAATGTGCATATGTCTACAACATATAGGAAGTAACCCTACAAATATCCAACACTATAAAATTGCCTGTTATTCACCAACTGACGGTGGAAAATTAGGCACAGCCATATACGTTCATAAAAGCATTACATATGAACCTGTTGACATACCATCTATGCCATATCAAATAACATCAATTAAACTGTATATGCCTGATAAAAGTAAAATTACTATTTGCAATTTATATAACCAACCAAATTTCAATGCAAATTTCAGTGATTTTTCTGAACTTATTAGCAAAAGTATACAGGAACCACTACTTATAGTAGGAGATTTTAATGCACATAATCCATTATGGGATATTAATAACCCCACTGACACATCCGGAATCAACATAGAGAATACTATAATGAAACACAATCTGTATTGTCTCAATGAAAGCGAAGTTCCAACATATTTTTCAAATACACACCTAACCTTTTCTTCAATTGACATTTCATTATGTTCAAATGATGTAGCGGAGAAATTTGAATGGAACGTCCTAGACGATTCATACACAAGTGACCATTTCCCAATCATTCTGAACTACTTAAGTTAAATGGTCAAAATATTGCCACCTACAAGATATAATAAATCCAAAAAGCTAACTGGATAAATATTTCCTATACACACGAAACATACCACCATTGTCCCACATAATGATGCGATCACAATACTACATGTGAATCCTTCTCAAACTTCATAATAAATGCTGCAGATAAAAGTATTCCAAAAACCAAAACACATTCCACAAAATCCCCTGTCCCATGGTGGAATCCAACATTAACAACATTAAGTAAAATAAAACATATATTGAGTCGCAATCTAAACAGACTCAAAACTCGCCTTAAATCACTCAACAAAATGCCCTATAGTATAAACATATTAAACAAAATAGTTATAACAAACATAACAATTAACCACATTAAACCACTATATAACAATATACAGCCAAATTTAGAAAAACGGTAATAGCTGAAAAAATCGCATCATGGAAGGAATATGTCTCAAACATATCTTCAAACACATCCACAAGGGATGTCTGGCAAAAGATAAGGAAAATCAATGGAAAACATATAAGACCTCCAAGAAGTGCAATACATTTAATGGAAAAATATACCATGATACTTATGAAATATCAAACATAATTGGGAAACATTTTGAAAACATCAGTGCTTACTCCAGCCTAGATACACATTTTCAAAGTATCAGAAAACAAAAGAAAATATAATACTCAATTTTGAAACTCTTGAAGACCTGGAATATAACTATATTTTTAACATGGATGAACTAGATAATGCCATCAACTCTTGTCATCCCTCTGCACCAGGATATGATAAAATATCATTTGAAATGATAGAAAAATTAGCTCCTATAGCTAAATCATATTATTAAAATTTTACAAATAGTATCTGGCTAAAACGTGTCTTTCCTGATAAATGGAAACATGCCATAATTATTCCAATAAACAACCAGGAAAGGATGCAAGTAATCCATCCCAATTATTAGACCGATATCTCTAACAAGTTGCCTATGCAAAATCTTAGAAAAAATGGTTAATGCACGATTAACGTATGTAATAACCAAAGAATCCATTTTAACACCAACACAATCTGGTTCAATAGCTGGCAGATCAACCCTAGATCCCTTAACACATTTAGAAGATCATATCAAAAAAGGCTTTGAACAAAAGAAATTAACAGTAGCTATATTTTTGATATAGAAAAAGCATACGATACAACATGGAAACATAACATCATGCAAAAACTCCACTCCAAGGGACTAAGAGGCCCATTACCAATATTTATTAAGAACTTCTTAACAAACAGAACTTTTCAAGTAAGAGTAGAAAATTCCTACTCAGTAACCTATAAACTGGAAGAAGGAATCCCTCAAGGTAGTGTCTTGAGCTGTACATTGTTTGCTTTAGCAATCAATGACATTACTATAAATTTACCAAGTGGTGTAAAAAACAGTTTATATGTTGATGACTTTGTCATTTACTATACGAGTAGTAATCTGAGACATGCTCAGAGAGTTCTCAGTACTGCCATTTCAAATATATGTAGTTGGGCAAATTCAGTTGGATTTAAATTTTCAACTGATAAAACAAAAGCAATCGTCTTCTACAAAGACAAAAGGTGGATGAAGAACCAAACAATCAAACTGCATCTTTATAGCACTGAAATACAATTTTGTACAAAAATCAAGTATCTAGGAGTAATATTTGATCAACATTTAAATTGGAAAGAGCACATCAAATACATTAAAGCCAAGGGCATCAAAGCCCTTGCCATATTAAAAAAGTTATCACACACTAATTGGGGAGCAAAGCGAGACATTTTATTAATGATATATAAGGCAACAGTCTTATCCATAATAGATTACTGCTGTCCAATATATTCATCCGCCTCAGAATCTGCATTAAAATCTCTCGATGCAGTGCACCATGAAGGCGTGCGATTGTGCACAGGAGCTTTCCGATCGTCCCCAACAAACTCACTTTTGGTGGAGGCAGGTGTTTTGCCCTTAAACATCACCGTAATTTAATAACAATACAAAGAGGTCTTTCAATGCAAGCAGGATCGTCTCCTGCAACTTACTGCTTCCAAAACTGTAATCAAGTAACAGCAGTTAATAGTACTAGCTCTTTCCCAAAAAGAGCTAGATACATAATGAACATACATAATATGAATCCAATTTTTCACCCACCAATGGAATTGCCACCACCATGGATTTTAAATAGAGTAAAGATATGTACCTCCCTGTCTTACCTACTCAAAAAACAAATGACAAGTACGGAAATGTACCGCCAACATGCTTTGGAGCACATTAGAAGAAAAGGCGACAAATTTATGATATATACAGACGGCTCCAAAAATAATGTTGGAGTAGGAGCATCTGCATATTCGAAAAATGTTAAGTAAAAAAAGCCTACCTTCAATATCATCAGTATTTACTGCTGAAGTCACAGCCATACAGATGGCTCTAGATATGATATCTGAGGCAAAAGCAAGTGTCTCTGTTATTTTCAGTGACTCACGTAGCGCTATAGATGCAATAAGACAGTATAAACCAGGAAACCAAATGGTACAGGAAATTCAAATAAAAATTCATCAACTCCTCCAATCAGGAATATCAATGGAAAATATGGTTGGATCCCAGCACACGTGGGAATAAAAGGAAATGAATATGCAGACTCTGCTGCCAAATTAGCCTGCACTATCCCTCCAACAATTTCATATGCCCCAGTGTCAGACTGGGTAAAATCAGTTAAAACATTAATTTACCAGGATTGGAAAGAAGAATGGGCCTCTGTGCCAACAACAAATAAACTTAAAAATATAAAAACTGAAGTCTATGCATGGAGGACATCCTCACAGGAGGAAAGAGCAAAAGAGGTGATCCTAGCAAGGCTACGTATAGGACACACAAGATTCTCACATGGTCACTTGATGTCAACACCACATGCGGACCCAGTGAAATGTAACAGATGTCAAACACCCATGACAGTACAGCATTTGCTTGTTGAGTGCCCAAATTGGACCCAGCAAAGATCTATTTATCTGCGGAGTTCGGAAATGAAAAATATTCTTGCGGAAAGCAGGGATTTTTCAATTAATAAAATCATAAATTTTTTAAATAAGACGGGTTTCTCAAATAAAGTCTAATTTTTTTTTTTTTTTTTTTTTTTTTTTTTCTTCTCAGGATTGATCCCTGAGAACCAGCCCGAGAAGAGTCTACTTGAGACTCAGAGGTCTGGAAAAACTAACACCTATTAATAATAATAATAACATAACCTTAAAACTTTAATTCATTTAGTATAAAATCTGGAATTTTATACTACACCAAGTTTCTTAAGAACATATGAATGCATATCTTAAAAAAATCTGTTGGCAGCTGTGGATCCAAATAAACTAATGAATAATATGCATGTTTAAAAAGAAAAAAGTATTTTGAACATTTCTCAGTAAAAATTTTTCATTTTGGAATAATTCAGTAATCAATTTTTATTTTGACAGTCATTATCAAAACAACTGTAGTTTTCAAAAATCAACATTTTCAACCAGTAATTAAAGGATACTAAAAATTTCCAGATTGACACTCCTCTACAAGCATTTAAGAAAGCAAGAAATTTGGAGACTTCTTGGTCTCTGGAAATTGGCCACACTCATAAAAACAAAAAATCTTCTATAGTTACGCTACCCCAGCCATTTTGAATACTACTACTTGACCTTTTCATTCTCTAATCTGTCAAGTCTCTAATGACTTGTTTGTCAGCTGTTTTATAAAATCTCATATTATCCTTCATGGCCCTGCAACCTTATTTTTCTAATCTTAATAAGGGCTCTATTAAGTACTAAAACGCCACATCATTTACAGGTACTTCTGTCATGCAGACATCCTCCAATTTATGCTTAGTCTCTCCAGACAGTTCTTTCAACGGCCCACCAATTTCTTTAATTTAATTTTTCTATTTTCTGCTTTACATACTTTGCCCTTTTCACATCTTTCTATATTTCAACATCCACTCTGCTATACCAAATATTTCCTTTCTTCCATCTACAATGTAAAGATTCAGATTCCATCCCAGTATCCTTTTATTATTTTTTTTCTTCTCAGTTGCAACAGACCTCCCTGCTCTTCTCACTCTGGTTCTTTCTGTCCTTTTTCATCTGTCCTTTGTACTATGTCAGAGATTGTGAGCTTCCTTCTTTTATTAAAATGCACCCTGTACAACAGTTTCCACTATAATGTCTATCTCAACACATATACACTGTTTATACCTCTTCCTAGCTTATGAACCACATACAGTATTTATTATACTGCATTTTTGTATTTCTTCCAGTGCTTACTCCAATTCTAAATTTTATAATGTTTTGTGACTTTCTTCATGCTCCTCCATGAATTTCTTAGTTTCAGTACTGATATTCTTTTCACTGTTTCTTTAATTACCATCAACTCATAACATTATAATAGTAACTTGCCTGAAGTAACAGTATAGTATCCCTTTCCTTGATGCTAATCACATCATAAAATCTATTTATATTTCAGCTGCTCCAGTTTCATATTTTACCAATTTCCCTCTGAGCTTCTGAATCACCAATTAGTATCCTTAGTGAGTTGCAAATGGAATGTGAAATAGCTAATGTTTGTAGATGATACAGTGCTGATTAGGAATAAAGAAGGGAAACTGCATAAACAAGTATACACTGGGCTGAAGCAGAATTCCAGTGCATACTTCTCACTCACAGTTTCACTCTCATAGCAAAAACCATAATCATTTCATGATCTTTCTCAATTCCAACTCTATAGGTTTCCAACAAGTGGAACATCTTCCATAAAATTCATTGAAAACATGTTGCTTTTTGGCTCTAAATTTGAGTAAGCTTTCATGGCTTTACTAATTGCTACGTATTTAGTGGATTTCACCATGTTCCATGTTTATTCTGGGCAATAATTGACAGACAAACCTTTTCAGAAATCCTCCAGCAAATTTAACTTTAGAATAGGATGGCCTTGATGGTTTCACCCTCAAAAATAAGTATACCAGTGTGCTGAGGGGCCATCTCTCTTCTATATTTTCTCTCCGAGCATGAACATGTAGCACAAGTTGTTTAATGACTACCAACCTTTCTCAATCCCTAGTCCCTACAAAGTTCTTTTTCCTCTACCATCCCAGCCAATAACCACAATTCACCAAGCCTGGCCAATATTATAAGGCCTTGCTTGTACAGTATTTCAAGCTCAGCCTTTAATTAGATGTCTCATTCAACACTACTGTTTTTTTTTCATTTAGAATTGTCCTTAATACTACTTTTGACCGCCAAGTCTCTTCAGTTATGATTCTCTCTTCCCATTGTATCTTTGATACCTATCATGCACCATGAGTACCATGGAATACACAATCCCTCATCAACCCCTAACCAAGTAAAATTTATAGGCAAAAACTCATTTGCCTTTTTCCTTCATTACTGTTTCTCGATGAGATTCATTAAATATTTATATTTTGTTATTCCCACTTCAATTTCTATTTCTGTTCCTATACAGGATTTATTTATGTGAGCAATAATACGTAGTACAAGACACTTCAACTTGACTGGCAATGGCCCTACAATGGGTAATAAAATCAATTAAGTAATGAAGATTTACTTCTAGCCTACATGTTACCCTGGAGCCAACTTGCATCACTTATAGTGTAGACCTATTCCATATAAAGTAATTACCTGTCAATCCTAACCCTTATTTAAAATATTAATTTACTCATCATTTTTAAAGATGTATCAGCAAGATGAATTACCGTACTTATAAAAATATGTACAATACAGTAGTGTACAGTACAGCCTAACAAAAATGTAGCCAATTGCAGTAATTCTGCCTACTTATGCTTAAAAGATGAGTAAAATACACAAAACTCTTACAGTACAAAAAAAGACCATAAACATCTTTATTTTTTTTACGTGAAGTTACAAAACACAACACGTTTACTACTTTCCTTAATGAAAAAAAAGGGATTTTGACGAAGGAAAAATCTATTTCTGGGCGAGGAAGCCGTGTCGCCCAGTGAAATGTGTCCTCTTTAGCACTATTTCTAGTAAAATATTGCTATGATACCAGAGAACTGCTAAATACACAACATTTCTGAATTAATTACAATATAGTACTGTACACGCAGTCCCCAGGTTACGACGGTCTCAGTTTACGGCATTCCGACTTTACGGCATTTGGCCCATGGCGCCACGACGTAAGCAGTTTTGCAGCACCACAACAAAGTTTTATGCTGCTTACAGTTTTACGGCACTGTACCCAGTTTTATGGCACCGTAACCCAATTTTACAGTGGTTATGGTGCCATTAGCACCAATTACAAGCAGTCCCCAGTTATCAGCAATCCGGTTTTATGGTGCTAGACGGTAATTTATGGAGCCAAAAAAGGCCAAGTTCCAGTTATCGGCGCCTCATAATAGAGTTATGGCGCCATAACATACCTAACAGAGGGCACTTATGACGCTGATACCCGGTTATTGGCACCATAAACGCCATTATCGCGCCATAAATCGTTGAATTTTGGTTAATGGCAGTTTTGCTTATTGGTACCCCCAGAAACAGAACCCATCCCCCACCCCTACCGATAACCGGGGACTGACTGTATTCCCTTTACAGTGGAACCCCGTACTCATGTTCTCAAGATTTGCAGACTCATGTATTTGCGGATTTTTCTGTGAACCATATCTAACCATTTGCGGGAAATATGTGTATTTGTGGTATTTTCCTGAGAAATATCCACAAATTACTGTATATTTTCATAACAATTTCATGATTAAAGGCACTTTTTGTGATGAACCTATTAAAAAAAAACAGGTAGTATAAGCATTTTTAGTGGCTTCGCTTGAGTTTGAACTAACCAAATACGTAGGTAGTTCTTAGCATTTTTATAGGGGTTCTAAGTATTTGTGGATTCTAGCTATTTGTGGGGGGTCTGAAATGCATCCCCCACAAATACGGAGGGTCCACTGTCTTATGCATTATGGTGTTCTGGTTTAAGGCACTTTTCAGGTTACAGCACACCATCCGGAACAGAACCCTAGCCGTAAAGTGGGGACTGCCTCCTGCCTTAAATAAACACCACTAAAAATGCTGTACCACAGAGGGGGGAAGGGGGTAGAGTAAGCGCATATTTATGTACCCTAACATGATGCATACATATCACGTATACACACGCATACATAAAGACTGAAAAATTTATGTAATGCCACATTAATGCTTTTACAGATTGACCTGTGCAAGAGCCCCTGAGCTGTGGCTTGCTTAATTTTCATCATTATCACACACCTTTATTAAGTACAATACTGTACGTATTACATTAAATAAATGTCAATAAAAATATTGTACCCGAGAGGGAGAGAGAGAGAATGGGACAATGCATTTATATATTGTTCTGTAATATGACGCTTGCAAATATATAGAAACACAAACGTAAATAGACTAAAATTTTACCTCGAACACAACAAATACAGATAACAATGCATTAAATACAGTAGACATCAATCAAAATGCCAAACCATGTGCATTAGATAATGTATGTATATAAAATTTTGTGTACTAATCTGACCTTGAAGATAATGGTGTGAAGTGGTAAGATGAAGGGCAAAGGCACTTCCTATAGCCACAAATCTTAAGAATATCAGAGCAAACCTTACTGTAAACTTGAAGGCAGCAGTATGCAGCAGTATTCAGAGTTGTTGCTGGTGCAAAATCTACTAAGCAGACCTGCAAACTTAAAAGCAGTACATATTCCCTCTGTATGCCAAGTTATTTTACTGTTCATGTTAAATCAATTATGTACAATTCCACTATAGCACATCATTTCTCATTAGTAACAGATGAAGATGAGCTGCTGTCACCCCTTTCTTAACTGAAATCTTCGGCTAAAAAGCCTTCTGGACAGAGTCAACAGACTATAAACCCGAGAGAGCTCCACAGAGAAACCAGCCTGCAGAGAGAGACGGGTTATGATTAAAGGTGAACAATAAATAAATATGATTGAAAAATAAAACTGATACACCTGAATTCAGGATACATTAGCAGAAACCAGGAATTAATTAAATATTTGGAGATCAGAAGAGTCTACAACTACACTATGTACAATATTCCAAGTTTTAGTTGTAGCAAAGATAAAATTCCTAACAAACTTCCAACCAAACTGAGTTGTATTAAGCCTGATACTAGAAAACAACAGTTTGCAGTAGCAGCCAGCCCATCTTTCCTCCGGAAACGGAGGAAGCAACATTATGCACCATGCTCCCCCACTTTTTGCAGGGATAAATTCCAGAACCCAGCACAGAAATGCAAAATCTGTGAAAATGCAAAATCCCCTCTAAAACTGCTTATAATTGCCAAATATACCCTGTACCCCTAAAACTAAAATGTTTATAACTGCCTATTTTAACAATTCACTAACTAATTTAATAGAAAAAAATTAGTCATAATTTTAGATACAGTCCATAGAAAAACTCGTAAATTGGTGAATGTTTCTGCATAAAAGTGAAAGATATGTTACACAAAAAGCTGCCATAAAGTGAAGCACAAAAAAGCGGGGGTCCTCTATACGTATATGCTTCTCACAAGTCAATTTCTTATCAAAAGATACACCTAAAATCTTAAAAGTTACTGATGTTTATCAGCACTGATAAGCAGGTAACGGCATCAATGAGTGGTTTATTGGTGTTTAGGTCGTAAACGCCATTTACAGTACTACCATATTTATCTGCGATTTTCAGTTATTGGTGCTTGGCCAGGACTGGAACTTCCCAGTTAACTGGGGACTGCCTGTACCATTTAACATAAAGCAGGATGCAGTGTCCTAGATCAGCTAACAATCACACTTTGAGTTTTAGAAGGGCTAGGCCTCAGGCCCCCAAGCCTACTACACTCATGAACTTGAGCTAGATCCCTGTTCAAGGATTCTGCAAACAGAACCTAAGGTACAGAGAAGGAACAACAGCTAGAATACAGTAATAACTCAATCTTACGTGATTCGAGTTGCCTGAATTCACATTAGCACGAACTTTTCATTGGGACCTAACTAATTGTCATATGTGAGTATTTCACGGATACGCGAACGCAAAGGCAACATTTTCAAATCCCGGAGAAACCCTGAGAGGTGTTTGTTCAATTTTCTTTATGTAATTTATAAGTTTTCAAGCTTTTGAGTGTGAATTAGATACATAACAAGCAGTCCCCGATTATTTGTGGACTCGGGTAATGGCGATCCGGTTTTATGGCGCTTGTCTAGCGCCATAAAATCGGCAATTTATGGAGCCATAACGGACCAAGTTGTGGTTATTGGCACCAAGTTCTGGTTATCAGTGCCATAAGGTGCCAATAATAGTTATGGTGCTATAAAATACCTAACAGAGGCGCCATTAGCCAGTTATTGGCGCCATTAACTGAGACTTGGCACGATAAGATCACCAAGTTTCGGTTAATGATGGTTTCTGCTTATCAGCACCCCACCAAGAACGTAACCTCCGCTGATAACCGTAATTAACGGTGGCATAGATAATTCTTAATTGATCTATTTCTACCTTTACCTTCTACATGCAGTCCCCGGGTTACGACAGAGGTTCCATTCTTGAGACGTGTCGTAAGCCGAAAATCGTTGTAGGCCGAAATATCATCAACAATCCTAAGAAAACCTTACTTTTAATGCTTTGGGTGCATTAAAAACTATGTAAACTGCATTCTTATTGCATATTTCATAAAAAAACCTTTAAATATTGATTATTTTGGATTTTTGGTGTCATATTTCTTGTGCCAGATCAGCGTTGTAGGCATTGTAACCCTGGAATATGCGTCATAACACTGGAAATAATTTAAAAGCGCCTTAACCTTGGAACGTCGTAAGCCGAACCTGTCATAACCCGGGGACTAGTGCCATAAAATTGGCAATTTTCAGCACCATAATGCACCAATGTCCGGTTATCGGCACTGATAATAGAGTTATGGCACTGATACATACCTAACAGAGGAGCCATTAACTGGTTATCAGCAACATAAGCACCATAAATAGCCGAGTTTCGGTTAATGGCAATTTTAGTTTATCATCAAGCCCATTCGAACGGAACCCCCACCCATAACTGGGGACTGCCAGTATTAATATCAAACTTAGCATGAGCCAAATAAGCTGTACTTATACGTAATTTAAATAAATCTCCTGTGCTGTTTGATGTATTCCTTTTTATTTCTTATATGCAAATGTCACCTTTTAACCCTAAAAATTTGCAATCAATCCTAGTGTTCATCAACCCCTTTATGACCATTAAGCCTTTACTGACCCCTTAGATAGTCCTATCTTAGGGAATGATATCTACCACTTTGGAGACCCCTGCTCAAAGGGACAGAAGAATTATTATTAGCCACTACACAAACATCAACAGGAGTTCCAGTTTTCATTATTCATCCCTGTCACTTTTTTGTTGAATCTGGATGAGAGATACTACAAGGCTAAAGGTGGGGCTGGAAGAGAGAAATGTTAATATATTTTAAGTCATGGTTTTATATATAAAAAAAATAATCAGTTCAACCATATCACCATATCTGATAGGATTACTATGTGAAAAGTAAAGTGAGAATGTAGTATATACAGACAGTCCTCGCTTATCAGCGATCCAATTTTATGGTGCTTGTCTAGTGCCGAAAACTGCAGATTTTCAGTGCCGAAATCTGCCAATTTCAGGTTATCAGCATCGATACATAACTAACATAGGCACCATTAACCAATTATCGGTGCCAAAATCTGGTTATCGGAGCAGATTTTCAGTTATCAGCAATTTTCACTTTAAACATCAAGGTGTCAGAATGGAGCCCACCGCAATAACCGGGGACTGCTTGTAATCCTTTTGTTCAGAAAAATTTTGACTGCTACCACTTAAAGGGGTTTCAAGTTTACTGGTATTTGTGAAATACCATGACTGGCAAGTACAAGACTTCAACCATGGCTTTTTAGGAATGTTACAGGAGAATGTTCAAGAATCTGAAGCTTCAACTCTTCATTGGAGGATTACTGAAGAAGCCATAGTTTCCTAGCAGTAAACAGGGCTCAAAATTGATTTTTGGCAGTACTAGGTGGTGTAATAGGCTTACTACGATTTAAGGCGGCTTTAATATATATTGCAGCTTTTGCTATTAAGGCATAGCCCAATGCTGTGCAGAGTTTATTGACTTGTAAAGAAAAAAAAACTGCTTCATTTTGGTACTGTAAGCATTTTCATTTTGTAATTAGTCCTTTGGTCGACAATGCAATTAGTTATCTGGAGTAGAAGTGCTTTTACCATGTCCAGTTCAGAAGAAGAACAAGAGCTACTAACTTTGGTGTTTATATAGACTTTGGAAGGATGGCCAAACCAAAAGCATTTATAGCACAACAAAGTTTGGGGCTAGTATATGGATGAAATGGTAATCTCTCATCTCTATAAAAAATTACAGCTCTCATCTTTGCTGTTGCTAGAAGCCACATCTGGGAAGTCATTTGTTCATTTTAATTTTTGCTGTATCTGTCAGAAGGCAGATATACATTAAAACCATTTGAGAGCTCCTAAAACGGTTCTCCATCTCTTTCAAATTAAACATTTATATAATTCTAATTTCACTAGCCTTAATACTTCTTCATGACTCAGAATGTCAAAGTACTTCACTTTCCATCCTCTTCTTATGGATTCATTCATATTTTGTTTGTGAGCAGGATACACACCATAATTTCTGGGCTCAGCCTGTGTCGCTCCGTGGAATGTATCCTTGATCCTCATTTCTAAGGCATAAATATTGCTATATATACCAGAGAAAAAAGAGAAACAATAGTGCCAGAATATTCTGGCTCGCTTACCTTTTAATAAAGGTGTCGGTATAGTAAAAGAGCGAGTGGAAACCACTACCAGAGATCCCTTGCCAATTAGCTTCCTCCTCCGCCAAAATCCCCCCACCTACAGAGGAGCCGAACCAAAGCCCCGCTACCCGCTACTACTACAGTGAGCGTCTCTGGCATCATTCCTTTCGATAGCATCGTTAGCGTCACACGCATTTTTATTCTGTGCTGTGCTTTTCGTTCTCGTTTGGAATTTTTTCTGATCCAAGATGGCTCAAGCTTCTGCATCCAAGTTAAGTATTGCTTTTAAGGTTTTAGATCTCATTTATGAAGATCCCCATCGTTTTTCTGAGTCTTAGAAGTGAGGTAGTGGGAGCATCATTGTTCCCGCGCCGCCTTCTCCCAACTCGTCGACTGCATGGCGGTTTCATGTGCTCCATTTGGTCCCCTATACCATCTGGGCAACCGATGTTTAGCAGTATTTTCCCTTATCTATATAATTCATCCATATTTAATGCAGTTAGCTTGGTTTTATACATCCTAGCCCTTCACGGGGGTTGTATCGCTCCGACCGCATGTTTCGGATCTTAGCCTAGCCTAGTCAGATCTCGATTCCCTGTTGTTAGGAGTTATGTCCCTCATACCTTACGTTGGGACCTTGTTCCTTCGTAATTTTGTCCTTCCGCTCCCTAGTCGCCTGCCATCGATTCTCTCAGTACGGCATACTGACTAGCCACGTGAATGCCAAGGCTAACACACCCAAATCGTCAGATCTGCGATTAGCCTAGCCATTCCAGGACATATCTTTCTCTCATCCTTTTTGTTACTTCATCTTTCCACCCCCGTGTTAGGCTAGTCTGCTATCTCATTATTTTTATTATATTGACATTATTTTGTGTTGCTATGCTTCGCGGCTTTGGGTTGGCCTATAGGCTTCCCCTCGATCGACTGGTCTTTCACACAGCGTGTCTGTTCACCCGGCTGAGAAGGTTTCCAGTTGATCGCGTACGAGCCACCCTGTTACCGACCTCCCACCTCCCTTCCCCTCTCCCCCTCTACCTACCCGCTCACCCACCTCGGTGGGGTGACGACTCGCTTGCTACTCAGCTAGCCTATCCGAGTCTACATAGGTAAAGGGGGAATTGTCCTTGGGGAGGGAGGGGGACACACTCGGTGCTCAGGCATACCGTACCCAGCCGCCTTACTACAGGGTTTAGGGACTCGTCCCTCCCCCTCCCTCCACCAACCGAGGTGGGCCTCTAGGCATGGGAGGCCGGGACTCCCCCCCTTCCACCCTTCGTATAACTACTTCCCTCCACCTCCCCCCATGCGTCTGTAACCCTTCTATCTGCTCCGGCGGTCTCACCCTGACCTTGAGAATGGGATTTTTCAGACTTAAGGCTCCGGCCTTACCGTGGAGCTCTATTTTAGTTATATTCTGTTTTATTATATAAATATTATATCCTTTTCCATAGCACACACACACATATTATGTCTTTTTTACGACAGAGTCCCTACTCCGCCAGGTATTTGTCACCCGGTCTCACCACTCCTCCTCCTGATCGCTTGCATGTTACTTTCCGGCACCGAGTATGCCTTAAGTTCATTATTCTATGAAGTTTTACTCCGGCCCGGCCAGAGTTGTTTAAGTCATGCTCCCACGTTCCGCTCGTGACATCAGGTTTTATAATACAGGCCCCGCAGTAATTGTGACAGGGTTATAGCCATTCTGCACGCCGGAGCCACTCCGGCAGCAGTCTTATACTTAATTGTTAAACCTCTCCGGAGGTTTTCAATGGTACTCATGTATCATTTGACTTACAGGTTACCTGTTGTCAAGAGAAGGGCTGCAATGCAGTTCTTCAGGACCCCTGCAGCCACGAGGTATGTCGGTCCCACGCGGGGTGTGCGGTGAGGGTGGACGACTTCACTGTGTGGCACCATGAGAACTGCTCCATGTGCTACATTCTTGTAAATGAAGCCTCCACCGAGGTACGTCTCATTTTAGAACACACTTGTTTTGATACAATGAGTTTTGTTCTTGTTAATTTGACTTTTATACTAGTTTATTCTACCTCTAGTTGTAAGTTCTAACACTAACACCCCCTTTCAGGGCCTGGAAGAAGTCCGCACAGCAGCACTGACCTCCTTGGAAGCCTGGGTCAGAGGGTTTGGTAGGAACTATCCCAAGGGACGTCCCTACATTCTGGCCCAGGACATGGCGGACCTGATCTTCCCCGGCGCCAAGAAGGGGTCAGTGGTGGAGCCGGACGTAGCTGCCCCCCTCATAGCCAACATACAGGCCATGGTTGCACCCCCGGAAGACAGTGCCATCGCCAAAGAGGTCACAGGAGAAGTTGCAGCCCTTGATTTGGACCTGGAGCACATGACTGTTGACGTCATGGGCAGCGGTAAGGGTGTGAGTGAGGCAGGTTTTTTAGGGGCTCAGGGGCTTTCCTTGAGCCCTTCCCTTTCACTTCCTTCCACTTCTACTTCTTTCCGGGGGTTCTCGGAGAAGCAGAGGTCTGTTAGGCCGAAGTCTTCTCTGACAATCCCCAAAGTGAAGTCTTCCTCAGGCTTCAAACCTAGGGCTAAGTCCCAGCCAAAGAAGTTGATCCCTTCTCTTGTCCCTAAGCCATCGGCTCACCATCCCGAGGCTGGCAAGACGAAGGCGGTCTCTTCATCCAAGTCCCCTAGACACAAGCCTCGCAAGGAGAAAGCTCATGCTTCCTTCTTCGAACCCGAAGCCTTCTCCTCCAATATTTTGGAGCAAGTAGGCAACGTCGTTGGGAATTTGGTACAGTCCAAATTCCAGATGTTCTCGCAACTCTCCAGTTTGGTCGAGGCTTCCGGTCAATCGATCCAATCCCTGACGGAGAGAGAAGGTCGCGGCCCAGGAGGGCGCCATCACGGGCATCCAGGATACTTTGGCGGCAGGGCATTCCCAGTCCAGTCAAGTGATCTTACCCTCACTTATGCCGGACTCTTCTAACCTCCCTCCATTTAAGCCCAACAACCCTTGGAGGGTGGCTCTACACGCTCCCTTATCAGAAGGGATGCTTTCTATTGAGGGTTGCGGAACTCGGAGACTCGAGGACTTCGAGTTCTACCCCGAGAACCTGCAACTACCATTCAAGGGCTACGTTTGTTTAACCGACGCAGCCATGATGAGAGAAGACAAGGTCCCTAAGAAGACTGTCATTCTCCCCCGGGAAAAGGCTCAGCAAGCCTGGCTACGGAGCTTAGCTGAATGGGAGTGCGAGAATACTCGCCTCATCGCCTTTAGGAGCCCCTTCACCATCTTCACTACAGTGGAAGGTACGCCACTTCCTCTCACTCTGAAAGCGGTGGAAGCTACCTACCAGGCAGCTCTAAAGGATGAGCCTATGCCCCAGCTCCGGGAGACAGAACCGACCTCTCTCCTAATTCCTGGCTCAGAAAATTACTTTGAAGGGGCTGCTCCTACTTTCACTATAGGGAAGCTCAAACCTGACTGTGCCACAACTTTGTTTAGCGAGAGACTACCCAGGCTCTCGGATATGCTAATCTAGACGGAGTATGATGCCCGGACTAGGCTCAGCAGGTCCCTCAACTCCTTGACGATGGCGGAGATGACGGCTCTTGTTTATGAACAAGAGCCGTTATTTAAGGTTATGGCTAAGTCGCTTCTGCATACAATGCAGTGCGACTTCTATGACTTTGTCATTGCGAGGCGTAATTGTAGAAAGCACGTTCTGGCGGAGGCCACCATCCGCCACGAACCTAATAAGCTTATCGCCTCATCCATGTGGGGCACAGACCTCTTCCCCACTCCGGTCGTGAATGAGGTTCTGTATGAGGCCTCTAAAGTTAATCAGAGCTTGAGGGTCAGGTGGGGTCTCGTTGCGAAACGTAAACCTGAATCCACCGGATCCAACCCCAGGCAGAAAAAGAAGGCTAGGAAGTTCCAGTCCTTCCAGGCACCTCAGCAAGCTCTGGTCCAGACGGTACAGGTACCTCAAGTACCGCAACAGGCTGCGTCAAAGGCACAACCGCAGCAGCAGTATGTGCTTCTGACGCAACCTCCACAACAGCCCCAGCCATCAACCTCCTTCGCTGTCTCGCCGGCCTATAACGCGGTTTTTGAGGCTCAGTCCTTTCAGCCATTTAATAGGTTCGCCAGAGGTAGCCGGGCCAGAGGTGCCTTCCGCCAAAGAGGAGCCGGAAGGGCCACCAACAGGGGCAGAGGTTTCCGAGGAGCACGCGGAGGCCGCCCATCGGCAAACCAACAGCGAGAGTCCCAAGGTAGGAGGGAGGCTGTACCTCTTCCGTCAAAGGTGGGGGTTCAGCCCTTGGGCTCAGAGCATTGTGACCAAAGGTCTGGGATGGAGTTGGCTTCAAAGTCCCCCTCCATCTAACAGCTTCTATCAAAGACCAACAGTGGAATTGATAGAGTATACCCAAGATCTTCTTCTCAAATGTGTAGTATCAAGGGTCAAGAATTTAAAGTTTCAAGGACGCTTGTTCAGCGTGCCAAAGAAAGGCTCAGAAAAGCGAAGAATTATCCTAGACTTGTCCCATCTAAACTCATTCATTCTTTGCAACAAGTTCAGGATGCTGACCGTTTTGCAGGTACAGACCTTGCTTCCCCGTGGGGCCGTCACAACCTCTATAGATCTTACAGATGCCTACTATCATGTTCCAATAGCCAGACACTTCCGCCCCTTTCTAGGCTTCAAACTGGGAAGGATAGCTTACTCCTTCAAGGTGATGCCATTCGGGCTCAACATTGCACCCAGAATCTTCACAAAGTTGGCGGAAGCAATCGTCCAAGAATTGAGGAAGGAAGGAATAATGTCAGTGGCCTATCTGGACGACTGGCTCATATGGGCAAGCAACCCCGAGGAATGCCAAAAAGCAACGGTCAAAGTAATCAAATTCCTGGAACATTTAGGGTTCCAAATAAACAAAACCAAGTCCAGGCTAACACTAGAATCACGCTTCCAATGGTTAGGCCTACAATGGGACTTGAGATCCCATACTCTATCAATCCCGCCGTTGAAAAGAAAAGAAATAGCAAAGTCCACAAGGCAGTTTCTCAAACACGTCCAGACCTCCCGGAGGAACCAAGAGAGAATCTTAGGCTCACTTCAATTTGCTTCAGTCAAGGACATCCTTCTGAAAGCCAGGCTGAAGGACATAAACCGGGTCTGGCGTTCAAGAGCAAACCGCAGGTCCTAAGACAAACTAGCTTCCATCCCGGCGATTCTACGAAAACATCTCCGTCCATGGACGGAAGTCAAAAACTTGTCAAGAGCAGTACCTCTCCAGTTTCCCCCGCCTTCATTAGTGATCCACACGGACGCTTCACTAAGCGGCTGGGGCGGGTACTCACAGTACCAAAAGGTCCAGGGAACCTGGTCCTTACCATTCTTCTTCTGAAATTACTGGACAAGCTCAGAACGTTCAAAGGACGCATCGCTTTAGTAGCCCCCAACTGGCCCAAAAGCAATTGGTTTCCTCTACTTCTAGAATTGGGACTCTGGCCTCAGCAGATTCCCAATCCCAAACTGACTCAGTTAGTACAACGCGGACTGTGTCCGCTTCCTCAAGAATTCAGAAAGCCCTAACTTTATGGATTTTATGAAGTTTGCGGCACAAAGGGATGCTAACATCGATCCCCAAAATATCAAATTCTTAGAATCTGATAAAAGGGAATCCACTTTGCGTTAGTATGACTCAGCCGTTAAGAAACTGGCTTTGTTCCTCAAGGGTTCAAATGCACAAACCATGACCACAAACTTGGCCATAACCTTCTTCAGGACATTGTTCGAGAAAGGCCTAGCAGCAAGCTCAATTACTACTACCAAATCGGCTCTTAAAAAGATCTTTCAATTTGGTTTTAATATAGATCTGACAGATTCCTATTTCTCTTCTATTCCAAAGGCTTGCGCTAGACTCAGACCCTCTGAGAGACCTAAGTCAGTCTCATGGTTTTTAAATGACGTCCTTAAATTGGCCTCGCAAATCAATAATGACTCCTATGAATATATAGCTCTTTTAAGGAAAACGTTATTCCTAATAAGTTTGGCCTCAGGAGCTAGAATTTCAGAAATGTCGGCTCTTTCAAGGGATCCAGGTCTCATTGAATTCCTTCCCTCAGGAGAACTTCTCATTTCTCCAGATCGTCAATTTTTAGCCAAAAACGAAGACCCACAAGAAAGGTGGGCCCCTTGGAAAATCATACCAC
The DNA here is from genome assembly GCF_015104395.2 of Macrobrachium nipponense. NCBI lineage: Eukaryota > Metazoa > Arthropoda > Malacostraca > Decapoda > Palaemonidae > Macrobrachium > Macrobrachium nipponense. The sequence goes on from NC_061094.1 coordinate 40,972,427, forward strand.
CTCCACAGGACCAGTCATTGTGTCCAGTCAACTCCCTAAAAGCCTACTTGAGTAGGACTACCCTGGTATTCTCAGGCCCATTATTTATTAGGGAGAAAGGTGGTACAATTTCCTTAAAAGGAATTAGGCAACAAATTTTGTATTTCATAAAACAGGCCAACCCGGAGTCTTTCCCAAGGGCTCATGATGTTAGGGCAGCTGCCACCTCCATCAATTACTTTCAACATATGAACTTTGACGATCTTAAGAAATACACAGGCTGGAAATCTCCGACAGTATTTAAACGCCACTATTTGAAGTCCTTAGAAGGCCTTAAATTCTCTGCAGTGGCAACTGGAAACAGTTTCCCCTGACACTGCTTGATATATACTTTCTTAAACCTTATCTCTGTAGCTTTCTCTTCTGCCTGCCTCACTAGCACCCTTACTTAGCTCGGTCGTCTCTGTATATTTAACCTTGGATGTAGTTGTACATATGATGGATATTGATGCTTTGTGCTTGGGCTTTGTTCCCTTATTTGTTATGTATATCCTTACCATATCTGTTACTATGGTTTTGTGTTCTTATTATTAAGTTACTTTAAGGTCTATTAAAACGCATTGTTTCTGTATATTTTATCACTTTATTGTAATCTTAAGTTCTATATTATAGCAACTAACCTTACTTGTGTTTTAATTTACCTGTTTTTCAGTATTTTAAGATTGTGTATAACTTTCCAAGCTTGGT
>NC_061094.1:40976152-40978652 GCF_015104395.2 Macrobrachium nipponense
TATATATATATATATATACCATATGGTAGCTGTGTGGTCTAGAATGCTTCACTGTGCATCCTGAATTTGTTGGTTCCATGGTTCGCGCCCCGTGAGCCGACGAATTTCTTATTTTCTACTGAAGAAAAATTCCCTTCGGTTAACCATATATGAAATATATTAATTCCGAGGTAGAGCGAATAAGATATTAAAGGACATTTGTAGCTCGGATGTATGTATATGAATCACGGTAATGTGATATAGCTATATAATATATATATATATATATATATATATATAATATATATATTATATATATATATATATATAAATAAAGTTTTTTGCCACGAAGGAAAAAATGAAAAAGCGAGATAGCCGAGTACTTTCGGTCCTGTTCGGACCCTTTACTGAAAGCAGTTTTGCATTCAGTAAAGGGGTCCGAACAGGATCGAAAGTACTCGGCTATCTCGCTTTTCATTTTTTCCTTCGTGGCAAAAAACCTTTATTTATACATAGCATCACGTTTTATATACTTCGTGATCAAGTTGTTCATATATATATATATATATATATATATATATATATATATATATATATATATATATATACTGGCCATTTGTTCTGAAAGAAAATCTCAGAGATATATGAAACATTTATTGGTCACAGCTTCCCACGAAGAGTAAACAAACGAACAGGGCGAAGCGATGCCATCCAGCACCAGCAGACGAGGACAATAAAAGAGAGAGACATGCACATCATTCTAAAGTCCGAGAAAGCAGCGACGACGACTTTCCCTCGGCACCAACGTCTTTAATGGTCCCGGGGCGTCATTCCACCGAAGCATTTTGCCCGTCGTAGGGAGCAATAATTCCCTCCGAATCATAAACATCGCAATATTGGAATCGGAAAGATTTGGTCGAGGGTTTGAATTATGGAACTGTTATTAAATGCGAAATCGAGGAACGAAGAATACAAGCAGGGACGTTTATTCATATATGAAAGCGGAGGTGGTGGAGAGTGTAAAGAAGAAGAATAAGAGATAGAGGGGAATGTCGATGTGGGAAGATTGGAGAGAAGAAGGAATAAGAAAATCGAGAATAAAACGCTATAAACTATGCAGTTTTCGAATAACTAAAAAATAGTGAACATTCTCTCTCTCTCTCTCTCTCTCTCTCTCTCTCTCCTCTCTCTCTCTCTCTCTCGTGATACTTAATCTTAGGTCTCATTTCCTAAGGGAGAGAAATTATCGAAGGGCTTGAGATATTAATTCAAGCGTTTCATCAGTTCACAAAATGGTACATTTACTGCTGAATGAACCGTATTAGATCGGCTACTTCTGACGAGGCTACATTATTGTCGGCTTTGTACGAATTTAATAGAAATACAGGGATTTCTTAGTATAATGAAAATGACTCATAAGTGCAAAAAACTGAACTAACTTACGTAGATTAAACAGGATTATTAACGTAGATTAAACAGGATTATTAACAAAAGTACGAGAGTCGAAACATAAAATACGCGCGCTATTAACCTTTCAAAATCCTATTAAATAAATGTTCCTATCGATTCGAAATTATATTCCTTCTTTTCCCGATGGTGTTATTACTGTCAGTTTGTATAAACGTGAAATCATTAAACCTCTCTCTCTCTCTCTCTTTCTCTCTCTCTCTCTCTCTCTCTCTCTCAATACACAAACACACACATATATATGTATACATACATATATAGTATATATTTATACACACACTCATATACGTATATGCATATACAACGTGAGCACTTTAAGAATATATAATGAATGATGAAAACTAAATAATAATTTTGCAACCGCTGAGAAGACAGACCTTTAAAAACTACACTTATTGGAATGCAGAAAAGTGCACCAAATAAGATAATGAGGATCTCCATTATACTTAGATAAAAGGATCTTCATTATACTTACATAAAAGAATCTTCATTATACTTAGATAAAAGGATCTCCATTATATTTAGATAAAAGGATCTCCATTATACTTAGATAAAAGGATCTCCATTATACTTAGATAAAAGGATCTCCATTATACTTAGATAAAAGGATCTTCATTATACTTAGATAAAAGGATCTCCATTATACTTAGATAAAAGGATCTTCATTATACTTAGATAAAAGGATCTCCATTATACTTAGATAAAAGGATCTCCATTATACTTAGATAAAAGAATCTTCATTATACTTAGATAAAAGGATCTCCATTATATTTAGATAAAAGGATCTCCATTATACTTAGATAAAAGGATCTCTATTATACTTAGATAAAAGGATCTCCATTATACTTAGATAAAAGGATCTCTATTATACTTAGATAAAAGGATCTCCATTATACTTAGATAAAAGGATCTTCATTATACTTAGATAAAAGGATCTCCATTATACTTAGATAAAAGGATCTTCATTATACTTAGATAAAAGGATCTCCATTATACTTAAAAGGATCTCTATTATACTTAGATAAAAGGATCTCCATTATACTTAGATAAAAGG
>NC_061094.1:40983652-41010189 GCF_015104395.2 Macrobrachium nipponense
AGAAGAGGCTGTACACAACCGCCTGAATAAAGAATGATAAAATAGATCCTCTTCAGGTGTCTCCTCGAGGTTGGGGGGGCAGGTGGTGGGGCGGGGGGGAATTCGGAATTCTTCCACCTGGTCGCGGCCGTAATTTTGCGCGAAAATCCAGACATAAGATCAACGTTCTTTAGGTTAGCGAGGTCGCTTAGTGAGAAAACGTTATTCAGCGATTCACCTTTGCACTGATGGAACGTATTATTCGAAGCGTTTTTTGTATCTCGACGTATGTAAGCGATGTGAGGGAATTCCATTCCTCCAGTAAGTGTATATATATATATATATATATATATATATATATATATATATATATATATACATACATACATATTGAATATATTTGGATTATGTGTATATATATATATATATATATATATATATATATATATATATGTATTATATATATATATATATATATATATATATATATATATATATCTTTATATATACACATATATATTGAATATATTTGGATATGTATATATATATATATATATATATATATATATATATATAAATTAAATATATATACATCTTATTATGACACTGGTCGTATCACCATCAGTCTTTCATAAATGATGTTGCTTCACCTAAAAACGTTTGACGTCACGCGAAGAAGAAACTGTTGACACGAAAAACAGGATATTTGAAGCTCTCAGAAATTCCTTTTGGTGGAGACTGCATGAATTTATTCAGTATTTATCGTTACACTTTCTTCAAAGGAATAAATTTGAGAATTCGTTTGAAGAGCCCGCCGAAATTTGAATGAGTTTTTACGCATAATTGTTTTTCGGAATAAATTTGAAAGAATTCAAAATTTTTCAGATGATGATAAAGAGGCTTAACATCTTTTTAGATTTCTTTTAGGTCATAGGAGCTGACTGCTTTTAATTCTTCTTACTCTGCATATGTATTATAATAGAGTAAAATACGGATTTTTTTTTTTTTTTTTATTAAGATACAGAATTCATTTGCGCTGTAGTCAATACAAGAGTAACAATTTTATTCTCTCTCTCTCTCTCTCTCTCTCTCTCTCTCTCTCTCTCTCTCTCTCTCTCTCAACCTATGTTTCTTCTTTGACTTTTCAGCTTACAATCCCAGTGTTGTTTCATTTGTATATTAAAACTGGAACACTATGGAATGTTTGACTGGAGTACATGTTTTTAGTTGTATAATGCGGTCATAAGCTCTTTTAAAAAGATGAAAATGAGATCTCCGTCTAAAAATCATAAGAGCCTCACTAACAAGAGGTGCAATAGTGCAACAGGACGTTGAAAGTTAATAATGATTACAGTTCTTGGTTACAATATTGATTTTAATCGTAATTACGATTTATAAATGCATTCAAAGCTCAATTATGTTGGCGTTGCGACTACATTATACAGGTTATTAATTGCAATGGAGTTTTGTAGGTATATGAAATTGATTTGTTAGTGGTCTCTGTGATATCATTTAGACTTTCAGTTATAAGAGATTTTTTTTTCTTTCAATCAACATTTAGAAAGTAAAATTTTCACTCATTACATAACTATTTGAAAAATACAACTTTTACGCTTCGCATATTCAAATACGGAATATATTTAGCTTTAACAAGGATTTACTTAAATATTTAACTATTAAAACTTTCACTCCTTGCATTAGAGTATAGATAATAAAACATTTACTCCTCACATTATTAACATTTAAATACGAAGCGTAGTTAGCTTCAACAACTATTTGCAACTGCTACCCTGAGATTTAACCACGAAAGCGGCTACAAAATGAATACCGAAGATCAGTTCTTCATAGCATCTACGTATAGAACTTTAATCGCCTGCATTTAACTCCAATTCTTTTCCCTTGACATCTGGGAAGTAACTAACCATCAGAGGCTTCTACACTTCCCTGGCACCAGATGAAATCACCGCTTCTCCTAAATAACTTTTACTCGCCTCAAAAAGGACTGCCGGCGATCCAGTAATTTAACGGTCACCTTTGATGCCTGCAAGTCGATGTTTTATTCAATGTTCGCGTAACGTCCGTGCCTGGCGCAAGCATGAAATGGAGATCAGACCACCTCTGCAGACTATCGGCGGAGTCTATGAATTCTGCTTGTGAAGCATCGCTTCCTACTTGGGTCAAAGATGCTATCCTCTCGGTGTTTCCTTTTCATCGAAGGAAAATCTAGACTGCGCATTACGTTACCAACTGCATTTAATAATTCTCTAGACCTTGGAATAAAATGCTATGTATTGGCAACGACACAAGTCACTTCATTCCAAAGGGAAATCGACCATTGTTTCATATTTATGTCAAATGATTTTTTTTCCCGGGCACGCATAGATTTACGAAAAAACACGATTGCCATGACGGACATTCCAAACACGTAAAATCAATCAAATATAAAAATTATTAAATTCATATGACAGAAATCTGTCAACAATGAGAATCGGCACGATGAAACAGTAAAATGCCAAACGATTAATTTCAAGACAGATTCATATAACGTATCCTTATGTAAAATTTTCTTGAAATCCTCAGCATCCATAAAGTGATGATATTATCACACTTTGTAACAGGGATCAGCACCAACCCCTACGAGAGAAGGTAAAGATCAAAACCGTATAATGGTCTGCAGAGCAATGGTTCCCAGATTTTTTCTGGTCGCTACCCGCTTTTCATACAGGATACTTGTCCATGACCCAAGCATAGCCCCTGACTACAGTGACTGTCTACAGTCCTACTCCTGAGGTTCATATAAAAATATAAAAACCACTATACTATAACAAATCCTGTAATTACTTCTCATGCGTCTGGCAACAAGGATTTGCAAAAACCTGTACTTAACGTGTAAGTTGCCTCCGCTGGCTGCCTACCCACTAAACTCCTTTGCTTTTATACAAACATATCCTCAGATTACGGCCCTCTGCGTTCTGCTACAAGGCCCCCAGTTTGGGAACCACTGCTGTAGAGAATAGTGAATCCTACAGACACACTTGCTGAGTATGTTGGGTCAAACTGCCCCGACTCTTTGTAGATGTTTATAATTCTACAGAAATCCACCTTTTAAAGAAAGTTGACTCAGCTGACATACATAAGTGGAAAGTCAGAACAGATCTTAGTCAATTAGGTTTTGCCTTTGGGATATAAATATTAACTGTTGTATGGCCATACATCAGCAAATAACAATAAAGAGAACACGACTGACAATTATTTGTAGGAATTGTGAACCAATGTGAAATTTCATAACCAAAGAATAACAACCCCTCATTTTCGGTTACCTTTAGGCCTCTCTCATATTCCTAATAAATTACGAATCATAACTTTCGAGAAATTGTCCCATGACATCACGAAGCAATGGGACTAGGCACTGTGGGCAATGAAGGTAAAGTATTTGCCATTTAACCTGTCCCTTTAGAGGATTAAAAACAATATTTTTCTCAGAATCAGGAGAATCCAGGCGTGGGGCGGGGGGGAGGTTTGTTGTCGGGGTTGGGTTGGGGTTGGGGGGTAGAGGGTCTTATAAGAGGCAAGAAATTTACGAGCTTCAAGATATGTGTTGCCTCTTGTATAATATGAATTTGGATTTGTATATATATGTGTGTGTATACATACATATAATGTATTATATATATATATATATATATATATATATATATATATATAACATATGTATATATATAAATGTCTGTGTGTCTCTTTAAACAAGTAAATGAATAGATACATATATGTATGTATGTATATATGAAAGCATGCGTGCCTATAATGTGTTCATGTATGCGTGCGTGCTCGCGCGTGTCTATGCCAGACAGCTACAGTCCCTTACCATCGGCTCATCAGCAATTTAGTGGACCTTACGTACCCTAACTGTCTGCCCTTTAGAAATACGTTGGTTTATAGATACAACCCCAGTACTTACAGCTAAAATTATTGGAAAAGGGTAGAGATATCCGAAATGTAGCGTTCCTCAGTTAACCGTTTGAACTATTTATCTGGTTGAATTCGGAAGGAATATATATATATATATATATATATATATATATATATATATATATATTATATATATATATGTATATATATATATTACCGAGGTTCCAACCTCGGTAATCTTAAAAGGTTGGTAGCTATGACCGTGTAGCACCGAGGCACTGAAATGACATTCTTTCCCTCTCTCTCTCCAACACCCCTCTCTCTCTCTCTCTCTCTCTCTCTCTCTCTCTCTCTCTCTCTCTATCTATCTATCTCTCTCTCTGTTACCTAAGGCAATTAAATCAAACTCGAGAACTACAAAAATACATTTATTTAAAAGCAAAGCATTAGCTAAATAAATCAGGTTCTTAACAAAATTATTAAATCAAAGGTTGAACTCAGATAGCCCACTCCATCCCTCTTCTACAATAATCAACATTAGTTTAGTCATAAAACCAGGAAAGTCAAAGCACAGTCTAGTACACCACAGTATATCAGTTAAGTTCCCATTTCTAAATATCAGATCAGTTCCCCTTTGTCTCAGAACCGCCTATAAGAAGACAGGAGAACACATCGATAAGCAAAAGACCATAAAGCAAAATAAAAGGTCAAATGAAACAGAACATATCTGAAACAAATATTCAAAATACAGTCAAGGCAAACTTTTGGCCAAAGAATAAGTATGCTTACACATTCAACACAGATTTCACCAACTTCACCAAAAAATACTATGGCCCTTCGCCTATTCTGTAGCGATCTCCCATCTAGGCTAACTTACTTTCTCATTATGTAGGGAAGAAGCTCGCACGCACGCACGAACTAACACACATTGTTCACGCCCAAGGAACAGCCTCAAACCAGATTCATAAAGCATATCTGCATCCACCCGTGCATAGAAACAGGACGTGGTCTGTTCTGCTTAGGCAGCGACTTTCGGCATCGTGCCACCCCAGGAAGATGCGCCAGCATCTGCGAAGCTGAGCTGTCTTTTCACTTAGGACCACTGTTTCTATGGAGAAGCTAAATTGATGATCTCTACATTCTAAAAATGTCACAGCCCATCGCGTCCTCTTACTCAAAAAGAAGAGATACAAATCGCATTCACAACGGTGTTTTGATTATATTGTCAATTACTCCTTATTGCATATATATATATAATATATATATATATATATATATATATATATATATATATATATATATATATATATCTATATAATACTAATTGGCTCTCGATGCCAGGATGGATAAAATTCTCATCTCATAACAAACTCTTTACATATAGTATCGAATCCAGCCCTGGGCAGATGCACTAACCGAACAGAATTCCCTTAGGGTGTAAGTTATTCCCCTACAGTGAAGTGAATTCGATCGTGAGGGATTTTTTGTGGCTTAATACTATAGAAACCGAATGTCCCCTGTAACTGCAAATGGAAATCCAATGTCACTCCTTAAAATAAGGGTAGATTTAGGGTTCTACTCTTTACAGGTGTTTATTCTAATATATATATATATATATATATATTATATATATATATATATATATATATATATTATATATATATATATATATATGCAACTGTAATAGCCACAATGCCCTCTTAACTTCTTGAATTCTTTAATCTTTTTTGGATCGCTTGTCACTACAAAGGTTCCTGAAGATCCAAGTTCAAAGAAATTTGTTAAGAAATTCTTAGAATTTGGATCTTCAGGCTTTGTAGTGACAAGCGTATCCATGAGCAATGAATTGAAGAAGTTAAGAGGGCATTGTGGCTATTACAGTTGCACATGTATCTGGTTAAAAGTGACCAGTAGATCTACACACACAGAGATATATATATTATATATAATAATATATATATATATATATATATATATATATATATATATATATATATATATATATATATATATATATATATAATGAATCTGGCAGGAATTAAACCAAAGAGATTAGAATAGTCATCTTTCTGTAGGATGGTCTGAAGCAAAGTAGTAGATTTTCCAAGAGAAAGGATAAGAATAGAATCTAATGATTACACGAAAAAAAACTAAAGCACAGGATCCAATTTGTTTACATAGTTGCTATTCTATTCTGATTTCTTACCTAAAGCCCTTCCATACCATTTGCATGGTATGCAATGATTATAACCAGACATCCTATCAATTAACTCTGTTAGGCTTTTTATTTATAATGAGTAACAAAAATTCCTTGGTTAGCAACTCAGTTATTTGATTAATTAACACCCCATCACAAATCATTTACATTTCCGTCAGTCTTCTTCTATAATCTCTTCAATGTCCCTCTAACAAGTATTCTTGGATTTATATTAACCATTTGCACTCTTACATTCTACAGATGTGCCTCTACTCGAACCTCTACATTCTACAGCTCTTGAAAATCTCGTTCTACTGACCCAGGACTTCATGCCTATTGTGACGTGAATTCTCAGTCTATAATGACTCTATATCTTTTGTTCTAAGATTAACTTGCTTATTACCTTTGCAAGTTTAAAATCGGGTAAGATATAATTTAGGGTATATTCTATACGAGTTGCTAACTGAATACTTCCTTTCAAAGGCGTGATGTTCATAGCAATCCACTGGGTAGTTACAAAATGTTGCTAATGATAATAAGATACACAAGATTGCGATGATGATGATGATGTGAGATAACAGAGAGAAAACGCCCCCCGTGACAATCCAATGAAGGGTAGCCACTACCCAGATTCGTATAAAGGAATACCGACCAATCGTCAGGTATTGACATATCCCTAATCTCCTTTTGATCAACTGCCATAGGGAAGATTATTTTATCACTAAATACGAGGCATCGCTGGCACGCGTGGAGAGCTGTGATAAAAGAGCGCGCAGTACAGACAGCTCATCAACTTAATGCATTCTCGAATTACATTGGCATTAATGAAGCTTTACTGATGAGTAGCTCCCAAGGGGGGACAGAACGTCGATAGCTTTTACCGTGATACTGTAATGCGATGTATTATGAAGATACTGGGGAAGGAATGGACTGGACGGAATAGTTGATATAAATAAATTACTGTTTAATGTTTGTTAAGAAAGTGGAGTGAGAAGGACGATAAATCTTGCGCTTTGTCACATCACGGGAACTGATTCAGCTGTACAAGGAGGGTTGGGCGGGGGGGGGGGAGTGGCGGGGGGTTTGAGGCTGGAATCGAATAATTCCTCAATGATCGTCGTCCCTGGGAAATAAAAGCTTGAAAGGCCACCTTGGAAATCATCCTTGAATCTAGTCTTAAAATGAAGCTTCTGATTCTGAGAGCTTTGTTTATCGCGATTTAAGATAGGAAAGGCTCCTTGTGAGCGAGTAACGTTTTTTTTTGTTATTTTTTTTAAGTCCTAGGTATATTGAAGAGCAACTGGCGTCAAGACTATTGACATAATTGAACCTAAGTTACGATGACTTCATGGCCAAATAGAAAAAAAGGGCAGTATGCAATACAACAAATTTTTCAATATTTCACATCTTGTTCCTTTAATCCCTCGTACGATGGTAAATTACATATTATCATTGTGTTATATCATTAATATTCTTCGTATTATTATTATTATTATTATTATTATTATTATTATTAATTATTATTATTTATTGTTTTTTTTTTTTTTTTTTTCTATTTTCCTTACAATTCGCTTCTTAGGCTCAGCGATGTTTCTGAGTAACTGACCAATATTCATATTGGGAATTTTCAAAAATCATAAATGCTGAAGGTAATCTTTTATTGGAACATGATATCAGGTCCAGGTCAAGCAGGGGTCGTCGTCAGTGCTGGTATTATTCCGTAGGCGTAGTTCAGTTCGGGGCCGGTTCGTCTTCGGTTTAAGGGCTGGTATTGGAGCTGGTATAGCTGGTATATCTGGTATCACGTGACGTTTCGACCTTCTCGCAGGTCATCCTCGGACGAGTCGTTTGAAGAGACTGTAGCAAGGAAGTCTGTGGGACGGTATTTATAGCGGCTCGGACCTAGAGTTGCATTCTCATTGGTCGGGCCGGTCTTGGACGCCCCACAGACTTTCTTGCTACAGTCTCTTCAAACGACTCGTCCGAGGATGACCTGCGAGAAGGTCGAAACGTCACGTGATACCAGATATACCAGCTATACCAGCTCCAATACCAGCCCTTAAACCGAAGACGAACCGGCCCCGAACTGAACTACGCCTACGGAATAATACCAGCACTGACGACGACCCCTGCTTGACCTGGACCTGATATCCTGTTCCAATAAAAGATTACCTTCAGCATTTATGATTTTTGAAAATTCCCAATATGAATATTGGTCAGTTACTCAGAAACATCGCTGAGCCTGAGAAGCGAATTGTAAGGAAAATAGAAAAAACAATATATAAAATCAACTCGCTTAATTCTGCTATTATTATTATTATTGGTATTATTATTATTATTATTATTATTATTATTATTATTATTATTATTATTATTATCTAGTGGGGTACCATACAGTAAACTGTTATTACATCACACGGTAACACAGAAATACCAGTATTATTGTGCGCTTAACTTATATTTTTTGTATATTTGTGCCTATTCATTTATTGCTATTAATCATACATATACAAAATTTCATAGTCTGTTGTTCATTATTTGATTATCGTCTCAAATTGACATTTTCATATTTCGTCATCATAGAACCGTCGACTGGTGCTGAAAGAGAGGTATTTTTCCGCAAGTAGAACTTGCGAAAGTAAATTGTTACCCCTACAGAACATTAAGTATATCCCAAACATTAGATTTTTGATAGGAAAACTTATAAAAATACTGCCAACAATGTCCAGTTCAGTGAACATATCCCATGAAATATGTATTACAAACTCGTCCTGATTTTTAACGGAAGAATCTGAGACTTCATACGAATTGTAGTTGCGGAAATAGAAGCAGTAGTAAAAGTCTTTCCAGCCCAAAGATCTAATCACCTCCCGATTTCATGCAAGATTAATGAGATTGTATTGTTTAGCCTTAGTGATAATCAACGAAATCAATCGTCGCCATAATCAGTTCTCCTGAAGGATTTCCATTTCTAAATCAGTTGTGTATTCCCGATGTCGATGGCGAAAGTTGTCAGAAATCGAATTTGCACCAATCTGTAAATTTCCCAATAAAGTTGGTTTTGTTTACACCCAGTAACGTGATATATATATATATATATATATATATATATATATATATATATATATATATATATATATATATATATATATATATATATATATATATATATATATATATATATATATTGTATATATATGTATGTATGTATATGAATAATTATCACAGCACCGTGGTTCATACAAATTATTCGAGATAAAAATGTCCTTTAATATCTAATTCGCTCTACCTCGGAATTAATATATTTTCATATATGTAAACCGAAGGGGAATTTTTAAGTTGATAATAATTTCGTCCTCTCGTGGGTTCGAACCACCGCCCAGCGGCAGAGAACAAATCAGGAAATCAGGGACGTTATCGATTCGGTTATATACAAATCTTCTTCACAAGATCAATTCTGATTATTTTCACTCTCTTATCACTCACATGTTTTTATCATTCATTCCTCCCTTGAACGCGAATTCTTCGGATTCTGTCTCCTTGTTCGTCATACAAAAGAATAATGGATGGTAACCCCCCTTTTTTTTTTGTATGAGGGGAGAATGTATAAATAGACTGGATGATTTACAAATGAGGTAGAAGAGGCTTATCGAGTCCAAACAGAAAAAAAAGAGACCAAAAGAATAAGTAGAGAAGCTGAGGGGAAAAGAATACATAGAGAGGGTGGGGGAGAAGAATTGCAATTGTAATAGACACATTTTCAGTAGACACAACACCTCCATTGTTGAGAGAGAGAGAGAGAGAGAGAGAGAGAGAGGAGAAAGATAAAGTGACGTAATATATCCTAATGTAAATATCATAGAGAGAGAGAGAGAGAGAGAGAGAGAGAGAGAGAGAGAGAGAGGTGTTTTCATTAGAGAAATTTGTCCTTAAGACTTCAATAACTTATTTAATTAATCCAGAAGTCCTTAGATTATTTTTAGTCTTCCTCTTCTGCTAACTTTAGGCTAATTTAGCTTCGTCAGCAAAACATTTCGCACTGACTTCTCTCTCTCTCTCTCTCTCTCTCTCTCTCTCTCTCTCTCTCTCTCTCTCTCTCTCTCTCTCCTTTTCCTCTTCTCAAAGAATGTATTCTCTGTCGCTCTTCTTTCTAAAATCAATAGAAAATCAAAACTCGAGGACACTCAATAACCAAACCTTTCTTTTCTATCTCCAGTGTCAGGGATCGAATGCAATTGTAAATCCTGAACAACTGCAATATTTCGCAAATGTATTGTGGTCATTTTTATATTTGGAAATTTGAAAGAGCAAAATGCAATTATCTGACTATTGAAAAATGATGTCTTTCGCTTCGAATATCAAAAACAACGTGTTTTTCCTATGTTATTTATGCTACGCTTGAAATAATGAGGAAAAGAATGATTCGAAATTAAATGCGACACGATAGTTGGATATATTAAAAATGAGCAATAGAGGATATTCCACACTCACAAACACTCATACACAAAGAGAATATTAAGGCGAAGTCATGTCATGAAATTTGTATTTCTTTCATATATTTATTAACATCAAATTATATTAAATAAATTGAGTTTTAGGAACTTTATTCACATTTCATTTTGACAAATAAACCATTGGATCATTCAGTTAACGTTCCAAAGAAGCTTGTGCTGTTACAATTAACAGCATGATATATTATAAAGCCAAGCAATATATTTCTACTTTTACCATCGAGGTAAAAGTAGAATATAGCATTTAGGCCAAATGCCAAGCTCTGGGACCTATGAGGTCATTCAGCTCTGAAAGGGAAGTTGATAGTAAGAAGGACTGAGAAGTGTAACAGGAGGAAAACCTCTTACATGTCCACTGTGAAACATTTGTTAAAGATAGTGGAAAGTCTGATGGAAGAAAGAGAATATGAATGGAGGTACAGTAAATGGAATGCATGAGGTTGCAGCTAGGGGCCGAGGGGATGCTGCAAAGAACATTAAGTGATGCCTACGGTACATGACGTGGGGTGCACCGACGCCACTACGTCCTGGTTTCAGGTTGCACGAGGCTTCTTCATAAGATTGAATGTCGCTACTCTCTCTCTCTCTCTCTCTCTCTCTCCCTACTTTAGCATTTATTCCTCTCTTGGACGAGAATTCTCCAGATTCCGGCACCTTGTTCTGCACACAAAAGAATAAAATAATAATCACGGATAATGACTTTTTTTTTCTTATGGTTGGGAAATGTAGATAAAGAGACCCATTGATTCACCAATGAGGCAGAAGAGACTCACTGAGCCTCACCAAAGGAGGAAAGGCCAAAGGAATAAAGGAAGAGACTGAGGGGGGAAAAGAATTGCAACTTAATACGGGACATTTTGAGTAGACACAGTAGCTCCTTTGTTGAAAGTCTCTGGGCAGGGAGAGATATAGTGACCTAGTATATCTTAATATGAATGTAACTGAAGAAGAAGAAGAAGAAGAGAGAAGAAAGAAGAAAGAGAGAGAGAGAGAGAGAGAGAGAGAGAGAGTCTTCTTCAGAGAAACTTGTCTCTGCGACTTTTAAAACTTATTGAATTCATACAGAAGTCACAGGATTATTTTTGGGCTTTAACGCTTCTTTAAGCCTAATTTAGCCTCTTCACCAAGATAGTATTTTTTACTGACCATTCTCGCTCTCTCTCTCTCTCTCTCTCTCTGTCTCTCTCTCTCTATCTATCTATCTCTTTGCCTCTCTCAAGCATTTCCATTTCTAAAAGAAATCTTTCTCTGTCGCACTCCTTGTCAAAACCAACAGAAAATCAAAACTCAAGGATACTCAATAACCAAACCTTTCTTTTCTTTCCTCAATGTCAGGCATCAAATATAGCTGCAAATCCTGAACGATTGCAACTTTTAGCAAATGCATTGTGACTTTTTTTTTATTTTTGGAAATCTGAAAGATCAGATGCAGTTATCTGACTATTAAAAAAGGACGTCTTTCGCTTTGTATGTCAAAAACAGTGTTTTATTCTTCCTCTTTTATCCATTCTATGCCTGGAATACTGAGGGAAAGAATTATTCGAAATTGACAGAAACGGATAGTTGAATATATTTATGAGGAACAATAAAGGGTATTCCAACCACACACACACTTATAGTTATTTATTGATAAGAACAACCCATATGAAAGGATCATCTGACTTTTATGATCTTTACAATTCATTTTGGCAAATCAAGCAGTCTGCCATTCAGTTATTTTCCCACTTAAGCTAGTTGCATTTGCATTTACACTTAACAAATGCTATCTAAATCAATCCTTGATCAATAGTAACGCGCCAAGCAATGAAGTTTAACATTTTATTGTCGAGGAGAAACCAGTTCGTTAAACGTCTTTCTTTTGAGAAATGATATGGAAATCCGTCCTGGTCTCAGGTTGCACGAGACTTCTTCAAAAGATAGCATCTCATTCTTGTCATCCCCCTTTCTCTCTCTTTCTCTCTCCTACTTTATCATATATTCCTCTCTCGGACGCGAATTCTTCGGATTCCGTCTCCTCGTTCTTCACACAAAGGAATAAATAAAATAATAATCTTGGATGGTAGCCTTTATTCTTTTGGTATGAAGGGAAAATATAGATAAAGAGACTCATTGATTTAGCAATGAGGCAGAAGAGATTACTGAGTCTAACCAAAGGAGAGGGACCGAAAGAATAAATAGAGAGGCTGAAGGGAAAAGAAAAATAGAGAGGCTGAGGGGAAAAGAATAACAGAGAGGCTGAGAGGAAAAGAATAAATAGAAAGGTTAAAAAAAGGAAATAGAGAGGCTGAAGGGAAAAGAATAAATAAAGAGGCTGAAGGGAAAAGAATAAATAGAGAGGCTGAAGGGAAAAGAATAAATAGAGAGGCTGAAGGGAAAAGAATAAATAGAGACGTTGAAGGGAAAAGAATAAATAGAGAGGCTGAAGGGAAAAGAATAAATAGAGACGTTGAAGGGAAAAGAATAAATAAAGAGGCTGAAGGGAAAAGAATAAATAGAGAGGCTGAAGGGAAAAGAATAAATAGAGAGGCTGAAGGGAAAAGAATAAATAGAGACGTTGAAGGGAAAAGAATAAATAGAGAAGTTGAAGGGAAAAGAAAAATAGAGAGGCTGAGGGGAAAAGAATAACAGAGAGGCTGAGAGGAAAAGAATAAATATAAAGGTTAAAAAAAAGAAATAAGAAGGCTGAAGGGAAAAGAAAAATAAAGAGGGGCTGAAGGGAAAAGAATAATAAAGAGGCTGAAGGGAAAAAGAAAATAAAAATAGAGAGCTGAAGGGAAAAGAATAACAGAGAGGGCTGAAGGGAAAAGAATAAAAGTAGAGAATCCTGAGGAATGGGAAAAGAATAAATAGGAGAGGCTGAAGGAAAAGAATAAATAAAGAAGAGGCTTGAAGGGGAAAAAGAATAAATAAAGAGGCTGAAGGGAAAAGAATCATAAAGAGCGAATTTTTGGGAAAAGAAATAAAATAAAGAGACTCTGAAGGAAAAGAATAAATAAAGAGGCTGAAGGGAAAAGAATAAAATAAAGAAGGCTGAAGGGAAAAGAAATAAATAAAGAGGCTGCAAAAGAAAAGAATAAACAAGAGGCTGAAGAAGAAAAGATAGAGAAGTTTTGAATGGAAAAGAATAAATAGAGAGGCTGAAGGGAAAAGAATAAATAGAGAAGCTGACGGGAAAGAATAAATAGAGATACTGAAGGAAAAAGAATAAATAGAGAAGCTGAATGGAAAAGAATAAATAGAGGGGCTGAGGAGGAAAGAATAATAGAGAGCCGAGGGGAAAAGAATAAACAGTAAGGCTGAGGGGTAAAGAATAATAAATAGAGTAGCTGAGGGGAAAATAATAAATAGAGAGACTGAAGGGAAAAGAATAATGGAGAGGCTGAAGGGAAACGAAAAAAGAGAGGCTTAGGTGAAAAAAATAAAGAAAGAGGCTGAGTGGAAAATAATAATAGAGAGGTTAAGGGGAAAAATAATAAATAGAGAAAAGAATAAATAGAGAAGCTGAGAGGAAAAGAATAAGTAGAGAGGCTGAGGGAAAAGAATAAATAGAAAGGATGAGGAGAAGAAAAGAATAGATAGAGAGACCGATGAGAAAAGAGTAATTAGAGAAGCTGAGGGGAAAATAATAGAGAGGATTAGTGGAAAAGAATAAATAGAAAGGCTGAGTGGGAAAGAAAAAAGCGAGGCTTAGGGGATAAGAATTGCAATTTAATATGACACATTTTAAGTAAACACAACACCTCCATTGTTGAAGGTCTCTGGTGATGGAGAGAGAGACAGAGGGGAGGAGGTTATAATAGCCTAGAGTATCTTAACATAAATGTAATTGGAGAGAGAAAGAGAAAAGAGAGAAGAGAGAGAAGAGAAGAGAGAGAGGGAGAGGAAGATAGATAGAGAGAGAGAGAGAGAGAGAGAGAGAGAGAGAGAGAGAGAGAGAGAGAGAGAGAGAGAGAGAAATCATCTTTAGAGAAACTTGTCTTTACGACTTTCAAGACTTCTTTAATTAAACCAAAATTCCTTTGAATATTTTTGGTCTGACTTCGATGCCCATTTCTCCTTGATTTACCTTCTTTTGACAATATATTTACACAGATTTTTCCCTCTCTCTCTCTCTTTCTTTCTCTCTCTCTCTCTCTCTCTCTCTCTCTCTCTCTCTCTCTCTCTCTCCTGAAATGATGTATTTTTCGTCGTTCTCCTTTTCGAAACCAACAGAAAATCAAAATTCAAGGACACTCAATAAACAAATCTTTTTTTTCTTATCCTCAGTGCCGGGCAACGAATGTCAATACAAGTCCTGAACGATTGCAACATTTCGCAAATGTATTGTAACCCTTTTTTATATTTATTTGGAAATTCGAAAGATCAAAATGCAATTATCTGACTGTTGCAAAATGATGTCTTTCGCTTTGAATGTCAAAAACTTTTTTTTTTCTTATTTTATTCATGTTTTGCTTGGAATACTGAGAAAAAGAAGGATTCGAAATTTATAGCGAATGGATAGTGGAATATATTAAGGAGGAACAATAAAGGATATTGCAAACATACACACACACGCACACATAGACAATGTTAAGACAAAGTGACGTCATGAGATTTGTATTTCTTGAGTTAGTTATTCACATTTGATTTGAACAAACTACATAAAACAAATAATACTGTTGAAGGTTGTCTTGTGATTTTACGGTCTGTATTGACCATCCAGTTTGACAAAACACTCTGCTAACTATATTACACGGAACAAATGAGATTCCATACATAATAATCTACACATTATACCCACAAACATAAAATAATAAGGCAAATTTCTCACCACTCACACTAGACGATTTTGCCACTCTTAAATATAATTGGCATTTTTGGCTTAATATTTGAGACAAATGCCTTTTAATGTTTGAATTTGTCGTTTTATTTTTCTTTGTTCATTTATTGGTTATTCTCTTTTATGTTTTTCACGCTTGAAGAATTGTTCAAAATATTTACGCACACATGCATGCATATTGCTTGTTTACACATTCGGGTAAAGAAACTAAGATAAATAAAATAAAGTGTCAAAATATACGCAAGATATTAATCATCAGAGCTAAAAAAAAAAAGAATATTCATCAATAAGATATAAAAGACAGCTTTTATTTTAAAGCGGCTTTAAAACAAAAGTAATCTTTTATATTTCCACAGGCTTTCATTAACGTGTAATTTTCTTTTCATGCATGCAGGCTGAATGACGGTATTCAAAGGACGGGGATCGTTTTAACAAACTTATTCTTTAATACTTTTGGAACGGAGGATTTTTTCTTTTCTTCTCTGTGAGTCCATGCAGAACGAAAGTTGTAAACAACCAGATCCTTTTAAAACTTCTTTCGCGGGACGTACGTAGGTGTGTAACGAAATTTCTACTCTTTTAAAAAAAGATAAATATTCTGGATTTTCTGTCAGTTCCTTCAAATTCGTTCGTTTAAGAATTTTGTGGATTTTAGGACATATTCTGGATTTTCTGTCAATTTCTTTAAATTCGTTCGTTTCAGAATTCAGTGGATTTAGGACATATTCTGGATTTACTGTCAATTTCTTTAAATTCGTTCGTTTCAGAATTCAATGGATTTTAGGACATATTCTGGATTTTCTGTTAATTTCTATAAATTCGTTCGTTTCAGTATTCAATGGATTTTAGGACATATTCTGGATTTTCTGTTAATTTCTATAAATTCGTTCGTTTCAGAATTCAATGGATTTTAGGACATATTCTGGATTTTCTGTCAATTTCTTTAAATTCGTTCGTTTCAGAATTCAATGGATTTTAGGACATATTCTGGATTTTCTGTTAATTTCTATAAATTCGTTCGTTTCAGAATTCAATGGATTTTAGGACATATTCTGGATTTTCTGTCAATTTCTATAAATTCATTCGTTTCAGAATTCAATGGATTTTAAGACATATTCTGGATTTTCTGTTAATTTCTATAAATTCGTTCGTTTCAGAATTCAATGGATTTTAGAACATATTCTGGATTTTCTGTCAATTTCTTTAAATTTGTTCGTTTCAGAATTCAGTGGATTTTAGGACATATTCTGGAGGTTTTCTGTCAATTTCTTTAAAAAATCGGGTTTCGTTTCAGGAATTCATGATTTTAGGACATATTCTAGATTTTCTGCCAATTTCTTTAAATTCGCTCGTTTCAGAATTCAGTTGATTTTAGGACATAATCTGGATTTTCTGTCAATTTCTTTAAAATCGTTCGTTTCAGAATTCAATGGAATTTAGGACATATTCTGGATTTTCTGTCAATTTCAATTTCTTTAAATTTGTTCGTTTCAGAATTCAGTGGATTTTAGGACATATTCTGGATTTTCTGTCAATTTCTTTAAATTCGTTCGTTTCAGAATTCAGTGGATTTTAGGACATATTCTGGATTTACTGTCAATTTCTTTAAATTCGTTCGTTTCAAAATTCAATGGATTTTAGGACATATTCTGGATTTACTGTCAATTTCTTTAAATTCGTTCGTTTCAGAATTCAGTGGATTTTAGGACATATTCTGGATTTACTGTCAATTTCTTTAAATTCGTTCGTTTCAGAATTCAATGGATTTTAGGACATATTCTGGATTTTCTGTCAATTTCTTTAAATTCATTAGTTTCAGAATTCAGTGGATTTTAGGACATATTCTAGATTTTCTGTTAATTTCTTTAAATTCGTTCGTTTCAGAATTCAAAAATGGATGTTTTAGGACATATTCTGATTTTCTGTCAATTTCTTTAATTTGTTCGTTCGTATTCAATGGATTTTAGGCATTCTGGATTTTCTGTTAATTTCTATAAATTCGTTCGTTTCAGAATTCAATGGATTTTAGGACATATTCTGGATTTTCTGTCAATTTCTTTAAATTCGTTCGTTTCAGAATTCAGTGGATTTTAGGCATATTCTGGATTTTCTGTCAATTTCTTTAAAATCATTTGTTTCTGAATTCAATGGGATTTAGGACATATAGAGTTTTCAGTTACTTTACGTTCGTTTGTTTCAGATTTCAGTGGATTTTAGGACATATTTTAGCTTTTTTAAATTACTTTAAATTCATTTGTTTCAGAATTCAGAGGAGTTTAGGACATATTTTAGATTTTTTCAATTACATTGAATTCATTTGTTTCAGAACTCAGTGGGATTTAGGACATAGGTATTTTTCATCACTTTATATTCGTTTGTTTCAGATTTCAGTAGATTTTAGGACATATTCTAGATTTTTTCAATTACTTTAAATTAATTTGTTTCAGAATTCAATGAATTTTAGGCTGTATTCTAGATTCTTTTGCCATTTACCTTAAATCAATTATTTTGCTGAATTCAGCGGGTTTTGGGACGTATTCTAGATTTTTGTCAGTTACTTTAAATTCATTATTTTTAGAATTCAATGGATTTTAGTACGTATTCTAGAATTTTTGTCACTTACTTTACATTAATTTGCTTCGGAATTCAATGGATTTTAAGACGCATTCTGAATATTTTTTGTCAGTTCTACTAAATTATTTTCAGAATTCAATGGATTTGACAAGTTGACATACTTCAGGTGTCAGTATTCTACGAGTATGTTATCGAACATTATGGTTTATGCCGAATTCGGTGAAAAGTGAAGTATTTTTTTAGTAGTTAAATTAATTCGTAGCGATAGTATTTCTTTATCCCATATAAGTTTTAAAGTAATATACAATGTACTGTGTATAACGTAATATATAACATGAAATATGAAAAAACGTAATATTTATAAAATATGAAAAAATTAATAAAAATCTCAGAGGTGTACTGAAGATTCTATTTTAAAGATCTATTTTCACCACCTATTTCTGTATGGCGAATAATAAAATATCTTTGGAATTTTTACGATGAGATATGTATATGAATTTCTTTTTAATGTATTAGTGGTTCAGGACGTGGTTAATATTTTAGGGAAATGGTTATGGACTATATGTTTTATCAAGCCTCAGTCCAGAATTTATTTAAGCTAATACATACATACATACATACATACATACATACATACATACATACATACATACATACATACATACATACATGCAAAAATCATTGGAGAGGCTCTCGTACACTACATACCAATACAACATGCACTCATATTATGTAAACTAGTCCCAGTCTCCATTACCGAAAATCGAAAGTCATATTATTTACTACTTATACCGAAAATTAGTTATGATAAATTCGTAACGTTATTAAGTCTATAAGCTGAACCAGCCCAGTTTCGGGGAAGGCGCCCCCCCCCCCCCCACCCCCGCGCCTTCGGTGCCTTTTGTTGCTTGAAACCCAATTATAAGCCATCTTAGGGGACCCCTCTATAACCCTGCCAAGTTTCATGCCCATCGGACCAGCCATTTGGCCATGATTGAATGATAGACAGACGGACAAACATAACGCCCATTATGCTAAGATATCGAGTTTTCAAGATACCAAACGCAGTATCTTATGTTTTGGTATCTTGAAAAGGCGATATAGCGACCCGTATCTGATTAATTTTAGATCTTAAACTGTATAGCAACTCATGTACTAAATAAACAAAACATGACGTCAGCAAAATGCACCGGTCTGCGTCATAACTTCATTGAGATTTCTCGTTTGTTTGTAGGTGTTTTGACGTTGCATGGAACCAGTGGTTATTCAGCAACGGGACCATCGACTTTACGTGACTTCCGAACCACGTCGAGAGTGAACTTCTATCACCAGAAATACACATCTTTCACACCTCAATGGAATGCCCGAGAATCGAACTCGCGGCCACCGAGGTGGTACGCCAACACCATACCGACCACGCCACTGAGGCGCTTGAGGCTTTTCGTGCCCAGTAAGTTATGAATAAGGTATAAATAAGCAACTTAGTGGCCTTATGAAGCCACAACATTAAACCATAAGGGCATAAAAGCCCTCATTAAAAAGAAATGGGAAACACGATCCATATCCCCAAAAATGATGCATAAGCCTCATAAAAGAGAAATGTGAAAGGGTTTACGAAAAGCAAATTAGAGAGAAGCATTATAAGTTCTCAACACTTCAATCGAGGTATGGGGAATTCATAACATTGTAGCTGATAACTAAAACACGAATTCGGACGTAAGACTTCTAAAGGCCCGTCAGGTCCTTTTGTCAATAAAAAAAAAAAAAAAAAAAAAAAAAAGAAGACCTTTGAATTGCATTTCATTTTGTGATTTTGGGGTCCACTCAAAGTATCTCATTAATGATGACGGCAGCTCTGTGTGTAGGTCATTATAACTAATTTCGGGAACAAAGCCCTCGTGTGATTTTACTTTTATCATTGAAAAAGAACCATTTCGGGTCAGTCAATCTAATTATAGCAGGAAAGCTAATTATAACAGCACTAAGGGTTCCGTTTCATACGGTTCATATAAAGTTTGATCTCAGTTACAGATTGGTGTTTTGTGTCCGTCTCATCTTATCTATCTTCCTAAATAGATTCCGAAAGAAGCCCCACATCATCAAACTGAAATTAAAATGACAATTGTAACGTTAAGTTTTGATATTTATTGTATTTCATGGCGATATCAGAAGAGTCACCGAAGAAGACGGAAGGCTCAAAAAAGTTTTTTTTTTTTTTTTCATTTTAAATCCAAAAGCAATGAATAAAAGGAAGATAGATATCCTTTTCTGAAGAGTTTTCGGGAGGTTTGCTTGGTGCTCAGCGAAGCGATTTACTTGACCGTTAAGCGGACGTTTGGAGATTTTCCAGTTTATTGAATTGTATTGGACCACCAACTCTCTCTGTTATCTGTTCGGTGACCTTAACTTTCCATTCGACCTTGACCTCAAATTTTTTCATGTAGCACCTTTTCTTGAAGATCGAATATAGAATTTAGGCCAAAGGCCAAGCACTGGGACCTGTGAGGTCATTCAGCGCTGGAATGGAAATTGACAGTAAGACGTTTGAGAGGTGTAACAGGAGGAAAGCCTCGCAGTTGCGCTATGAAATAATTGTTAGGAGAGGGTGGGAAGTAAGATGAAAGAAAGAGAATATGAAAGGAGTTACAGTAAAAGGAACGAAAGGGGCTGCAGCTAGGGGCCTAAGGGACGCTGCAAAGAACGTTAAGTAATGCCTACATGGCACCGGGTGAGGTGCCCTGGCGGCACTTTCCCCCTACGGAGTTCTTGAAGATCGGCGTTGTAACTACTAATACCAATAGAAAATTGTAATATCATAATAAGATAAAAGCGTCTTCGTAGGAGGCTGGAAAGTCAAAGGAAATTCATTTATCTTGATACAGAAAGGAACCAGAAAGAGAGACGGAATGCAATTTGAAGCGCATTCTCATTTCTTTTGTTTTACTGTCGCATTCGGTTTTCGGAAACTGCTGTTTCTTTCTCTATTACATTAAATATGTAAATAAGGGCCACATTGCAATTTCCAAAACGAAATGGAAGACATGGCAGTCAGAACTGGATATCGAAAACTCAGAAGAGAAAAATGCAAGGCAGTTTTAGACTGACTTTAACTTCTCTGCCTCTGTTGTGGCTTTTATAATGTCATTGTTTAGTTCCCCAGTGCATGAAATCCCACTGTCAACCTTTTCTTTTCTTTTCAGGAGCTGCATTGTGTTCAGGACTTTTTTTTTTTTCTTTTTTTTTTAGCCGCTTGGAGGGATTTCGTATTTCGAAAGTTCATACACAACAGGAAGTGCTAAACCGCAAAACGCTTTTAAAACTCTGGGGCGTGTTTGACACATGCTCTTGCATTTTCAAAAGTCCCTTTCTATTAATTGCCGAAATGTAAAAAAAAATGCTTCCTTTTTCGAATATAAAAGTTAACAAGAACGATTTTAGTTTGACCATTTGTGTCTCGTTGCGATTTGCAATAAACGTTGAGTGTGGAAAAAGAAGGGGGTGGTCTTATCATTTCGTGTATTTAATAGTTCTTTGCATTTGATCCATGTTTATGCTCATTTGTATAACACGTCAGTCATTCATGTGTACAAATGTGTACAAAAACAAATGTGTACAAAAGGAGTACATCTTATTCATGCTTATCACCTTAAGCACTGTCAGATGCGTAGACTCACTAGACGACATTGTACGTACTAATAACACTATAAAGTTGTTATTTCATAATAAGATAAGTGTCTTTCTCGGAAGCTGGAAAAATGGAGAAAATCTACATTGAAACAGAATTCCAGAAAAGAAACAGAAGGCCAATTGGAGACATTTACCCTCATTTCTTTGTCTCCTCTGTTTTGTGTTCTGTTTCCGGAAACTCTGCTGTTCCTCTCTTTATCACACTTAATATGTCAATAAACCTTACATTGCAGTTCCTAAACATTACGAAAGGCAGGACAGAAACAGAGGAGAAAAGGTGAGGTAGCTTTAAACTGACTTTAACTTTTCTGCTTCTGCTGTGGCTCTTATAATGTCATTGTTTAGTTTCTCCAATGCATGAAAGCCCACGGTCAACTTCTCTCTCTCTCTCTCTCTCTCTCTCTCTCTCTCTCTCTCTCTCTCTCGCTATTTTTTTAAGTTACTGTTAAAATACATAATACATGATCTGTTGCAAGAAGACTCTCTCTCTCTCTCTCTCTCTCTCTCTCTCTCTCTCTCTCCCTTTTTCTCTATTTATATTTTACGGAGAAATTACTGCTTTTATGAGACTGAATTCTTGATTCTCTCTCTCTCTCTCTCTCTCTCTCTCTCTCGCTCTCTCATCTACTTTGCATTATAAATATCTCGTTTATTTATCCATGGCCATTA
The DNA here is from genome assembly GCF_015104395.2 of Macrobrachium nipponense. Taxonomy (NCBI): domain Eukaryota; kingdom Metazoa; phylum Arthropoda; class Malacostraca; order Decapoda; family Palaemonidae; genus Macrobrachium; species Macrobrachium nipponense. The sequence goes on from NC_061094.1 coordinate 41,005,998, forward strand.
GGTTTAATGATTTATTTTATATTTAACCTTTTATATACCAGTCTCATCTTCCATCAACTCACTCCTCCGAATCTCTCTCTCTCTCTCTCTCTTTCTCTCTCTCTCTACTTTATACTAAAAATATCTCGGATTCTTATCCATAGCGAATTTAGTTTAATTATTGTTTGAATTTAACTCTTACCAACTCATCTTCCACTAACTCACTGCTCCGAATGTCCCAGCAGACTCTCTCTCTCTCTCTCTCTCTCTCTCTCTGCATTAAGAATATCTTTTTCTTCTTTTTTGCGAAGCCAGTTAGCTTCAATGCTTTATTTGAAACTAGGCTTTCATACTATTTTCATCTTCCACTAACTTATGGCTCTCTCTCTCTCTCTCTCTCTCTCTCTCTCTCCATTTTCCTCTATTCCCAGAAGGTAACCACTAGCAACTCCTGAGTTAATTCCGATTAAAATATATAATACATGATTTGTTGCCAGGAGACTCTCTCTCTCCCTCTCTCTCTCTCTCTCTCTCTCTCTCTTTTTTTTTTAGTTACGGTTAAAATATATAATACATGATCTGTTGTAAGGAGACTCTCTCTCTCTCTCTCTCTCTCTCTCTCTCTCTATTTCTTTTGCAGGAGCTGCATTGTTTTCGGAAACTTCATTTTTCGCTTTTTCTTTTTAGTCGCTTGGAGGGAATTCGTTTTTCGAAAGTCCTTCCGCCAAAGGAAGTGATAAACCGCAAAACGCTCTTAAAACTTTGGGGCGTGTTTGACATGCTCGTACATTTCTAAAAGCCCCTTTTATTTTTAATTGCACCTGCATACAATTGTTGTTTCGAATATAAATTATCAAGAACGACGTTATTGAAATTATTTGTTTCTCAATGTGATTTACAATAAATTTTCATTGTGGAAACCGCACGAGATGATCTTAGCCTTCTTCGACTACCAATGAATTATTATTTTTGGGTGTATTATAAGGGTCCTATGTATTTTATCAGTGTCTGATATAATTTGAATATCATTCATTGTGTATTATAATGGTCCTATGTATTTTATCAATGTTTAATATGTTTTGAATATTATTCATTAAGTCTCAAATCAAATACTGTCAATCTATAAGGGGCGTAAGCCCCTTAACATATGTATGTGTGTGTGTGCCTGTGGGTGTGTGTGAATACATATAGTATATCTATACAAATATATATAAATATACACTAAAATAATCCGCAGCAGATAATGATACTAAAATCAGTTGGGACACGAACTCGGAGGGCGGCATTAACCCGTAGACTTACTCAGGTGAACTTCAATAAAAAGGTCGCTGGGGCTCCTCTATATTCCAAACGGTTAACAGGGAGTAAAACGGGTTAAAAACTTCACGGAAATTCCTCAGAACATTTTATGCGTCGCATCTCATGAATTGCAAAACGCGGAGAGATTCTGCTTCGTGGATATCCTCTTCTCTGGTGCCATTTGGTTCTCGAACCGAACCCTTCAAAATACGATACTGTTCGCGGCTCAGCGAAGATGCGAAAATGTTTGAGAGCTTATGTCCCCGTTTGTCGAATGTTTCAGTCAGTTTGGTTGTAAAGTTAAGTATATCTTAGTTTCACCAGACCACTGAGCTGATTAACAGCTCTCTCAAATATTTTCACGTGGCTAGGAACCAACTGGTCACCTAACAACGGGACCTACACCTTATTGTGGGATCCGAACCACATTATATCGAGAAATGAATTTCTATCACCAGAAATAAATTCCTCTGATTCCGCGTTGGCCGAGCCGAGAATCGAACTTCGGACCAGCAGATTATTATTATTATTATTATTATTATTATTATTATTATTATTATTATTATTATTATTATTATTATTATTATTATTCTGCGGCTGCTATGGAATAAATGAAACGTCAGCCTTACTAATTAGTTGAAGTTCTAAATGCAGCTTCTCGTTACGTTGATGGATACTTTCATCTCCTCTGGAAAGTAGAAAATTCGGCTTCAAGTTCACCGGACCAAAAAGTTTCCGGCAGACGACGACAACACAGTCACCTCTCATGCTGAGGTATAGTCGGATAACAGCAGTTCGCTGACAGTCAGTGGTTGTTACTTTCGTTTGTTTGTTTGTTTGTATGGGGTTTTTACGTTGCATGGAACCAGTGGTTATACAGCAACGGGACCAACGGCTTTACGTGATTTCCGAACCACGTCGAGAGTGAACTTCTATCACCAGAAATACACATCTCTGGTCCCTCAATGGGATGGCCGAGAATCGAACTCGCGGCCACCGAGGTGGCAGGCAAAGACTATACCGACCACGCCACTGAGGCGCTGTTATTACTTTCGTACTGTCGAGAGGACGTTTTGCCTTCAGCTCAGCGAGTGAGTCCACAACGGACTTGAATTCCAATGTAAATTTAAGCTAATGAATTTTTAAAATGTTACGGTTACTCCGTAGGATGGCTTGTAAGCGCACCGCACGCGGCGCACTGTAGACATTAATAAACGGTATTTGCAGCGTCCCTTAGGCCAGTAGCTGCACCCACATCTTAGCCTTCTAATTGACCTCCTTTCCCTCTTCCCGTCTTCAGCCGTCCTGTCCAACTCCTCTGTTCTTAGTGTAAGAATGCGGCTTTCTACTATTTCCACCTTTAAATCCCTGTACTTCATCTTCTTGATTTCCTGGATCACTCTATCTTGCTGCCCAACCACTCCTACTCTCTCTTTCTCAATGTCATAAGAGCAGGATGGCCGAGAGACCCAAAGTGCTTGGCTCGATATCCTAAATTTCATAAAATCAAATCAGATGTCACCGTTATAGATAAATGCGGAGACCCATTTCTTGAGAATCTCATTTTCGCTATAGATTTTTTTTTTTTTTTTTGTACAAGGACAGTAGCACTACTTAAGAAGGTGATATGGAGAAATGTTGAGTGAGTTTTTTTTTTTTTTTTTTTTTTTTTGCGCTTTTCTCCTCTGGTAATTAATTTTGTACATACCATACATTTTGTTCATAGCGTACTTGTACATACCGTAGAATTCACTGCCATTATCCATAATTTTGTAAAGACTATAATAAAACAAAGAGGCTTGTTTTTTCAAAGATGCGAAAGAGTCCGCAGATTTAAAATGGAAATATAATTACTCCTACAGGTATAATATGAGTTTTTTTTATTTTACAACAAGAGTCGACTGAAACAGAATTTCTGAAGCGTCAATTACTGTGTCACAGTTTACAATATATTTTTCTGAATGATGAAGAAATGCTGTTTAATAAGCAGGAAACACACACTCGCCAAGTTCTTCAAATACTCGAAATGAAGATTAAACTGAACATTTTCTCAGACGATGAATATCACTTCAGAGGTAACCGGATATTGCCCTACTCATTTAACAGAATGTTTTCATGCATTACATGCATAATATAATTACCTCACTAAATACATAAAACACAGCTACCCTTCACCGCGACATAAGATAAATCCTATCTTAAATCTACCAAAGAGCATAATTCTCAGAGGTTTCAGAAATATTTTTTGCCGGAAAATCATGATTAAAATCTCATCTCGGTTTATATAAGACATTGAAGATGAACTCTGCTTTAATAGAATATACGTTGGATAGCTGTTCTGTCACCGTATTTTGAAACTCAGGTTTTCACGTACCAGAGACGTCGGATAAAATGTCCAGTGTTTCGAATAATATCCGTTTCCTTACAGACTTACGGCGGCGTTGCAAGTGGATTACGGTTCAGTTCTGGTAAGGTGTACGTCTGCGTAAAATCATCATAACACGTGACGTGTATATGATGATACACCGCAGGAAAGATGTAGGACAGGGTATAATTCGGTCAGGATTTATACCTGCTTCATTTTGCCTGTGGAACATCTGCAACAGCAGCCTGTGAGCCGCTGCCAACTCTCATTAACCCAGAAAGGGTAACCAAAGCGTGGTGAGACTGCAGTGTTGCACTCAGTTGAAACAGAACTAACAATAATAATATCAATTATTATCATTATTATTATCATCATCAGAGCTTGTGTGCATATATAGGAACGTATATGTAAATGTATACGTAGATGCATAGGGTGCCCATTGTACTTTATCGGAAGTCTACGTTGTCAAGTTTTCGCTCCACTATTGTATATATTGTATATAATTTAGTCTTATGTCTTTATTACTTTCCCTTTAACTTCCATACGCAC
>NC_061094.1:41010689-41035689 GCF_015104395.2 Macrobrachium nipponense
GTGCGTATGGAAGTTAAAGAGAAAGTAATAAAGACATAAGACTAAATTATATACAATATATACAATAGTGGAGCGAAAACTTGACAACATAGACTTCCGATAAAGTACAATGGGCACTTTATGCATCTATGTATGTTGCAAGTTTAGGCTTAGGAATTTCAAATCGCCTTAAGATAAATAATCAAAATAAGAGAATTGAGTCTTTACAACATAAAACCGAATTAGCTTTGTCCGAACTGCGTAGCCAGTTATCCTCAATCAATCAAATAATGAGTTTGGTGAACGAACATTCTAGTAATATCGATCAAATTATGGAAGTACAACACTTGCTGGCTACGTTAGCTTATTATAGTTCGAAAATAGATCATATCCGTACCAAAATATCACATTTTATTGAGAAATCAAAGGACTATGTAGAAGCTATTACGCTAGCAACAAAGGGTGTGTTATCCCCACATCTTATGCCTATTAAAGATCTGACTTTAACTTTGGAGAACGGACGGGAGAAACTAGGTTATATTCCTTTATTAGACGCCCATAAAATAGAGTTTTATTATAGCTTAATATTGGTAAGCATTGAAAATTACAGGATTATGATAACCATTCCCTTTGATTCTTCCGATACCTGGCAATCATACAAAATAGCACCGTTCCCAACATTCATGACGAATAACTCAAGTCCAGTAATATCCAATTTGACGGGACATGTATTGATTTCCCCTGATAGGAAATCATATACAGTCATTAGAGACTTAGATAAATTCACTCACTGTTCAGAAGTCATGAATAATAAAGTTTGTACAGCTGACTCTTTTGAATTCCATCCTATATCAATGGATTCATGTGAGTTAGGCATAGTGCTAAACGGTTCTCTCTCGCATACATGCGAAGGTTGTCTGAAGAAACTTTATCCCTTTGACAGTAATAAGTTCAATTACAGACTGAACAACGGCTCCTGGATCCGATACGACAAGGAAGGTTTTCAAGTGTTATGTCCGGACGGGACCACAGCCCATTCCCAAGTCTTTGTCGCAGCTGATGGTTGTACAGGGACATCTACGAACTACACGGTCAGAGGGGTCCACACTATAATACGTGAGAGGACCTATTTTGCCAACTATATGTGGGCGACTACAATTATCCCATCACTACCTCTCCCATACAACGCGCGGGTGGCTCATCGTTTGACGCAACTGGCTGAGATGGACCACACGTCACCGACTTATACAGGAGGAGAAAATCTTCGTTTCTACGTGCTGCTAGCCGTATTTTGTGTTACGGCAATGATTATTATCGCCATTAACATCTTTGCTTGGCGTAGGTTGAGGCGAACACAGACGGATCTTCAAAGGAACGTTCTGCCGCGTCCAGACGACACTCCTGTTGAGTTAAAAGCGTATACGTTCAGGGCCATCTGAAACTGGCCATTTCACCTGGTTCCGGGGAAAATTGTCTGGAATTGTGTTGTGTGTGAAAAGCGGTCTGTATGCTGGCAATATGTAGGACAAGAGACTCCAAGCCTTTGCATGAACAGTTAAAAGTATCTTTCGGGCACCTAATAAAATATTGTAGCGCTATATATTAAAATACATAAGAGTATCTTTCTGGCACCTAATAAAATATTGAAGCCCTATATATTAAACTGTTGGTGCGTGTACGTACCAGGAATCTATTTCTGTGCACAATTATACAATTATATATCTTTACAAAGAGTGACAAGTACTCTTTAACAGTTATCCATGATCATGTTATGTATCTTTACAGAGTAACCGCTACTCTTAATCGGGTTACCTATTACTATAATCTTCATGTATACATGTTAACCTTTTAATTTTTTGGGGGGTACCTAATAATCATTGTTCACTTTGTACCAGTTATATATCTAACATGGATCTATATTTTCCATGCATTTTCTTCATTTATGAATATGTCCAAAAAGTGTATGTAACAAACCCTTTCATGCACTTAATCACTTGTTTATGATTATGTCTAAATATATGTTACGGGCACACTCCTAAGAAACCATGTTTAAAGTAACTTTTGTTATTCAAGGCTTGAATGGTAGCTGTCCGAGCCTAATGTAATAAATACATTAATTATAACAGATAATTCCATATCTGTAAATAGAACCCACGACCTAAGGGGTCATTGGTGAATTAGGAGCGTCCTACTGGACAATCTAAAATCTAGATCACGCTGTGCAATGCTTGCAGTAGCCTGGTTTGCATTTGAACATCTCATCATTCCTGTTTACAAACAGCCAACAACACCTTCCATGGGAAGCGGTTGACCTGTTAACCCGCACCGGAAACTCATGACTTCCGAGCCGGCGGACTACGTATTCATTTTATATGTAAATCGCTGAGATAGCTAGTGTTTCGCTATCGACACGATGCCTTATAGAGTTAGTTCTATTCCAGTTATCAAACGGAGCGGTCATCTGACCAAACCATCTCTCTGGTGATGGAGTTGAGAAATAAAGCTGTTTTAAGATATCAACTTCCTCCGTTTGAATCATCTCCCTTATTCTAAGAAGAATCAACTTTACTAGATATAACGTAGGCGAGAAGAGAAGTAGAACCAACAATGCTTACGAACAACAGTCGTAAGAAAAGACACACAATCTTTCGCCAAAGCGGAAGATAATACATTTACATATACGTTCCTATATATGCACAGAAGCTCTGATGACGATAATGATAATAATGATAATTAATATTATTATTGTTAGTTCTGTTTCAACTGAGTGCAACACTGCAGTCTCACCACGCTTTGGTTACCCTTTCTGGGTTAATGAGAGTTGCCAGCGGCTCACAGGCTGCTGAAGCAGGTATAAATCCTGACCGAATTATACCCTGTCATCTACGGGCTGCTCTATGAGCAAGAGCCCGTGCTGGCATAAAGCCAGCTTAATCCTAAACAACAACAACATACCCTGTCCTACATCTTTCCTGCGGTGCATCTTCATATACACGTCACGTGTTATGATGATTTTACGCAGACGTACACCTTAACAGAACTGAACCGTAATCCACTTGCAACGCCGCCGTAAGTCTGTAAGGAAACGGATATTATTCGAAACACTGGACATTTTATCCTACGTCTCTGATACGTGAAAACCTGAGTTTCAAAATACGGCGACAGAACAGCTATCCAACGTATATTCTATTAAAGCAGAGTTCATCTTCAATGTCTTATATAAACGGAGATGAGATTTTAATCATGATTTTCCGGCAAAAAATATTTCTGAAGCTCTGAGAATTATGCTCTTTGGTAGATTTAAGCTAGGATTTATCTTATGTCGCGGTGAATGGTAGCTGTGTTTTATGTATTTAGTGAGGTAATTATATTATGCATGTAATGCATGAAAACATTCTGTTAAATGAGTAGGGCAATATCCGGTTACCTCTGAAGTGATATTCATCGTCTGAGAAAATGTTCAATTTAATCTTCATTTCGAGTATTTGAAGAACTTGGCGAGTGTGAGTTTCCTGCTTATTAAACAGCATTTCTTCACCATTCAGAAAAACATACTGTAAACTGTGACACAGTAATTGACGCTTCAGAAATTCTGTTTCAGTCGACTCTTGTTGTAAAATAAAAATAAAAAATAAAAACTCATATTATACCTGTAGGAGCAATTATATTTCCAATTTAAATCTGCGGACTCTTTGACATCTTTAAAAAAATACTGCTCTTTGTTTTATTACGGTGTTTAGAAAATTATGGATAATGGTAGTGAATTCTACGGTATGTACATGTACGCTATGTACAAAATGTACGGTATGTACAAAATTAATTACCAGAGGAGAAAAGCGCAAAAAAAAAAACTCACTCAACATTTCTCCATATCAGCTACATAAGTAGTGCTACTGTCCTTGTACAAAAAAGAAAAAAATCTATAGCGAAAATGAGATTCTCAGGAAATGGGTCTCCGCATTTATCTATAACGGTGACATCTGATTTGATTTTATGAAATTTAGGATATCGAGCCAAGCACTTTGGGTCTCTCGGCCATCCTGCTCTTATGACATTGAGAAAGAGAGAGTAGGAGTGGTTGGGCAGCAAGATAGAGTGATCCAGGAAATCAAGAAGATGATGTACAGGGATTTAAAGGTGGAAATAGTAGAAAGCCGCATTCTTACACTAGGAACAGAGGAGTTGGACAGGACGGCTGAAGAAGGGAAGAGGGAAAGGAGGTCAAATAGAAGGCTAAGTTGTGGGTTTTGTAATGTCTACAGCAAGTTCTATAGAATACCTATAGACATTAATCTACAGTGCACCACGTGAGTTGCGCTTACGTCACTGCGATCCTACGGAGTAACCGTAACATTTAAGAAATTCATTAGCTTAAAAGTTACATCTAAATTCAAGGCCATGGTGCACTCACTTGTTGACCTGAAGGCAAAACGTCCTCTCGACAGTACGAAAGTAATAACAGCGCCTCAGTGGCGTGGTCGGTATAGTCTTTGCCTGCCACCTCGTTGGCCGCGAGTTCGATTCTCGGACAGTCAATTGAGGGGTCAGATATTTGTATTTCTGGTGATAGAAGTTCACTCTCGACGTGGTTCGGAAGTCACGTAAAGCCGTTGGTCCCGTTGCTGAATAACCACTGGTTCCATGCAACGTAAAAACACCATACAAACAAACAAACGAAAGTAACAACCACTGACTGTCAGCGAATTGCTGTTATCCGACTATACCTCAGCATGAGAGGTGACTGTGTTGTCGTCGTCTGCCGGAAACCTTTTGGTCCGGTGAACTTGAAGTAGAATTTTCTACTTTCCAGCGGAGATGAAAGTATCCATCAACGTAACGAGAAGCTGCATTTAGAACTTCTACTAATTAGTAAGGGTGGCGTTTCATTTATTCCATGGCAGCCGCCAGCCGCCCCAGTCCTCCGGAAGGTTGGGAAACAAAGGCGTAAATAATTAACCGAACTTTCGCATTTGGTCTTAGTAGATGGAAGCTGAAATAAAGGAATCATAGCAGATATTTTTTCATGTTTACCTCATTTATAAATACGTTTGCCTTTAAGTTAGAATCCACTTTTTTGCAAGTAAAAGGGATCCACTTTTTATTAAGTAGAAGAAACTTCAGAGGTATATACCATTTACTGATTTCTAAACAAGACGGTAATGAACGTAGAATAATAATAATGATAATGTTCTAAAGGGTCCAAAATAATACAAAGTGTAAAAAGTCCGTGTATAATTTTGAAGACTTTACAGAAAGCTTTCGAACTTCCCTGAAGATGAACCCAGGGAAGGGTTCGAAAGCTTTCAAAATTATACACGGACTTTTTACACTTTGTATTATTGTGGACCCTTTAGAACAGTATATATACTCTCGTGATAGAGAGTTTTTCCCTAATAATAATAATAATAATAATAATAATAATAATAATAATAATAATAATAATAATAATCTGCTGGTCCGAAGTTCGATTCTCGGCTCGGCCAACGCGGAATCAGAGGAATTTATTTCTGGTGATAGAAATTCATTTTCCGATGTAATGTGGTTCGGATCCCACAAAAAGCAGTAGTTCCAGTTGTTAGATGACCAGTTGATTCCTGGCCACGTAAAAATATCTGGGAGAGCTGTTAATCAGCTCAGTGGTCTGGTAAAACTAAGATATACTCAACTTTACGATCAAACTGACTGAAACATTCGACAAACGGGGACATAAGCTCTCAAACATTTTCGCATCTTCGCTGAGCCGCGAACAGTATCGTATTTTGAAGGGTTCGGTTCGAGAACCAAATGGCAGAAAAGAGGATATCCACAAAGCAGAATCTCTCCGCGCTTTGCAATGCATGAGACGCGACGCATAAAAAGTTCTGAGGAATTTCCGTAAAGTTTTTAACCCGTTTTACTCCGTGTTTACCGTTTGGAATATAGAGGAGCCCCAGCGACCTTTTATTGAAGTTCACCTGAGTAAGTCTACGGCTTAATGCCACCCTCCGAGTTCGTGTCCCAACTGATTTTAGTATCATTATCTGCTGTGGATTATTTTAGTGTATATTTATATAGATTTGTATAGATACACTATATGTATTCACACACACCCACAGGCACACACACATACATATGTTAAGAGGTTTACACCCCTTATATATTGACAGTATTTGATTTGAGACTTAATGAATAATATTCAAAACATATTAAACATTGATAAAATACATAGGACCATTATAATACATAATGAATGATATTCAAAATATATCAGAACACCGATAAAGTACATAGGACTCTTATAATACACCCAAAAATAATAATTCATTGACAGTCGAAGAAGGCTAAGATCATCTCGTGCGGTTTCCACAATGAACGTTTATTGTAAATCACATTGAGAAACAAATAATTTCAATAACGTCGTTCTTGATAAGTTTTATATTCGAAACAACAATTGTATGCAGATGCAATTAAAAATAAAAGGGGGTTTTAGAAATGCAAGAGCAAGTCAAAGTTTTAAGAGCGTTTTGTGGTTTATCACTTCCTTTGGCGGAAGGACTTTCGAAAAACGAATTCCCTCCAAGCGACTAAAAAGAAAAAGCGAAAAATGAAGTTTCCGAAAACAATGCAGCTCCTGCAAAAGAAATAAAGAGAGAGAGAGAGAGAGAGAGAGAGAGAGAGAGAGAGAGAGAGAGAGAGAGAGTGTCTCCTGGCAACAAATCATGTTTTATATATTTTAACCGTAACTAAAAAAAATAGCGAGAGAGAGAGAGAGAGAGAGAGAAGTTGACCGTGGGCTTTCATGCATTGGAGAAACTAAACAATGACATTATAAGAGCCACAGCAGAAGCAGAAAAGTTAAAGTCAGTTTAAAGCTACCTCGCATTTTCTCCTCTGTTTCTGTCATGCCTTTCGTAATATTTAGGAATTGCAATGTAAGGTTTATTGACATATTTAGTGTGATAAAGAGAGGAACAGCAGAGTTTCCGGAAACAGAACACAAAACAGAGGAGGCAAAGAAATGAAGGTGAACGTCTCCAATTGGCCTTCTGTTTCTTTTCTGGAATTCTGTTTCAATGTAGATTTTCTCCATTTTCCAGCTTCCTAGAAAGACACTTATCTTATTATGAAATAACAACTTTATAGTGTTATTAGTACGTACAATGTCGTCTAGTGAGTCTACGCATCTGACAGTGCTTATTAAGATGATAAGCATGAATAAGATGTACTCTTTTTGTACACATTTGTTTTTGTACATATTTGTTTCACCTTTGTACACATGAATGACTGACGTGTTATACAAATGAGCATAAACATGGATCAAATGCAAAGAACTATTAAATACACGAAATGATAAGACCACCCCCTTCTTTTTCCACACTCAACGTTTATTGCAAATCGCAACGAGACACAAATGGTCAAACTAAAATCGTTCTTGTCAACTTTTATATTCGAAAAAGGAAGCTTTTTTTTTTTTACCTTTCGGCAATTAATAAAAAGGGACTTTTGAAAATGCAAGAGCATGTGTCAAACACGCCCCAGAGTTTTAAAAGTGTTTTGCGGTTTAGCACTTCCTGTTGTGTATGAACTTTCGAAATACGAAATCCCCCCAAGCGGTTAGAAAAAAAAATAAATAAATAAAAAAAAAAAACAGTCCTGAACACAATGCAGCTCCTGAAAAGAAAAAAAAAAGTTGACGGTGGGATTTCATGCACTGGGGAACTAAACAATGACATTATAAAAGCCACAACAGAGGCAGAGAAGTTAAAGTCAGTCTAAAACTGCCTTGCATTTTTCTCACCTGAGTTTTCGATATCCAGTTCTGACTGCCATGTCTTCCATTTCGTTTTGGAAATTGCAATGTGGCCCTTATTTACAGTTATAATGTAATAGAGAAAGAAACAGTAGTTTCCGAAAAACGAATGCGACAGTAAAACAAAAGAAATGAGAATGCGCTTCAAATTGCATTCCGTCTCTCTTTCTGGTTCTTCCTCTGTATCAAGATAAATGAATTTCCTTTGACTTTCCAGCCTCCTACGAAGACGCTTTTATCTTATTATGATATTACAATTTTCTATTGGTATTAGTAGTTACAACGCCGATCTTCAAGAACTCCGTAGGGGGATAGTGCCGCCAGCGCACCTCACTCGGTGCCATGTAGGCATTAATTACTTAACGTTCTTTGCAGCGTCCCTTCGGCCCCTAGCTGCAGCCCCTTTCGTTCCTTTTACTGTAACTCCTTTCATATTCTCTTTCTTTCATCTTACTTCCCACCCTCTCCTAACAATTATTTCATATCGCAACTGCGAGGTTTTCCTCCTGTTACAAAACGTCTTACTGTCAATTTCCATTTCAGCGCTGAATGACCTCACAGGTCCCAGTGCTTGGCCTTTAGCCTTATATTCGATCTTCAAGAAAGAGTGCTGCATGAAAAAATTTGAGGTCAAGGTCGAATGGAAAGTCAAGGTCACCGAACAGATAACAGAGAGAGTTGGTGGTCCATTACAATTCAATAAACTGGAAAATCTTCAAACGTGCTTTTAACGGTCAAGTAAATCGCTTCGCTGAGCACCAAGCAAACCTCCCGAAAACTCTTCAGCAAAGGATATCTATTTTCCTTTTATTCATTGCTTTTAGATTAAAAAAAAAAAAAATTAATGTTTCTCTGAGCCTTCCCGTCTTCTTCGGTGACTCTTCTGATATCGCCATGAAATACAATAAATATCAAAACTTAACGTTAAAATTGTCATTCTAATTTCAGTTTGATGATTTGGGGCTTCTTTCAGAATTTATTTAGGAAGATAGATAAGATGAGACGGACACAAAACACCAATCTGTAACTGAGATCAAACTTTATATGAACCGTATGAAACGGAACCCCTAGTGCTGTTATAATTAGCTTTACTGCTATAATTAGATTGACTGACCCTTCCGAAATGGTTCTTTTTTATGGTTCTTTTTTCAATGGTAAAGTAATCACACAGAAGGGCTTTGTTCCGAAATAGTTATTAATTACCTACTCACTGAGCTGCCGTCATCATTAATGAGATACTTTGAGTGGACCCCAAAATCACAAAATGAAATGCAATTTCAAAGGTCTCCTTTTTTATTTATTTATTTATTTTTTATTTTTTTTTTTTTTAACAAAAGGACCTAACGGCTTTTAGAAGTCTTACGTCCGAATTCGTTTTAGTTATCAGCTACAATGTTATGAATTCCCCATACCTCGATTGAAGTGTTGAGAACTTATGATGCTTCTCTCTAATTTGCTTTTCGTAAACCCTTTCACATTTCTCTTTTATGAGGCTTATGCATCATTTTTGGGGATATGGATTGTGTTTCCCATTTCTTTTTAATGAGGCTTTTATGCCCTTATGGTTTAATGTTGTGGCTTCATAAGGCCACTGAGTTGCTTATTTATACCTTATTCATAGAAGTTTTCACTCTCGACGTGGTTCGGAAGTCACGTAAATTCGATGGTCCCGTTGCTGAATAACCTCTGGTTCCATGCAACGTAAAAACACCTACAAACAAACGAGAAATCTCAATGAAGTTATGACGCAGACCGGTGCATTTTGCTGACGTCATGTTTTGTTTATTTAGTACATGAGTTGCTATACAGTTTAAGATCTAAAATTAATTCTCAGATACGGGTCGCTATATCGCCTTTTCCAGATACCAAAACAGTAAGATACTGCGTTTGGTATCTTGAAAACTCGATATCTTAGCATAATGGAATTATGTTTGTCCGTCTGTCTGTCATTCAATCACGGCCGAACGGATGGTCCGATGGGCATGAAACTTGGCAGGGTTATAGAGGGGGCCCCTAAGATGGCTTATAATTGGGATTCAAGCAACAAAAGGCACCGAAGGCGCGGGAGGGGTAGGGGCGCCTTCCCCGAGGCTGGGCTGGTTCAGCCCGTAGACTTAATAACGTTACGAATTTATCATAACTAATTTTCGGTATAAGTAGTAAATAATATGACTTTCGATTTTCGGTAATGGAGACTGGGACTAGTTTACATAATATGAGTGCATGTTGTATTGGTATGTAGTGTACGAGAGCCTCTCCAATGATTTTTGCATGTATGTATGTATGTTTTTATTAGCTTAAATAAATTCTGGACTGAGGCTTGATAAAACATACAGTCCATAACCATTTCCCTAAAATAACCTTAACCACGTCCTGAAGCACTAATACATTAAAAAGAAATTCATATACATATCTCATCGTAAAAATTCCAAAGATATTTTATTATTCGCCATACAGAAATAGGTGGTGAAAATAGATCTTTAAAATAGAATCTTCAGTACACCTCTGAGATTTTTATTAATTTTTTCATATTTTATAAATATTACATGTTTTCTCATATTTCATGTTATATATTATGTTATACACAGTACATTGTATATTACTAATTATATTCTCTTTAAAACTTATATGGGATAAAGAAATACTATCGCTACGAATTAATTTAACTACTAAAAAAATACTTCACTTTTCACCGAATTCGGCATAAACCATAATGTTCGATAACATACTCGTAGAATACTGACACCTAAAGAATGTCAACTCATATCCATTGAATCCTGAAAATAATTTAATAGAACTGACAAAAAATATCTAGAATACGTCTTAAAATCCATTGAATTCCGAAGCAAATTAATGTGAAGTAACTGACAAAAATCTAGAATACGCACTAAAATCCATTGAATTCTAAAAATAATGAATTTAAAGTAACTGACAAAAATCTAGAATACGTCCCAAAATCCACTGAATTTTGAATATAATTGATTTAAGGTAAATGGCAAAAGAATCTAGAATATAGCCTAAAATTAATTGAATTCTGAAACAAATTAATTTAAAGTAATTGAAAAAATCTAGAATATGTCCCAAAATCTACTGAAATCTGAAACAAACTAATATAAAGTGATTGAAAATATCTATGTCCTAAATCCCACTGAGTTCTGAAACAAATGAATTCAAAGTAATTGAAAAAATCTAAAATATGTCCTAAAATCCACTGAATTCTGAAACGAATGAATTTAAAGTAATTTAAAAAAGCTAAAATATGTCCTAAAATCCACTGAAATCTGAAACAAACGAACGTAAAGTAACTGAAAAATCTATATGTCCTAAATCCCATTGAATTCAGAAACAAATGAATTTAAAGAAATTGACAGAAATCCAGAATATGTCCTAAAAACCCACTGAATTCTGAAAACGAATGAATTTGAAGAGATTTAACAGAAAATCCAGAAATATTTGTCCTAAAATCCACTGAATTCTGAATCGAATGATTTGAAGAGATTTAAGAGAAATGCCAAAATATGTCCTAAATCCACTGAATTCTGAAACGAACGAATTTAAAGAAATTGACAGAAAATCTAGAATATGTCCTAAAATCCACTGAATTCTGAAACGAACGAATTTGAAGGAACTGACAGAAAATCCAGAATATAGATCTTTTTGTAAAAGAGTAGAAATTTCGTTACACACCTACGTACGTCCCGCGAAAGAAAAGTTTTAAAAGGATCTGGTTGTTTACAACTTTCGTTCTGCACGGACTCACAGAGAAGAAAAGAAAAAATCCTCCGTTCAAAAAGTATTAAGATAAGTTGTTAAAACACGATCCCGTCCTTTGAATACCGTCATTCAGCCTGCATGCATGAAAAGAAAATTACACGTTAATGAAAGCCTGTGGAAATATAAAAGATTACTTTTGTTTTAAAGCCGCTTTAAAATAAAAGCTGTCTTTTATATCTTATTTGATGAATATTCTTTTTTTTTTGAGCTCTGATGATTAATATCTTGCGTATATTTTGACACTTTATTTTATTTATCTTAGTTTCTTTACCCGAATGTGTAAACAAGCGATATGCATGCATGTGTGCGTAAATATTTTGAACAATTCTTCAAGCGTGAAAAACATGAATAACCAATAAATGAACAAAGAAAAATAAAGCGACAAATTCAAACATTAAAAGGCATTTGTCTCAAATATTAAGCCAAAAATGCCCATTATATTTAAGAGTGGCAAAAGCGTCTAGTGTGAGTGGTGAGAAATTTGCCTTATTATTTTATGTTTGTGGGTATGATGTGTAGATTATTATGTATGAAATCTCATTTGTTCCGTGTAATATAGTTAGCAGAGTGATTTGTCAAAGTGGATGGTCAATACAGACCGTAAAATCACAAGACAACCTTCAACAGTATTATTTGTTTTATGTAGTTTGTTCGAATCAAATGTGAATAACAAACTCAAAAAATACAAATCCCATGACGTCACTTTGTCTTAACATTGTCTGTGTGTGCGTGTGTGTGTATGTTTGCAATATCCTTTATTGTTCCTCCTTAATATATTCCACTATCCATTCGCTATAAATTTCGAATCCTTCTTTTCCTCAGTATTCCAAGCATAACATGAATAAAATAAGAAAAAAAGTTTTTGACATTCAAAGCGAAAGACGCCATTTTGCAACAGTCAGATAATTGCATTTTGATCTTTCAAATTTCCAAATATGTATAAAAAACGGTCACAATACATTTGCGAAATGTTGCAATCGTTCAGGACTTGTATTGACATTCGTTGCCCGGCACTGAGGATAGAAAAAAAAAAAAGATTTGTTTATTGAGTGTCCTTGAATTTTGATTTTCTGTTGGTTTCGAAAAGGAGAACGACGAAAAATGCATCATTTCAGGAGAGAGAGAGAGAGAGAGAGAGAGAGAGAGAGAGAGAGAGAGAGAGAGAGAGAGAGAGAGAGAGAGAGATCTGTGTAAATATATTGTCAAAAGAAGGTAAATCAAGGAGAAATATGCATCGAAGTCAGACCAAATATATTCAAAGGAATTTTGGTTTAATTAAAGAAGATCTTGGAAAGGTCCGTTAAAGACAAGTTCTTTCTCTAAAGATGATTTCTCTCTCTCTCTCTCTCTCTCTCTCTCTCTCTCTCTCTCTCTCTCTCTCTCTCTCTAATTACATTTATGTTAAGATATTCTAGGCTATTATAACCTCCTCCCCTCTGTCTCTCTCTCCATCACCAGAGACCTTCAACAATGGAGGTGTTGTGTTTACTAAAAATGTGTCAAATTAAGTTGCAATTCTTATCCCCTCAGCCTCTCTCTTTATTTTTTTCCCCTAAGCCTCTCTTTTCTTTCTTTTCCCCTCAGCCTTTCTATTTATTATTTTCCATTAATCCTCTCTATTTATTATTTTCCCCTCAGCTTCTCTATTTACTCTTTTCTCATCGGTCTCTCTATCTATTCTTTTCCCCTCAGCCTCTCTTTTTATTCTTTTCTCCTCATCCTTTCTATTTACTCTTCTCCCCTCAGCTTCTCTATTTATTCTTTTCTCTATTTATTATTTTTCCCCTTAACCTCTCTATTATTATTTTCCACTCAGCCTCTCTCTTTATTTTTTTTCACCTAAGCCTCTCTTTTTTTCGTTTTTTTCCCGCCCTTCAGCCTCTCCATTATTCTTTTCCCTTCAGTCTCTCTATTTATTATTTCCCTCAGCTACTCTATTTATTATTCTTTACCCCCTCAGCCTTACTGTTTATTCTTTTCCTCCGGCTCTCTATTATTTTCTTTTCTCCTAGCCCCTCTATTTATTCTGTTCATTCAGCTTTCTCTATTATTGTTTTCTTTTCCTTCAGTTTCTCTATTTATTCTTTTCCATTCAGCTTTCTCTATTTAATTCTTTTCCCTTCAGCTTCTCTATTTATTCTTTTCTTCTCAGCTCTCCATCTTTCTTTTTTCCCGTCATTTATTCTCTTACCTTTATTCTTTTCCCTTCAGCTCTCTATTTCTTTTCCCTTCACTTCTCCCTTAATTTATTCTTTTTATTCAGCTTCTCTATTTATTTTTTTCCATGTTTATTCTTTTTCCCTTCAGTCCTCTTTATTTACTCTTTTCTCATCGGCTCTCTATCTATTCTTTTCCCCTCAGCCTCTCTAATTAATTCTTTTCTCCTCTCTTTCTATTTACTCCTCTCCCCTCAGCTTCTCTATTTATTCTTTTCTCTATTTATTATTTTTCCCCTTAACCTCTCTATTATTATTTTCCACTCAGCCTCTCTCTTTATTTTTTCACCTAAGCCTCTCTTTTTTCGTTTCCCTTCAGCCTCTCTATTTTTCTTTTCCCGTCAGTCTCTCTATTTATTATTTTCCCCTCAGCTTCTCTATTTATTATTCTTTTCCCCTCGGCCCTCTATTCTTTTCCCTTCAGCCTCTCTGTTTATTCATCTCCCCCATCCTCTCTATTTATTCTTTTCTCCTCAGCCCCTCTATTTATTCTTTTCCATTCAGCTTCTCGTTTATTCTTTTCCCTTCAGCCTCTCTATTCATTTTTTTCCCTTAGCCACTCTATTTATTCTTTTCCTCTCAGCCTCTCTGTTATTCTTTTCCCCTCAGCCTCTCTATTTATTCTTTGGGTCCCTCTCCTTTGGTTAGACTCAGTAATCTCTTCTGCCTCATTGCTAAATCAATGAGTCTCTTTATCTATATTTTCCCTTCATACCAAAAGAATAAAGGCTACCATCCAAGATTATTATTTTATTTATTCCTTTGTGTGAAGAACGAGGAGACGGAATCCGAAGAATTCGCGTCCGAGAGAGGAATATATGATAAAGTAGGAGAGAGAAAGAGAGAGAAAGGGGGATGACAAGAATGAGATGCTATCTTTTGAAGAAGTCTCGTGCAACCTGAGACCAGGACGGATTTCCATATCATTTCTCAAAAGAAAGACGTTTAACGAACTGGTCTCTCCTCGACAATAGAAAGTTAAACGTATTGCTTGGCGCGTTACTATTGATCAAGGATTGATTTAGATAGCTTTTGTCAAGTGTAAATGCAAATGCAACTAGCTTAAGTGGGAAAATAACTGAATGGCAGACTGCTTGATTTGCCAAAATGAATTGTAAAGATCATAAAAGTCAGATGATCCTTTCATATGGGTTGTTCTTATCAATAAATAACTATAAGTGTGTGTGAGGTTGGAATACCCTTTATTGTTCCTCATAAATATATTCAACTATCCTTTTATGTCAATTTCGAATAATTCTTTCCCTCAGTATTCCAGGCATAGAATGGATAAAAGAGGAAGAACAAAACACTGTTTTTGACATACAAAGCGAAAGACGTCCTTTTCTAATAGTCAGATAACTGCATCTGATCTTTCAGATTTCCAAAAATAAAAAAAAGTCGCAATGCTTTTGCGAAAAGTTTCAATCGTTCAGGATTTGCTGCTACATTTGATGCCTGACATTGAGGAAAGAAAAGAAAGGTTTGGTTATGAGCATCTTGCGTTTGATTTCTGTGGTTTTGACAAGGGGAGTGCGACAGAGAAAGATTTCTTTTAGAAAAGGAAAATTGCCGAGAGAGAGAGAGAGAGAGAGAGAGAGAGAGAGAGAGAGAATGCCAGTAGAAAAACTATCTGGGAGAGCTAATTAATGCTTAAAAAGCGTTAAAGCCCAAAAATAATTCTGTGGACTTCTGTATGAATCAAAAGTTTTAAACAGTCGCAGAGACAAGTCTGAAGAAGACTCTCTCTCTCTCTCTCTCTCTCTCCCTCGTCTCTCTCTTCTCTCTTTCTTCTTCTTCTTCTTTCTCTCTCTCTCTCTCTCTCTCTTGCTTCTTCTCCTTCAGTTACATTCATATTAAGATATACTAGGTCACTATATCTCTCCCTCCCCAGAGACTTTCAACAATGGAGCTACTGTGTCTACTCAAAATGTCCCGTATTAAGTTGCAATTCTTTTCCCCCCCTCAGTCTCTTCCTTTATTCTTTTGGCCTTTCCTCCTTTGGCGAGGCTCAGTGAGTCTCTTCTGCCTCATTGGTGAATCAAGGGTCTCTTTATCTACATTTCCCCACCATAAGAAAAAAAAAGTCATTATCCGTGATTATTATTTTATTCTTTTGTGTGCAGAACAAGGTGCCGGAATCTGTAGAATTCTCGTCCAAGAGAGGAATAAATGCTAAAGTAGGAGAGAGAGAGAGAGAGAGAGAGAGAGAGAGAGAGAGTAGAGAGAGAGAGATAGAGAAGAGAGGAGAGAAATGAGTAGAGATAAGAGCGAGAGATAGGAGAGAAGAGAGAAGTGAGCGTGAGAGAGGAGAAGATAGCGAGATTTCGAATCTTAAATGAATAGTGACATTCAATCCTTATGAAAAGCCTCGGGCAACCTGAAACCAGGACGTAGTGGCGGTCGGTTGCACCCCACGTCATGTACCGGTAGGCATCACTTAATGTTCTTTCTTTGGGGCAGCATCCCCTCGGTCCCTAGCTGCAACCTCATGCATTCCATTTACTGTACCTCCATTCATATTCTCTTTCTTCCATCAGACTTTCCACTATCTTTAACAAATGTTTCACAGTGGACATGTAAGGTTTTTCTCCTGTTACACTTCTCAGTCCTTACTATCAATTTCCCTTTCAGAGCTGAATGACCTCATAAGTCCCAGAGCCTGGCATTTGGCCTGAATTCTATATTCAGTTTAATTGAATATCCTCGATGGTAAAAATAGAAATATATTGCTTGGCTTAATAATATATCATGCTGTTAATTGCAAACACCACAAACTTCTGTGGAAAGTTAACCGAATGACCTACTGGTTTATTTGTCAAAATGAAATGTGAATAAAAGTCCTAAAACTCAATTTATTTAATATAATTTGATGTTAATAAGTATATGAAAGAAATACAAATTTCATGACATGACTTCGCCTTAATATTCTCTTTGTGTATGAGTGTTTGTGTGTGTGGAATATCCTCTATTGCTCATTTTTAATATATCCAACTATCGTGTCGCATTTAATTTCGAATCATTCTTTTCCTCATTATTTCAAGCGTAGCATAAATAACATAGGAAAAACACGTTGTTTTTTATATTCGAAGCGAAAGACATCATTTTTCAATAGTCAGATAATTGCATTTTGCTCTTTCAAATTTCCAAATATAAAAATGACCACGATACATTTGCGAAATATTGCAGTTGTTCAGGATTTACAATTGCATTCGATCCCTGACACTGAAAATAGAAAAGGAAGGTTTGGTTATTGAGTGTCCTCGAGTTTTGATTTTCTATTGATTTTAGAAAGAAGAGCGACAGAGAATACATTCTTTGAGGAGAGGAAAGGGAGAGAGAGAGAGAGAGAGAGAGAGAGAGAGAGAGAGAGAGAGAGAGAGAGAGAGAGAGAAGTCAGTGCGAAACGTTTTGCTGACGAAGCTAAATTAGCCTAAAGTTAGCAGAAGAGGAAGACTAAAAATAATCTAAGGACTTCTGGATTAACTAAATAAGTTATTGAAGTCTTAAGGACAAATTTCTCTGATGAAAACACCTCTCTCTCTCTCTCTCTCTCTCTCTCTCTCTCTCTCTCTCTCTCTCTCTCTCAATGATATTTACATTAAGATATATTACGTCACTTTATCTTTCTCCTCTCTCTCTCCCTCTCCATCCCCAGAGACCTTGAACAATGGAGGTGTTGTGTCTACTGAAAATGTGTCAATTTCAGTTACAATTCTTCTCCCTCAGCCTCTCTTTGTATTCTTTTCCCCTCATCTTCCCTACTTATCCTTTTGGTCTCTTTTTTTTCTATTTGGACTCGATAAGCCTCTTCTACCTCATTTGTAAATCATCCAGTCTATTTATACATTCTTCCCTCATACAAAATAAAAAGGGGGGTACCATACATTATTCTTTTGTATGACGAACAAGGAGACAGAATCCGAAGAATTCGCGTTCAAGGGAGGAATAAATGATAAAGCCTGTGAGTGATAAGAGAGTGAAAATAATCAAAATTGATCTTGTGAAGAAGATTTGCGAAATCAGAGACCGGCAGAGAATTTTTCTTTTTGGGAAGGAAGTAACCTGGAACGAAGTAGTCTTACCTCGATAGTAAAAGGAGAACTAGATTGCTTGGTGCATAACTATTGTTTATTAATTGATATTGTGTGTATATATATATATATAATATATATATATATATATTATATATTATATATATATATATATATATATATATAGCCGAATGGGGTAACGTCTCTGACGTCCTGATTTCTTCTCTGACTGTTGGGCGGTAGTTAGAACCCACGAGAGGACGAAATTATTATCAACTAAAAAATTAATTCCCCTTCGGTTTTCATATACGAAAATATATTAATTCCGAGGTAGAGCGAATTAGATATTAAAGGACATTTGTATCTCGAATAATTTATATGAACCACGTTAATGTGATTAATTATTCTTTTATATATATATATATATATATATAAATATATATATATATATATATTATATATATCATGCTACTGGGTTTAAACACAACCAGCTTTATTGGGAAATTTACAGATTGATGCAAATTCAATTTCTGACAACTTTCGCCATCGACATCGGGAATACACAACTGATTTAGAAATGGAAATCCTTCAGGAGAACTGATTATGGCGGCGATTGATTTCGTTGATTATCACTAAGGCTAAACAATACAATCTTATTAATCTTGCATGAAATCGGGAGGTGATTAGATCTTTGGGCTGGAAAGACTTTTACTACTGCTTCTATTTCCGCAACTACGATTCGTATGAAGTCTCAGATTCTTCCGTTAAAAATCAGGACGAGTTTGTAATACATATTTCATGAGATATGTTAACTGAACTGGACGTTTTGGCAGTATTTTTATAAGTTTTCCTATCAAAAATCTAATGTTTGAGACATACTTAATGTTCTGTAGGGGTAACAATTTACTTTCGCAAGTTCTTCTTGCGAAAAAATACCTCTCTTTCAGCACGAGTCGACGGTTCTATGATGACGAAACATGAAAAGGCCAATTTGAGACGATAATTAAATAATGAACAACAGACTATGAAATTTTGTATATGTATGATTAATAGCAATAAATGAATAGGCACAAATATACAGAAAATATGAGTTAAGCGCACAATAATATTGGTCTTTCTGTGTTACCGGTAGATGTAATAACAGTTTACGGTATGATACCCCACTAGATAATAATAATAATAATAATAATAATAATAATAATAATAATAATAATAATAATAATAATAATAATAATAATAATAATAATAATAATACGAAGAATATTAATGATATAACACAATGATAATATGTAATTTACCATCGTATGAAAGATTAAAGGAACAAGATGTGAAATATTGAAAAATCTGTTGTATTGCATACTGCCCTTTTTTTCTATTTGGCCATGAAGTCATCGTGACTTAGGTTCAATCATGTCAATAGTCTTAACGCCAGTTGCTCTTCAATATACCAAGGACTTAAAAAAAATAACAAAAAGAATCAGAAGCTTCATTTTAAGACTAGATTAAAGGATGATTTCCAAGGTGGCCTTTCAAGTTTATATTTCCCAGGGACAACGATCATTGGGTAATGATTCGATTCCAGCCTCAAACCCCCCCCCCCCCCCCCCCCCCCCCCCCCCCCCCCCCCCCCCCAAAAAACCCTCCTTGTACAGCTGATCAGTCCCCGTGATGTGACAAAGCGCAAGATTTATCGTCCTTCTCACTCCACTTTCTTAACAAACATTAAACAGTAATTCATTTATATCAACTATTCCGTCCAGTCCATTCCTTCCCCAGTATCTTCATAATACATCGCATTACAGTATCACGGTAAAAGCTATCGACGTTCTGTCCCCCTTTGGGAGCTACTCATCAGTAAAGCTTCATTAATGCCAATGTAATTCGAGAGTGCATTAAGTTGATGAGCTGTCTGTACTGCGCGCTCTTTTATCACAGGTCTCCACGCGTGCCAGCGATTCCTCGTATATAGTTATAAAATAATCTTCCCTATGGCAGTTGATCAAAAGGAGATTAGTGATATGTCAGTACCTGACGATTGGTCGGTATTCCTTTATACGAATCAGGGTAGTGGCTACCCTTCATTGGATTGTCACGGGGGGTGTTTTCTCTCTGTTATCTCACATCATCATCATCATCGCAATCTTGTGTATCTTATTATCATTAGCAACATTTTGTAACTACCCAGTGGATTGCTATGAACATCACGCCTTTGAAAGGAAGTATTCAGTTAGCAACTCGTATAGAATATACCCTAAATTATATCTTACCCGATTTTAAACTTGCAAAGGTAATAAGCAAGTTTATCTTAGAACAAAAGATATAGAGTCATTATAGACTGAGAATTCACGTCAGAATAGGCATGAAGTCCTGGGTGAGTAGAACGAGATTTTCAAGAGCTGTAGAATGTAGAGGTTCGAGTAGAGGCACATCTGTAGAATGTAAGAGTGCAAATGGTTAATATAAATCCAAGAATACTTGTTAGAGGGACATTGAAGAGATTATAGAAGAAGACTGACGGAAATGTAAATGATTTGTGATGGGGTGTTAATTAATCAAATAACTGAGTTGCTAACCAAGGACTTTTTATTACTCATTATAAATAAAAAGCCTAACAGAGTTAATTGATAGGATGTCTGGTTATAATCATTGCATACCATGCAAATGGTATGGAAGGGCTTTAGGTAAGAAATCAGAATAGATTAGCAACTATGTAAACAAATTGGATCCTGTGCTTTAGTTTTTTTTCGTGTAATCATTAGATTCTATTCTTATCCTTTCTCTTGGAAAATCTACTACTTTGCTTCAGACCATCCTACAGAAAGATGACTATTCTAATCTCTTTGGTTTAATTCCTAGCAGATTCATATATATATATATATATATATATATATATATATATATATATATATATATATATATATATATATTATGTGTGTGTGTGTGTGTGTAGGATCTACTGGTCACTTTTTAACCAGATACATGTGCAACTGTAATAGCCACAATGCCCTCTTAACTTCTTCAATTCATTGTTCATTTTGGATACGCTTGTCACTACAAAGCCTGAAGATCCAAAATTCTAAGAAATTTCTTAACAAATTTCTTTGAACTTGGATCTTCAGGCTTTGTAGTGACAAGCGTATCAAAAAAGAGTAAAGAATTCAAGAAGTTAAGAGGGCATTGTGGATCTTACAGTTGCCTTATATAATATAATTATATATATAATATATATATATATATAGATATATAATATATATATTATATATATATATAGAATAAACACCTGTAATGAGTAGAACCATAAATCTAACCTTATTTTAAGGAGTGACATTGGATTTCCATTTGCAGTTACAGGGGGACATTCGGTTTCTATTATTAAGCCACCAAAATCCCTCACGATCGAATTCCACTTCTTTCACGTAGGGAATAACTTACACCTTAAGGGAATTCTGTTCGGTTAGTGCATCTGCCCGGGCTGGATTCGTTCATACTATATGTAAAGAGTTTGTTATGAGATGATAGAATTTTATCCGCTTCCTGGCATCTGAGAGCCAAATTCTATATGTATAATAATATATTAATATTATATATAATAATATATATATATATATATATATATATATATATAGATATATATATATATTAGATATATATATATATATATATATATATATATAATAATATATAATATATATCATATATATATATCTATATATAGATATTATATAATATATATATATTATATAAGATATAAATATCCTATATATAATATATATATCTAACTATTTTAATATATATATATATAATATATATATTTATATATATATAATTATTATTATTTACATATATATATATAGATATATATAGTCATATAATATATATTATATATATAATATTATATATATATAAATTATATATTATATCTATATATATATATATATATATATATATATATAGTATGCGCAATAAGGAGTAATTGACAATATAATTAAAACACCGTAGTGAATGCGATTTGTATCTTTTCTTTTTAAGTAAGAGGACACGATGGGCTGTGACATTTTTAGAATGTAGAGATCATCAATTTAGCTTCTCCATAGAAACAGTGGTCCTAAGTGACAAGACAGCTCAGCTTCGCAGATGCTGGCGCATCTTCCTGGGGTGGCGCGATGCCGAAAGTCGCTGCCTAAGCAGAACAGACCACGTCCTGTTTCTATTCACGGGTGGATGCAGATATGCCTTATGAATCTGGTTTGAGGCTGTTTCTTGGGCGTGAACAATGTGTGTTAGTTCGTGCGTGCGTGCGAGCTTCTTCCCTACATAATGAGAAAGAAAGTTAGCCAAGATGGGAGATTGCTACAGAATCGGCGAAGGGCCATAGTATTTTTGGTGAAGTGTGTTAAATCTGTGTTGAATGGGTAAGCATACTTATTCTTTGGCCAAAAGTTTGCCTTGACTGTATTTTGAATATTTGTTTCAGAGATGTTCTGTTTCATTTGACCTTTTTATTTTGCTTTATGATCTTTTGCTTATCGATGTGTTCTCCTGTCTTCTTATAGGCAGTTCTGAGACAAAGGGGAACTGATCTGATATTTAGAAATGGGAACTTAACTGATATACTGTGGTGTACTAGACTGTGCTTTGACTTTCCTGGTTTTATGACTAAATTAATGTTGGTTATGGTAGAAGAGGGATGGAGTCGGCTATCTGAGTTCAGCCTTTCATTTAATCATTTTGTTAAGAACCTGATTTATTTAGCTAATGCTTTGCTCTTAAATAAATGTATTTTTGTAGTTCTCGAGTTTGATTTAATTGCCTTAGGTAATAGAGAGAGAGAGAGAGAGAGAGAGAGAGAGAGTGTTGGAGAGAGAGAGGGAAAGGATGTCATTTCAGTGCCTCGGTGCTACACGGTCATAGCTACCAACCTTTTAAGATTACCGAGGTTGGAACCTCGGTAATATATATATATATAATATATATATATATATATATATATATATATATAGAATTATAATATATATATATTATAAATATATATTAATATATATATTCCTTCCGAATTCAATCAGATAAATAGTTCAAACGGTTAACTGAGGAACGCTACATTTCGGATATCTCTACCCTTTTCCAATAATCTTAGCTGTAAGTACTAGGGTTATATCTATAAACCAACGTATTTTCTAAAGGGCAGACAGTTAGGGTACGTAAGGTCCACTAAATTGCTGATGAGCCGATGGTAAGGGACTGTAGCTGTCTGGCATAGACACGCGCGAGCACGCACGCATGCATGAACAAATTATAGGCACGCATGCTTTCATATATACATACATACATATATGTATCTATTCATTTACTTGTTTAAAGAGACACACACAGATATTATATATATATTTATATATATATATATATATATATATAATATATATCTATATTATATATATATATAATATATATATGTATGTATACACACACATATATACAAATCCAAATTCATTTTATACAAGAGGCAACACATATCTTGAAGCTCGTAAATTTCTTGTCTCTTATAAGACCCTCTAACCCCCACCCCCCACAACCCAGAGAACAAACCATCCCCCCCGCCTTGGATTCTCCTTATTCTGAGAAAAATATTGTTTTTAATCCTCTAAAGGGACAGGTTAATTGGCAAATACATTACCTTTATTGCCCACAGTGCCTAGTCCCATTGCTTCGTGATGTCATGGGACAATTTCTCGAAAGTTATGATTCGTAATTTATTAGGAATATGAGAGAGGCCTAAAGGTAACCGAAAATAGGGGTTGGTTAGTCTATGGTTATGAAATTTCACATTGGTTCACAATTCCTACAGATAATTATGTCAGTCGTGTTCTCTTTATTGTTATTTGCTGATGTATGACCATACAACAGTTAATATTTATATCCCAAAGGCAAAACCTAATTGACAAAGATCTTTTCTGACTTTCCACTTATGTATATCAGTTGAGTCAACTTTCTTTAAAAGGTGGATTTCTGTAGAATTAAAAACATCTACAGAGTCTGGGCAGTTTGACCCAACATACTCAGCAAGTGTGTCTGTAGGATTCACTATTCTCTACAGCAGTGGTTCCCAAACTGGGGGCCATGTAGCAGAACGCAGGGGGCCATAATCTGAGCTCATAAATTTCTTGCCTCTTATAAGACCCTCTACCCCCCACCCCCCACCCAACCCCGACAACAACCACCCTCCCCCCCCACCACCCACGCCCTGGATTCTCCTTATTCTGAGAAAAATATTGTTTTTGTTTTTAATCCTCTAAAGGGACAGGTTAATTGGCAAATACATTACCTTTATTGCCCACAGTGCCTAGTCCCATTGCTTCGTGATGTCATGGGACAATTTCTCGAAAGTTATGATTCGTAATTTATTAGGAATATGAGAGAGGCCTAAAGGTAACCGAAAATGAGGGGTTGTTAGTCTATGGTTATGAAATTTCACATTGGTTCACAATTCCTACAGATAATTATGTCAGTCGTGTTCTCTTTATTGTTATTTGCTGATGTATGGCCATACAACGGTATATATTTATATCCCTAAGGCAAAATCTAATTGACAAAGATCTGTTCTGACTTTCCACTTATGTATGTCAGTTAAGTCAACTTGCTTTAAAAAAGTAGATTTCTGTAGAATTATAAACATCTACAAAGAGTCGGGGCAGTTTGACCCAACATACTCAGCGAGTGTGTCTGTAGGATTCACTATTCTCTACAGCAGTGGTTCCCAAACTGGGGGCCATGTAGCAGAACGCAGGGGGCCATAATCTGAGGATATGTTTGTATAAAAGCAAAGGAGTTTAGTGGGTAGGCAGCCAGCGGAGGCAACTTACAGGTTCAGTACAGGTTTCTGCAAAACCTTGTTGCCAGACGCATGAGAAGTAATCATAGGATTGTGTTTACAGATATAGTGGTTTCTTATATTTTTATATGAACCTCAGGAGTAGAACTGTAGACAGTCACTGTAGTCTGGGGCTATGCTTGGTCCATGGACAAGTATCTTGTATGAAAAGCGGGTAGCGAACAGAAAAAATCTGGGAACCATTGCTCTGCAGACTATTATACGGTTTTGGTGATATGTGCCTTCTCTCGTAGGGGTTGGTACTGGTCCCTGTTTCAAAGTGTGGTATTATTACTTTAGGGATGTTGAGGATTTCAAGAAAATTTTACATAAGGATCCGTTATAT
>NC_061094.1:41040689-41068189 GCF_015104395.2 Macrobrachium nipponense
CTGCACTATCATTTCTTTAAAAACCTTCAACTTTTAAACGTCTGTATGTCTTTACATTGGACTTGGCCTTTCAAGGTCTCTCTCTCTCTCTCTCTCTCTCTCTCTCTCTCTCTCTCTCGCCTCTCTCTCTCTCTCTCTCTCCATCTTCTTAGACTTCAGACTTGTATATTGATTTCACCACCCTATTGTTTTCCTTTCTCTTCATGTGGTCAGAATCCTCACAAGGTTCAGATCGAACTTTTCAATTAAGCAAACTTTGCACAACATCTTCGCCCTGTGTTTATATAACTAACCCTGTCCTTTCAACTATTCATACTCCACTTCAGATTCTGTTTGTGTTCTTAACCCTTTCAGAATCCACCTCCAAAGCTCCCAGTGTTTTTATCTTGCTTTGGCTTCTGGTATCCAGGTGTCGCTCCTATAAAGGAAAGATGACATCTTAAAGCTCCTCTCGTTACCAATATTTTCCACCGAAATCTGTTTTTTTCAGAGATCCAGCTACCTCTCTTGATTCGCTGTTTTTGTGATTGACTTCTCTCGTTGTGTCAGCATCCAATTGAACTGTCTCAATAATACCATTCATTGCTCCATCCTCCTGCCTTTTATTCATCCACTTCATGAGTGGCCAGACTTTTGACGTCCTAGATAAACTCTAAAGACTGAAATTCTTGTATGATCTTCCAATACTACATAATCACATATTATTTCTCTCTTATACATATATATATATATATACTCTATAATATAATATATATGTAGTATTATATATCTATTATATATATATATATATATCACTTATAGTATATATATTCTCTATATATATATATGTGTGTATCTATATATATATATAGATATATATGCTGAGTTTTTGTTTTTTATATAGGATTGTGGGGGAACGGTCGATCGACCAACATAAGCGGCGAAGCGGCCGCGATCGACTGTTTCGGCCCACCTTCTGAACTACTTGCTGTTACCTTCACTATTACCACCATTAAGACTTTATTTACCAATATTTGCATATTAATTTGCATATTCACATCCAACATTCGCTCTCGTTTCCTTTACTCTTCTTATCACTTTCCAACACCAAATTCTGACGCAAGCTTTCTCTACGTTCCCTTTCATATAGAATTCCTTGCACACCTGTTTCCTTATAAAACAGGTGTGGCCCATTCCTTCTCATATGTTCCGATACTGATCCATGCCTGTCAATCTCTCGATTAGCTGTGTCAATTTCTTAATCAAAACTACTGTACATTCCATGTCTCATATTTTAAATGTCACAGAATCTTATCAACTTGTGATTCCTTCCTATTCTTCTTCAGCTCCTTCAATTAGCATTGTTTCATGCCGTTAATCCCTTCCATACATGCATCATTCATATCTACATCTATTCTGTATCTGCAACAGCTCTTCAAATTCACAGCGCTGACGTAGGGTTATATTCTTTCTAGATAACTCACCCTCATTGCATCTCATCATGCAATACAGTCGCGCGTCAACTTCGATCCCCTGCATTCACTGCCCGCCAGTTTAACTTCTTTTTTACCCCTTAATTAATACAGCCCTGAATTTCCATTAGCGCCTCCTACCTTTCTCTCTCTACTACTTTCTCCCTTGATAACTTAACCGTCTTTTTTTGCACACAGCTTGATCCTCTCTCCTATTTTGCAGCTGCACTGCATACCCTTTTTATCTAAGTATAATGGAGATCCTTTTATCTAAGTATAATGAAGATCCTTTATCTAAGTATAATGAAGATCCTTTTATCTAAGTATAATGGAGATCCTTTTATCTAAGTATAATGAAGATCCTTTTATCTAAGTATAATGAAGATCCTTTTATCTAAGTATAATGGAGATCCTTTTATCTAAGTATAATGAAGATTCTTTTATCTAAGTATAATGAAGATCCTTTTTATCTAGGTATAATGAAGATCCTTTTATCTAAGTATAATGAAGATCCTTTTATCTAAGTATAATGAAGATCCTTTTATCTAAGTATAATGGAGATCCTTTTATCTAAGTATAATGAAGATCCTTTTATCTAAGTATAATGGAGATCCTTTTATCTAAGTATAATGGAGATCCTTTTATCTAAGTATAATGAAGATCCTTTTATCTAGGTATAATGAAGATCCTTTGATCTAGGTATAATGGAGATCCTTTCATCTAAGTATAATGAAGATTCTTTTATCTAAGTATAATGAAGATCCTTTTATCTAAGTATAATAGAGATCCTTTTATCTAAGTATAATGGAGATCCTTTCATCTAAGTATAATGAGGATCCTTTTATCTAAGTATAATGGAGATCCTTTCATCTAAGTATAATGAGGATCCTTTTTATCTAAGTATAATGGAAATCCTTTTATCTAAGTATAATGAAGATCCTTTTATCTAGGTATAATGAAGATCCTTTGATCTAGGTATAATGAAGATCCTTTTATCTAAGTATAATGAAGATCCTTTTATCTAAGTATAATGAAGATCATTTTATCTAAGTATAATGAAGATCCTTTTTATCTAAGTATAATGAAGATCCTTTTATCTAAGTATAATGAAGATCCTTTTATCTAAGCATAATGGAGATCCTTTTATCTAAGTATAATGAAGATCCTTTTATCTAAGTATAATGAAGATCCTTTTATCTATGTATAATGAAGATCCTTTCATCTAGTATAATGGAGATCCTCATTATCTTATTTGGTGCACTTTCTGCATTTCAATAAGAGTAGTTGTTAACGGGTCTGTCTTCTCAGTGGTTGCAAAATTATTCTTTAGTTTTCATCATTCATTATATATTCTTAAAGTGCACACGTATATGCATATACGTATATGTGTGTGTGTGTGTGTATAAATATATACTATATATGTATGTATACATATATATGTGGGTGTTTGTGTATGGAGAGAGAGAGAGAGAGAGAGAGAGAGAGAGAGGAGAGAGAGGTTTAATGATTTCACGTTTATACCAACTGATAGTAATAACACCTTCGGGAAAAGAAGGAATATAATTTCGAATCGATAGGAACATTCATTAATAGGATTTTGAAAGGTTAATAGCGCGCGCATTTAAAGTTTCGACTCTCGTACTTTTGTTAATAATTCTGTTTAATCTACGCAAGTTAGTTCAGTTTTCTGCATTATGAATCATTTTCATTATACTTAGAATCCCTGTATTTCTATTTACATTCGTACAAAGCCGACAATAATGCAGCCTCGTCAGAAGTAGCCGATCTAATACGGTTCATTCAGCAATAAATGTACCAGTTTGTGAACTGATGAAACGCTTGAATTGATATTTTCAAGCCCTTCGATAATTTCTCTCCCTTGGGAATGAGACCTAAGATTAAGTATCGAGAGAGAGAGAGAGAGAGAATGTTCACTATTTTTTTAGTTATTTGGAAACTGCATAGTTTTATAGCGTTTTATTCT
Source organism: Macrobrachium nipponense (assembly GCF_015104395.2). Lineage (NCBI taxonomy): Eukaryota > Metazoa > Arthropoda > Malacostraca > Decapoda > Palaemonidae > Macrobrachium > Macrobrachium nipponense. The sequence continues at coordinate 41,044,125 of NC_061094.1, forward strand.
CGATTTTCTTATTCCTTCTTCTCTCCAATCTTCCTACATCGACATTCCCCTCTATCTCTTCTTCTTCTTCTTTACACTCTCCACCACCTCCGCTTTCATATATGAATAAACGTCCCTGCTTTTATTCTTCGTTCCTCGATTTCGCATTTAATAACAGTTCCATAATTCAAAAACCTCGACCAAATCTTTACCGATTCCAATATTGCGATGTTTATGATTCGTAGGGAATTATTGCTCCCTGCGATGGGGAAAATGCTTCGGTGGAATGACGCCCCCGGGCCCGGGACCATTAAAGACGTTGGTGCGAGGGAAAGTCGTCGTCGCTGCTTTCTCGGACTTTCGAATGATGTGCATTTTCTCTCTCTTTTATTGTCCTCTTGTCTGCTGGTCTGGATGGTATCGCTTCGCCCTGTTCGTTTGTTGTACTACTTGCGTGGGAAGCTGTGGGACCAATAAATAATGTTTCATATATCTGTTATTTTCTTTCAGGACAAATGGCCAGTCGATATATATATATATATATATATATATATATATATATATATATATATATATATATATATATATATAAATATATATATGAATAACTTGATCACGAAGTATATAAAACGTGATGCTATGTATAAATAAAGGTTTTTGCCACGAAGGAAAAAATGAAAAAGCGAGATAGCCGAGTACTTTCGATCCTGTTCGGACCCTTTACTGAATGCAAAAACTGCCTTCAGTAAAGGGTCCGAACAGGACCGAAAGTACTCGGCTATCTCACTTTTTAATTTTTTCCTTCGTGGCAAAAAACCTTATATATATATATATATATATATATATATATATATATATATATATATATATACATATATATATATATATATATATATATATATATGCTATATCACATTACCGTGATTCATATACATACATCGAGCTACAAATGTCCTTTAATATCCTATTCGCTCTACCTCGGAATTAATATCATATAATGTTAACCGAAGGGGAATTTTTTAGTAGATAAGAAATTCGTCGGCTCACGGGCGCGAACCATGGAACCAACAAATTCAGGATGCACAGTGAAGCATTCTAGACCACACAGCTACCACGTGGTATATATATATATATATATATATATATATATATATATATATATATATATATATATATATATATATATATATACATATATATATATGTAGTATGTATGTATGTATAACACAAATACTACATACATATCTATATATATATATATATATATATATATATAGATATATATATATATACTATATGATATATATATATATATATATATATATATATACATATATATATATATATATATATATATATATGTATGTATGTATAACCACACACACACACACACACACACACACACACATATATATATATATAAAATATATATATATATATATATATATATATAAATATATATATGATATATACATATATATATATAGATATATATATATATATATATATATATATTTACATATGCACTGAAAGCCTAAAATTAATCAAATCCTGTTGTTTTGAGATTCACCATGATTTTATCTCTAAAACCAATTTATCTATTTCAGTCCTCAAAGAAAAAAAAGTCTAATCAAATAAGGATCTAGTATTTTCTCTTCACATTTCAACTGCATTTATTTAAAAACCATTCACTCATTTTTTCTAATCAAAATGAAACTAAAAGAGACTAAGCACCCACATTTGATCTATCCGTTTTCATCACCACATTCCATAAAAATTAAAGGAAATAAATTAATGAAATAAAAAAATGACTCCACTGACTGATCCGCTGGCATCCATTGCGTTGAGATTTATATGTAACATGCCTCTCTCTCTCTCTCTCCTTTTCTCTCTCTCCCTTCTCTCTCTCGTCTCTCCTCTCTCTCTCCTTCCCTCTCTCTCCTGGTTGCTATTCCTCTCTGTGACTCCATATCCAGTTGAGTGGCAATCACTGCGACTTTATTACCTTTCCATATTGTAACCACAAGGGTTACTGAGACCTCTCACGTCCCGTGGCTTGCTTCTGTCTTTAGATATCTGAAGAGATATTCGATGTCGTTGTTTGTTTTTTCTTTGTTTTGAAATTTCCTACGTTAAAAGGGTTCCTGATAAATTTTCCATTCCATTATCAAGGGCGCCCGCGGCATATTTTCCAAGAGGGAGCAAATTATATATATATATATTTATATATATATATATATATATATATATATATATATATACATATATATTATATATATATAATATATATATATATATATATATTATATGCAGTGGAAACTATGACGCCAATAATTTCAGTGAAGCAAGATCCGATAAATAAAAATTAGTACGTTACATTGACTTTTTTCAATAGTTCCATATACTGTTCAGCAGAATTCATAATTTCAGGAAAGAACAATGCAGTTATATACTGTATACAAATATTATACAATACAATATACCTTATTTACTTAAACTGAAAGAATATATTGTAAAATGGCAGGAATACAAGGTGATGCAGTTAAATGTATATATGTATATATATATATATATATATATATATAGATATATATATATATATATATATATATATATATATATATATTATATATGTATATATATATATATCTTAAAAGAAAGTGTGGTGGTGAATTGTTAATCTCAGCTTTTTCGCTTAGCGACAAGCGCTTGATTCCTCGAAGAGTGCTGAAATGAAAAACAGTCAGAATTGGTGACCATGCAATATGCGGTTGACGACCTTTCGGAGATCACATGACTGGGTGTTGGCACGCTCGGTTGCTATGGCATTCCGAAAAGGCGTGTCTGTGTGTGTTGTTCCTAGAGTCTGATGTATGGGGCTTAACGATACGAGATGCCAAAGAAGAGGTACACTCTTTGATCACCTGTGTCGGGGTGGGTATAGAAACACATATTTGGGAGAGGGCCCTCGAGGACACCCATCAGAAGGTAGAGTAACATAAGACTTTGGAAAAGTTACCCTTTGAAAAGAAGAGAGAGAAGTGTAGTGTGTACACGTCGTTTTAATTTCTTTCACATGTTGGTGTTGGAGTGATATAAGAAATATGTATCTTTATTTCAGATGGTTTCATGGCATTATATAAGATGAATGGGTCTAACTAAAAAGACTTTGACCATTTAAATGCGTAATTAAATCAGACGTGAGATTTAGGGGGAGTGTTTACTTAATCTACTTCAGGATAGGAGATGACAGTTTTACGGTTTTGTTTTTTTTTTTGAGGGTCAGACTTTATTCTATTTCTACTCCATTTTATATTCATTTTGTTCCATTAAATGTTTAAGCTAATTTGGGAAATAAAAAGAAGTTATCTTGTATCTACGAGGATTCATTAGCCCAGCTTTGCATTAGCTCTTGCAAAAGGAATAATTTCAGCAACGAGAGGTAAGGTTGTCTGTTTGTTCAACTTGCTTAAATGAGTGTCATTTAGTCCTAAAAAGATCGGCAAGATATATAGATATATATACTATATATATATATATATATATATATATATATTTTTTTTTTTTTTTTTTTTTTTTTTTGTTTTTTTTTTTTTTCCAGGATTTCAGGGGGGGCAAGTGCCCCCTCTTGACCCTATGTACGGGCGCCCATGTCCATTATATATCTTCCTTAGAGTTATGGTCATCGGTTTCATTCTCATCATTTCGACATTAAATGTGTCCTAAATATTTGCCTCGTCTAATTATGATAATTTCTTACAGTTATGATCATTTTTTAATATCATCATCTCATGTATTGGCTTAAAGTTTCCGACATTAAAATGGTTCTAAATATATTCCTCATTTAGTTATACATATTCCTTAAAGGTATTATCATTTGTTATTACCATCATTCCATGCACTGACTTCATGTTTTGACGTTAACAGTGTTCTGAATATATTTCTCATCTAATTACATATTTTTCATACAGGTCTTACCATTTTTATCATCGTCCTTTCGCGCATTAACTTAAAGTTTTTCGGCATTAAAAGTGTTCTGAATATATTCGTCATCGAATTATATAATTTCCTTCCAGTTATTATCAGCTTTTATTATCGTCATTTCATGTAATGACACTATAAAAAAAACTTTTTTTCCATCTGTCCAGCCACCTGTGGTGTTTGCACATGGTAATACTGCATCCCGGGCTTTAAATAATATCCTATTTCGAATATTAACGGTGTAATTCGCATACAGCAAATTATTAAAACACTTTTCAGTTGCAAATGTACACCCAGATTATCCTTTTATTAACCTAAAACTTACACATAGCGTAACCATTTAAAGCCCGGGACGCAGTGTTACCATGCGCGACCACCACAGGCGGCTGGACATTACAAGTGACCTTGGTAAATTTCTCATCTAATTATATATTTTCCTTACAATTATTATCATATTTTTTATCCACACTGACGTAGAGTTCATAGAGTCATCTATGTAGATTTCGGTTCAACAGAAACTAAAGAAATATTTGGTCCCTGCAAATTGTAAGACGTAGATCCTTAATAAAAGCTTTGCATTTCAGAAACATATTTTCATTTGATACCTAACCCTATACATATATATCTTTAATTCAGTTTTGTTCCATGTAGACGTCTAATATCGTATTTTAAAAATGATTTCTAATGGCACGAATTCTCATTATACTTTATTTGTCTTTATCTTACTTTTTTTCATTTTGAATATTCTCTCTCTCTCTCTCTCTCTCTCTCTCTCTCTCTCTCTCTCTCTCTCTCTCTCTCTCTCTCTCTCTCTGTTGCCGATGGCGCTAAGGTTCAATGAGTTTCTATTATAATGTGTAAATAATAATATTATGGTAATTCGTGATTACTATTCTTTTCAAAAACGATATCAACTTGCTAGGAAATCTTCCAAAATACTAATATATGGGTAACACCAAAAAGTTCCAACATAGAAAAATTATATGAATAAAAAAACCACCATTATGCACTTACAAGAAAAGTTATCGAGGGAAATGAAAGAGTCCATAAATGCCACTTCCAAGGAAAGCTGTTCCACAGCATTGCCGAAGTGGGTATAAAGTGGAGGGGCGCTGGCTACACTAAAAGACTAGACTGGATTCAACGATGATTTTAATTTTGTCCACCAAAATATGAAGGTGATGTCTATATTAATTTTCAGATTCTTCTTGTCGTTTTTCTCGTCAAAAGCGTCAAAATTCTTATTGTTTTGCCGTGACTTCTGAGAAGGTTGAAGTAGTTGAATTAAGGTTGTCAATTTTCACATTGTTGTTATTATCGTCTTTCTCGTCAAAACCATATACAGTTTGATTTTCTACACCTTGAATTATAGCGAGGTTAATGTAGTACCTTAACTGGAAGAAAATTTATTTGCTCATGTGGGAGTTTTTACTTACGAACGTATGAATTAAAGTTACTTTATATGTCACATTTAAGGTTATTATAGATCAAATAGGTTTTTCCTTTCTAATTGCTTTCGAAAAACCACTTGAAGTCCTTTATCTCCAAAAACAAACAGTTTCCTTTCTAATTACTTTCGAAAAACCACTTGAAGTCCTTTATCTGCAAAAATATACAGTTTCCTTTCTAATTACTTTCGAAAAACCACTTGAAGTCCTTTATCTCCAAAAATATACAACATGTGCCAAAAGAGATGCCACAAGATTAAAACAAGTAAAATATGCGCCGAAGTTTCTTAGGCGCAATCAAGTTTAAGCACAGCGTATAATGTCTTATGAAACTCTCGATGTGCTGCAATATGAAACTCTCAGCCAGATGCAGTCAGATGAAGATGCGTCGGCGGCTGCCATGTCTGGCGGTGTCAGACGCACGATCCTTAACCTTAAACGAAATAAAAACAACTGAGGCTAGAGGGCTGCAATTTGGTATGTTTTATGATTGGAGGTTGGATGATCAACATACCAATTTGCAGCCCTCTAGACTCAGCAGTTTTTGAGATCTGAGGGCGGACGGACAGGCAAATAGCCATCTCAATAGTTTTCTTTTACAGAAAGCTAAAAATCGAAAAAGAAAAACTTCTGCTTCCAACAAGATATGAAAGCGTCCGTTCCCCTGTGAGTCGTCCACTTCCAAACTCAATCTCAAGAAAACTTCTCCCTGATACGTATCGTGACATTCTTCAAATCAAAGTTAAAAAGGTTATAGCGATTTTTAAAAGCACTACAAAGGAGAGGCAAAGGACACGAAATCTGGAATGTCGTTTTCTCGAGAAAACGATTCCACTTTTGGTTGGTGGTGATAAAGAATAATTCCCAACTGCGTGTCTATAGGTTTTTTTTGATAACGATTGAGATTATGACTTGCGTTACACCATGACAGCATTTATGAAAGATGTCTGAGTTTGAGATTATGAAATGTTCTTTAATGCAGACTGAGTGTGCACTGATTCATAATCGTCTCAGGAGATTACATCTTACCACAAAGAGCATAAGCCGTTCCTACTCATCTTTCATTTTTATCAACAGAAAAAGGTTTCTAAACTATTTGTCCGTAATCAGAAATAGTTATAGCCAGGGTGGGAGTGATTATCATTGTAATATAATTGAAATGTAATTAATTACAGAATTTCGTGTATTTGTGATTGTAATTGAAAATTAAATTATAATAAGTAATTGTAATTTTATTAATTACGGGCTGATGTCATTTGCAATATAGCTGTAAATATGGCTCAGCCCTTCTTATCTCTTACACTTCTGGAAATGTCTGAAACCCTATTAGTTCGATTTGTTCGTCTCAATGCGCTGTTTCCTGTGCCAAAGATTAGCGTTTACTCTCTCTCCCAAACCTCTTGTAATTGTAATTGAATTTGTTGTTGAGTAATTGTAATAGTAATGTAATTGCTATTGCCAAATGTAATAATAATTGTAATTGTAATCTACATTTTTTTAAAGTAATTGTCATCGTAATTTATTCCTTCAAGTGTAATTACTCCAACCCTGGTAATAACAACCAAAATGGATTCTATTTGACTCTTAATATAATGTTGAGAGAACTATGGAAAACAGATTATCCTATGTCTGCACATGCGCGGACTCTTACAAAAATATTCACAAATAAAACCATATCGTAAAGTATACGAGATGGCCAAACAAAAATGGAATTTCATTATAAACCATCTAAATGCAAAACTGTATTGATGTTATAATCATCTATCGTAATGCAAAGCTTTTCTGGTTTAGCAATTATCAAAGGAATTTGGTCATAGTTGCAGCTCCTAGCCTTTGCGTGGAGATTTCACACACATTCATACACACACACACACGTATATATATACACACACACGTGTATATATATATATATATATATATATATATATATAATTATAATATATATATACCTATAGATATATAAATATATATTATCATAATAATTATATATCTTTACCCACTTACCCTTACCGATACATTATTCTACTTCTCTTTCCCAGGATTTTCTCTTTGATCGCAAATGGAAATTCAGCTCTTTTGAAGAGTTGCTTTGCAAGTTAATGGCCTTTCGTGGTTGTTCCATGGGAATGCCTCATAGTAATATAATATTAGTAATAATAATAATGGCTTATTCTATAGCTCGACTCCATTGTTCTTTATATATCTCTGGACTCGAATCTGTTTTTAGTCTTTATGTGTTATGTAGGTGGAGGAGTTTCCAGAAATATATTTGTTTTATACTCTATATTGTAATGTAGTCAACGAAGTTATTTTGTAAATTCTTTTTCTCGCTTTAACAGATAACCAGTATACATGAGACCATTATCTGGACATATGAATCCATCTGATCTTGTGAGTACTTAATGATATACTAGAATCCTCTTGATAAAAATTACACTTTCTTATATGGTAATGTCCTCTTTTCATGACATTTAGCATTTGCGAAATTAAGGTGTTTATTTATTGGTATTCTATGTTTTATCATTGTATTTTCTTTCCCTATTTCTGTTATGTTTTGCTTCTGTAAACGTAGGATATTGTTTTTCGTCTTTGTGTGTATGTGTATGAATTGAGTTGAATATGGAATTTGGACCAAAAGCCAAGCACTGGGACCTATGAGACCATTCAGCGCTGAAATGGAAGCTGACAGTAAAAGGGTCGATAGGTGTAACAGGAGGAAAACCTCGCAATTGCACTATGAAACAATCGTTAGGAGGGTGGAAAGTAAGATAGAAGAAAGAGAATATGAAAGGAGGTACAGTAAAAGGAACGAAAGGGGTTGCAGCTAGGAGCCGAAGGCACGCTGCAAAGAACCTTAAGTATTGCCTACAGTGCACCGCATGAGGTGCACTGGCGGCACTACCCTTCTACGAGGGTGTATGTGTATGTATATGTGTATGTGTTTGAATTTTTGTCACATACACCATGAAATTTTTTTCAGATTCACAGACATTAAGCTATAACGTCGTTTAATATCGAATCTACTCAGCCTCGAAATAAACACTGAAGGATGATTTATCAATGATAAGCGATGCGTCACACCCTCGTTCCCCAACTGTTCAGTGGTTCGAGTCCACCTGGTGACGGATCGCTTACCACATACAAATTCCCCTTCCTTGTTTATTCAGAGGTTGAGTGAATTTGATATTACACATTTTCAACTTAACGTTTGTGTATGTCTGTATATGTACTATATCTGTAAAACATGTCAATCGAATTTCATGAGATTTGGCAGCTGTGTTATATGTTATGTATATTCTGGAAATATTTTTATTTATGTTATTACATTCTGGAAATATTTTTCTTCTACACATTATGGAAATATTTTTGTCTATGTTATGTACACTCTGAAATTGTTTTGTCTATGTTATATACATTCTGGAAATATTTTTATTTCCGCTGTATACATTCTGGAAAGATTCTTATTTATGCTGTATACATTCTGGAAATATTTTTATTTATGTTATATACCTTCTGGAAATATTTTTATTTATCCTGTATACATTCTGGAAAGATTCTTATTTCTGTCATATACATTCTGGAAATATTTTTATTTATGCTGTATACATTCTAGAAATATTCTTTTTTATGTTATATACAATCTGGAAATATTTTTATTTATGTTATTACATTCTGGAGATATTTTTGTTTTTCACATTATGGAAATATTTTTGTCTTTTTTATGTACACTCTGGAATTATTTGGTCTATGTTATATACATTCTGGAAATATTTTTCTTTATGCTGTATACATTCTGGAAATATTTTTATTTGCTCTATACATTATGGAAAGATTCTTATTTATGCTGTATAAATTCTGGAAATATTTTTATTGATGTTATCTACCTTCTGGGAATATTTTTATTTATGTTATATACATTCTGGAAATGTTTTTATTTATGCTGTATTCATTCTGGAAATATATGTATTTATTTATGCTGTATACATTCTGGAAATATTTTTATTTATGCTGTATACATTCTGGAAATATTTTTATTTGCGCTGTACACATTCTGGAAAGATTCTTATTTATGCTGTATAAATTCTGGAAATACTTTATTTATGTTATCTACCTTCTGGAAATATTCTTATTTATGTTATATACATTCTGGAAATGTTTTTATTTATGCTATGTACATTCTGGAAATATATTTATTTATGCTGTATACATTCTGGGAATATATTTATTTATGCTGTAAACATTCTGGAAAGATTCTTATTTATGTTATATGCATTCTGGAAATATTCTTATTTATGTTATATACATTCTGGAAATATTCTTATTTATGTTATACGCATTCTGGAAATATTTTTATTTATGCTGTATACATTCTCGAAATATTCTTTTTTATGTTATATACATTCTGGAAATATTCTTATTTATGTTATATACATTCTGGAAATATTGTTATGTGTGAAGAACTCCTCTCGGTGTTGCCAATTTTTCTACATGGGAACTCTCTCGCCTCTGATGATGTAACTTCCTAAATTCAGGTTTCTCGAAAAAGTTATCTGGTGAAAATGTGTGACAAGCTTCATCAAATTCAGTTCACCCAATCTCGAGATATCCTTCCTATAGGAACTTTCGGTTTAGCAAGATTTCTCAGGAAGGATCCTTCAGAGTTTTCAGGGATTCATGACTTCTTGTATTAGTGTGTTGATAAGGAAAAAATGTCTATCCTAAATTTCTGAATGTGTTTAAGTTCTCAAGCTCTTATTCTCTTGCAATTTCAACATTAGCTGCAAGATGATCCGTCACCTATATATATATATATATATATATATATATATATATATATATATATATATATATATATATATATATATAAGTCATATCACATTACCGTGTTTCATATACATACCTCGGAATTAATATATTTTCATATATGTTAACCGAAGGGGAATTTCTTATCGACTAAAAAATTCCCCCTCGGCTAACATATATGAAAATGTATAATTCCGAGGTAAAGCGCATTAGATATTAAAGGATATTTGTAGCTCGATGTGTATATATATTCTTTATATATATATACAATATATATATATATATATATATATATTATATATATATATATTGTGTGTGTACGCCAGGCACTTGTATACTTGTAAATGTATTATTTATTTATTAAACATTAACCTCTCCGTCTGTCTGAATGTCTACTTATCTTTTTCCACTCATATTTCCAGTGGCATTACATTGTTCCAATACGTAAGCTAAAAAATATAAAAACATTCCTATCATTTGCACGCTTTACCGATAAAATATCGGCGAACTTTACCAGCCTCATAAAATGGAATTCCGACCAGGAAAAAAAAATGTAAAAAACTGTAATTGGCAAGAAAGTCCTAAGAAACTGCTGCACCCTTTTCCTTCGTGACAAAAGCGTCGAAAGGGATCGCCGTACGAAGAACGCCGACTCCTGAATAGGCACTAATTGGTGGGGGCGGTGGGGGGTGGGGGGTGTTGGTTGGGACGAGGATCCTCTTGAAGAATGAATGATTACGAGGTATCTGGAGGCCTCTTGAAGGGAAGAAGAAGAAGGGTTAAATGCCGTAATCTCTCTCTCTCTCTCTCTTTCTTTCTGGTCTTCCGCGTTTGATTTTCAATCCCTTTTCAAGTCAGACGCCTGTTGGAATCGAAATAAATCTTTTACTAGGTCGTTTTAAGAAAAGTGGGGTATATGTGTACGTACAGCATAAATCTTTCCTTGACTGATTTCTGAATTCTTTTCCAGGTGGGATTGCCAAATATGAAAAAAAAAAATAATGTTTAATTTCATCATATGACAAGAAAAAAATATTTTCTGTATAAGTAGCTCATCTCTGGAGACTGGGGACTTTCATTGAGAAATGCAGGATTTTCTCTAACAGATGCTGTCGTTTTTAACCAACCGTTTTCTCAATGTCTTCTCTTTTCTAGGTTGACCTTACTTTCCCTTCTGATTCAAGTGGCGCTAATCAATATTATTCTATCTAAAGTAATATGCAACTGGAACTTCAGAAGTATTACTTCCTTAATATTATTTTCCTTGCATTTTAATATATTTTTATCCATTTACTTATTTATTAATAGTTTTTTTTAATAAGTGGGGTCTCTTTTCTCTGTTTATTCCTTTACCTCCTCTTACCATATTCTTTGGAAGCTTGACTTTTAAGTCAGTGGTCCCTGTGGGCTTGTTCCATATGAAAAGGTTTCTTCTTCTGAGTAACAACAACAACAACAACAACAATAATAATAATAATAATAATAATAATAATAATAATAATAATAATAATAATAATACTGTTAAAAAGGATGGCAGAATTAAGCGAGTGATTGATATATTGTTTTTTCTATTTTCCTTACAATTCGCTTCTCAGGCTCAGCGATGTTTCTGAGTAACTGGCCAATATTCATATTGGGAATTTTCAAAAATTGTAAATGCTGAAGGAATCTTTTATTTAGAACAGGATATCAGGTCCAGGTCAAGCAGGGGTCGTCGTCAGTGCCGGTATTATTCCGTAAGCGTAGTTCGGTTCGGGCCAGGGTCGTCTTCGGATTAAGGGCTGGTGTTGGTGCTAGTATAGCTGGTATTACGTGACGTTTCGACCTTCTCGTAGGTCATCTTCGGACGAGTCGATTGAAGAGACTGTAGCAAGAAAGTTTGCGGAACGGTTTTTATTTATAGCGGCACGGACCTAGAGTTGCATTCTCATTGGTCGGGCCGGTCTTGGGCGAAGCCGTGGATCTCGCCTCGAAGGTCTTGGGGATTCTCTTGTGCGAGCGCCACAGTGGTGTGCCTGGGGATGAACGTCAGGAATTCCGTCTGTAGCAGGAATCGTATCATCCTGTGGGGGCTCCTGATTATCTGGCATCGTCGGGGGGTCGCTCGCTGCTCTCCGGGCGGCGGTGGGAAGGAGAAACGTTTCTTGAGTTATATTTAAGTTTGGTTTCTCCTTACCTATATGAAGGGCTTCTAGGAGGCGCAGACGTCGGGGATCTGTTGTCTGATCTATTATTATGATATTAGGGATAATATCATTTCTTTTTATCCGTTTGTTATGAGCAGTCCTGGCGTGGTTGAATATGGCTCCTTCTTGGGCGTGGCAGGAGATTCGCTTGGAGAAACGCATGGAGGTCATACCGACGTATTTGCCGAGGCATCCTCGGACGGGGCATGTGTAACGGTAGACCACACTCGTCTTCTTCAAGGGATCCTGCAGGGGCGCCGAAGGGTTGTTTCTCATCACCAGGCTGCTCGTCTTCTTCGTTTTATAATATATAATTATATTAATATTTCTGTCTGGGTCGGCTGGGCTGACGTTTTCCTCGATGATCTTTTGGAGGGCTTGTTCGTCCTCCTTGTACCTCCGGTGGAAGTGCCCCTTGTAGAAAAGCTTGATGGGCTCTGCAACGTCGGGGCGGGGTTCCTGGTGGTACCAGGCATCCATACTTCTCCTTATTGACTCATCAACAGCACGATTGGTGTGTCCGTTGTCGACGAGGACCTGGGCAGCGCGCTCCAACTCACTGTGTGTGTCATTCCAGGAGGAGCAGTGTGAGAGGGCCCTCCTGACGAAGGCGCTGATGGTGGAGCGCTTATACCTCTCAGGGCACTCACTCTCACCGTTCATGCACATTCCCAGGTTCGTCGGCTTCGTGTACACCCTCGTGCTGAATTCGGAATCTCGCTGTTCGACAAGGACGTCAAGGAAGGGGAGGCGGCGATCTTGGCTGTGTTCAATCGTAAAAGATTCCTTCAGCATTTACAATTTTTGAAAATTCCCAATATGAATATTGGCCAGTTACTCAGAAACATCGCTGAGCCTGAGAAGCGAATTGTAAGGAAAATAGAAAAAACAATATATAAAATCAACTCGCTTAATTCTGCCATCCTTTTTAACAGTATTTTCCTAAAAGAGGGTCTTCTACCAAAATAATAATAATAATAATAATAATAATAATGGAGAAACAAATCCACAGTTATGTACACTCGACAAGAAAACTGAAGATACAGTTTTCATTAGCTTTCGTTCATCCAATTTCCCATTTGTTTTTACTGAAAAGACACAGTATCGCTAAATTTACTCTAGAATGTGAAAATGTACTGCAAATTATATCATATAAGTTAAAACTGCAAAACAAATCCGTTCAGATGCTTAAAAACACGATATATGTCCGAAGTAATTGGAATTTCTCAGATGGATTCGTTCATAGAGATCTGGTAGATAGAATGTGAATTTCTAATTTTAGTACTATGTATCAAGACGACAATATTTACTCGTTTTTCCTCATGAACGTGGATATATTGCATCATCGTAAGTGGTGAATGCAATTATTTTAGTTTCTACAAACTGATGTTTGTATTCCAAAGCGATTAAAGTTAGCTGACGTCAATGGCACTCAATGTTGCAACGGCTAAGGTAGGTTGAGCAAATCTAGTTCCATCCGCAAGAGCGTTTTCTATGATGTGAGGAGGAGCCCTAGAACTTCGAGCGGGAAAGCGCAAGTCCCTGGATAATGGCTTACGTAACGGATTTTGCACTTTGATTACTTTGACGTTGACATGGATCGAATGCCAGTTGCTGTTTACAAAGCTAATGTCTTTAAACATAAATCTTTATCAAGGTTAAAGTAGCGTGTCAGCTCAAAGATTTTCTGGCTATATGCTCCCATTACAAAGCAGTTCGTAGTAGCCTACAGCCCTACACGACTGCCTTTCTTTGCCGCGAGGCTGAACGATCTCTCAACACATCAGCATTTTTTGCACGGTATAAAACTTTAATTGCCCTTGCAATACATATTGAGTTATTTTTACTTAACACCGCTTTTTTCGTGATTGATTTATGGATGAAACCCGATTTTCAAAAGTACAGACTATATAAGGAGAACAAGAATGACTGCAGCCTGTGTGTGAAATTTTCCACGTCTTTTTACAATCTGAATGTTACGGCAACTGTCGAATGAAAAAAAGATTAGGGTATGAATTACTTAGAGAATTAACTTGAATATTATGATCCTTCTAAAACATACATTAAAATATATACCACTCAATCTCCCAAAGAAAAATATAATAAGAAATTAAGTTGTTATAAATAGGCCTAAGCTTTCAAGTAAACAGATTTTGCTCTCTCTCTCTCTCTCTCTCTCTCTCTCTCTCTCTCTCTCTCTCTCTCCACTTTTAAAACACATTTGAAAAAATATTATCACTCAGTCTCTCAAAATAAATATAATGAATTAATTATCTTTATAGATAGGCCTATGCTTGCGCGCTCTCTCTCTCTCTCTTCATCTTCCAAGTGTTTTCCCCATCTCTCTCTCTCTCTCTCTCTCTCTCTCTCTCTCTCTCTCTCTCTCTCCACTTTTGAAACATTTGAAAAAATATTATCACTTAATCTTTCAAAGGAAATATAATGAATTAAGTATCTCTATCGATAGGCCTATGCTTGCGCGCGCGCTCTCTCTCTCTCTCTCTCTCTCTATCGTCATAATATTTCATTCTTTACTGTAATATTCCTCACGATTTCCACAAGTACTGCCCAAATTTTAAAACACTTTCTCTCATTGTTTAAGATCCGTCTTCAATTCCCTATGAATTTTACGTCAGTTTAATGTCAAACATAAATAAGGTTTTACAGTAGGTTTTAGAAAAGGATGATCGATATTCTACCCTGAACTGACGTTACCAAACCAACATTAACGAATAATATAGAATCTGTTTCTACATTCAAGTATATATGAATATAGGACCTCTACAGAATCTTTATGCTGTAAAGTTAATGGAAATCTAGAAAGCAACAAACACTGAGTTTGAAGCTCCGCCCCCTTTCTAGAGGTGCCAGGTGTGGCATTAAAGAGCAATATATGTCCGAAGATTTAAAAAAACTGTATCTTAACTTTCCTTGCCGAGTGTACATATACAAATATTTAAATTTAAAACTTTAAGGATAGCTTTCGGGAATCTGTTCGGTTCCCTTCAAAAAGGGAACCGAACAGATTCCCAAAGAAAGCTATCCTTAAAGTTATCAATTTTAGATATATGTACATTTACATAACTCGTGGATTGTTTTCCTCCATTTGAAGACTCGTGCTACTGTGAAGATTTTTTAATAATAATAATAATAATAATAATAATAATAATAATAATAATAATAATAATAAATACCACCCTGCCGAATTGGAGGACTGTGATAGGGCAAAATAAATAATAAAATAATAATAAATAATCTAATAATAATAATAATAATAATAATAATAAAATAATAATATAATAAATAAATACACCCAGCCGAATTGGAGGACTGTGATAGAGCAAAATAATAATAATAATAATATAATAATAATAACAATAATAATAATATAATAATAATAAATAATATAATAATAATAATAATAATAATAAATACCTATAAATACCACCCAGCCGAATTGGAGGACTGTGATAGAGCAAAAAAAAATAATAATGATGATAATAATAATAATAATATCCAAAAAAGAAAAACATGTAATTTAAAATTGTCTTCAAATACGTCTGCACCAAGTGGCAGGTTCATGAAAGCCATCTTTCTCGCGGCTTCAAAATAAAGAAAAAGATGAAAAATTCAATATTTGTGAAAACGAGCAAGGTAGAAAAGTGTATCAGCTTAGCTCTCCACTTAGCATGTTCCGGAAAGCTTGGGAAAACGCCGCATGTTTGTGATAGATATGGCGTTTGGGGGTAAAATTCGGCTGCGATGAGCTTAGGGTATAATAACTAATAAGGTTTCGTGGATAGTGGAGGTTTCCGTAGAAGTATTAGTGCTATGCTCTCCAGCGACATGTTAATAATTATTTCTTTTGGACACTTTTTTTTTTTCCTGTAAATAAAGAGTCGTCGGATTTTGTAACTTATGAGACTTCGAACATAAATATTATTATTATTATTATTATTATTATTATTATTATTATTATCAAAGTCCTCAATTACGATGGGTGGTATTATATGTGGGTTCCGGGAGCTCCTGCTCCTTATGTCCATCACTTCCTTACTTGTGCGCCGTTTATTATTATTATTATTATTATTATTATTTTATTATTATTATTATTATTATTATTATATTAACAGTCCTCCAATTCGACTGGGTATTTATAGTGTGGGGGTTCCCGGGATTTGCATCCTGCCTCCTTAGTGTCCAATCACTTTTCCTTACTGGGGTTGTTGGCCGGGCCGTTATTAGTTATTTATTATTATTTTATTATTAATTATTATTATTATTATTATTATTATTATTATTATTATTATTTTACACAGTCCCTCCAATTCGACCTGGGTGTTTATTTTATAGTGGTGGGGTTTCCGGGTTCATCCGCCTCCTTAAGGAATCCATCACTTTTCTTACTATGTGCGCCGTTTCCAGGAGCACACTCTTTTGCATTAGTCCTGGAGCTACTTCAGCCTCTAGTTATTATTATTATTATTATTATTTTTATTATTGTGTACGTTGGAAACAGACCTTTCAAAAATGTTTGATTAAAAACAATGGCATCAATTCTGTAAAATTTTGCCTTATTTTTAATAAAATATTATTATTATTATTATATTATTATTATTATTATTATTATTATTATTATTATTATTATTATTATTATTATTATTATTATTATTATTATTATTATTATTATTATTATTATTATTATTATTATACTATACATATGAATGTCTTTTAATTTAATCTAGCAGCGCACTAGAAAGCTTATAAGGCTGATGAAAACAAAATTCACACGCCAGTGATATTCCTGACTACTTTTCATTTTTCCACATCTTCCATATTGCTTCCTTATTTCAAATAGATACATTTCCTTTATCTTCCTTGAGACATCTGGAATGCGCCTGGCGAATATCAAAGAAATGGTGAAAATTATCATTCCTTTCGTTCGCATATATCTGCGTTTGTTGATTGCGACTGGTTTTGGCGAGAGCGTTCTGATGCTCCAAATGAGAAGAATGTCATCCTTGTATATTAAGTTCAGCCATTTATGAATAATCTTATTACCTCATTCCTTACTGCAACGCGTCATTTATCAAGCCTTCTTTACAATGAAAATACTTAGTATCATATTACATGGTGGTTTTTCCAGGTATCTAAGCATAAATCATTTTGCATAATGCGCATTGCTTTTCAGTCTAAAAAAAAAAACTTCTTTATTAGATAATGGATGTAGCAGCTGCAAAGATATTATGAACACAGTTCATTAGGGCAATTAAAAATTCATTTTTAAAAGAGAACAAAGAGTTACATTACATTTGCCTGCGTGCTGTAGAAAGAGTGTCAACCAGCGCAGCACTTAATGCAGTTTTAACTTGAAAATATTCATGCACTTTAGCCTACCTGCATGTAATTCAGGAACACGACACTATTCATCTTTGACATTCTAATAGATTACTAATACCCGTAATGCCCATTTAGCAGACTTCGTTATTCAGACCATACTTAACTTCGTTTTAACTTAATGGTCGTCAAATTAGTTTTTGATTTCTTAAACCTCTACCAACTGAGCTAGGAATGAAATAAGTAAAGAGCTAAATCAACCGTAATGAAGTGTCGTCTATCACCTCAACTTTCATTTCAGGCGAATGTTGCCTTGGCACTCGAAAACAACTTGGGTTACTTGAATCCACTTTGCACATGCACAAGATCTATCTATCTATCTATCTATCTATCTATCTATCTATCTATCTATAGTAATAAAGTCCGAGTGATTCTGGTTTTGTCTTCCCGGGGGGCATTAGGGGAGACATGTCACAGCCACCCACCAAACTGGTTTGTCCGCACCGGGTGGTGTGGGGTCGGTAGGGGAATGAAAGGGTAGGGGAGACTTCCACCCACCCCAGCAAACTGGTTTGTCCGCACTGGGTGGTGTGGGGTCGGTAGGAGAATGGAAGGGTAGGGGAGACTTCCACCCACCTCAGCAAACTGGTTTGTCCGCACCGGGTGGTGTGGGGTAGGTAGGGGAATGGAAGGGTAGGGGAGACTTCCACCCACCTCAGCAAACTGGCTTGTCCGCATCGGATGGTGTGAGATAGGTAGGGGAATGGAAGGGTAGGGGAGACTTCCACCCAACCCAGCAAACTGGTTTGTCCGCACCGGGTGTTGTGGGGTAGGAAAGGGAATGGAAGGGTAGGGGAGACTTCCACCCAACCCAGCAAACTGGTTTGTCCGCACCGGGTGTTGTGGGGTAGGAAAGGGAATGGAAGGGTAGGGGAGACTTCCACCCCTCTCCTTCAAATCTGTTTGTCCGCTCATGGTAGGGGCAGGGTATGTCAGAAATTTATTTCTGTACCAAACGTGACTGTGTGTTGATTATTTCGAATCTCTCTGTGGAATTTTGTGCATATATCAGTAGCTTTGTTTGAATGCCATGGTATGTATGGTACATTCTCAACATATGAGAAAAATTTATCACATATGCATCTATTATTTTGCCTTTGCATGCGTCATTTATTTCCTCTCCGTAATTCTTCATACACTTAATGATTCAACCGAGGAAAAAAAATACCTGTATCAGTAACCGTTTCGTATTCTTTCCCAATTTTACCTCGCCATAATTAGCTGTCTTCTCGGGTTCTCAATAATCTGAAGTATGTTGCCACGAAGACTGCGCAAATCTTTTTTCGTCTTCTTCTTCTTCTTTTTTATCTTGATGAGAGCGTGTTTCTGCATAAGAATTACTAATCACTTCTTCCTCATTATGAGCCGTCTTCTCAGTCCTTCGTCTTCGTATTTAATGAGTTCGAGTTACCCAATCACTACTTCGAGGTTTTTCGTACATGCACGAAGATTATGTAATATATGTCGTCACCTTCAGGGACATGAAGGCTTCAGAGATGGCAAGGAAAGCTGTCACTGTCATGCTCAGCATTTTAGCTTTTTGATCACGGCTGAGCTCGTTGTGCAGAAAACTTCCATAGCATATACCCACACCAAAGGTTCTTCAGTTGTACCACTTACTCTTGCGTGTCCTGTTAGTTTTTACATCCGGGACTCCTGCCATTCTCTCCACGTGATTAGACCTCAAAACTAGAACGCCAATCCTTTTATCTACACTGATCCAGCTCTTGTCTGAGTGTTCCGCAATTTCAATCCTAGTTACTTAATAATTACTCAGTATATTTATCCTCTAGAACAGCGGTCACCAACCGGTGGTCCGTGAAAAAAATTTTGATGGTCCGCAGAAAAATTGGGACATTATTACAATTTTATGTTTTCTTAATCCTTATTTTCAATATCTAAACTATAACTTTTTTATATCAAATAGGTGCATTTCATGCTACTAAAATAAAAGTTTTCTGATTATTATTGTACAAACGTATTTACCTCTTTTTATTTATATGAGTGGTCTGCCAAATCTAGAATTATACATTAGTGGTCCATGAAGTTCAAAAGGTCGGCGTCCGCTGCTCTAGAATATGTTCATGTAAGCCTGATATTTTGTAGAGTTACTACTTTCCTTCTCGTCTCACCTGCTCTGCATTCCATTCCATCATACTATCATGTTTTGTGACATTGAAGCTTCACTACCTGCACAAGTCATTTAAACCCTTCTTTCAGTAACATTCATTGCTCCGTCTTACTGACTTCCACTGGCGTTCTTGATCATGTGCATACTAATATTTACATCAAGTTCTATTTCTTTAAAAAAAAAAAAAAATCACCATTCTCTGACTCTTCTCTTCGGTATCACCATGTAAATAGTTATTAGGGGAAAGCATCAGTCATTCTGTAATATACTCATAACTTTGTTTTTTCTGTCCCAAAAGTTTTTCCTTATATATATCAAACCTTTTTAATCATTCTAATAGTACCTCTGTGCAAATTTTAACAGCCTTTGAGACATAACATGTCACTAAATGAATCATTAGCCCCACTAGATATATACCATTCATTAATTTTGATTTTGTCATGAACACATCTAATTATCATTAGCTCATCATATTCTATTCTGTGGATCATGCTCATCCTCTGTAACCTCCAAATTACACTTGTGATCTCACACTTCCCCACCATCATATAAAACAAACATGCGATACACATGCCCTATGTATCGCTTAAAGCAACGCAATTTTTCCAAATCAAGCCTTCTATTACTGGTTGGAAAGCAATCAAAAGTTTACCATACGTTAATGCTCACTAATAACCTCTCCTTTGTAGATAAAGATAACTATTCACTGCATCTATTCCTATGCAACCTACTTTTCGTTATGAAATGCGATGAAATGCTAACCTACTTTTCTTTATGAAATGCTATGAAATGCTAAAATATATCTTGTATTCTACCCATGGTACCAGAGTATCTCTTATGTAATCCCACTTATTTCTGCTGTATCTCTGTTTTTCTACTTTGAGAGTATTCTCTACAGTCACATTCTATTATTATTATTATTATTATTATTATTATTATTATTATTATTATTATCATCATCATTATTATTAAGCCATATTTGCCTCACAGCATTCATGTTTGTTTCTTCGATCCTCCTCACATCTGTCATTCTAAAACATGGCGATAAAGAGAAAAACGCTTCAAACTGCATAATGGGACAATAGCTAAGCTCCACCGTAGTTCATGAAAGCTCTTGCCAGAGTGACATGAGGTCCTCACTTTGATCCACAGTGCTCAGTAGTGAGAATCAAGATCAACTGTGACAGCTCTGTCCTTCTTACTTAGGGATCGAAGCGACCCAGCTGTCTGCGGCGACAAGGAGTGTCAGGCACGCCTAGTTGGCGTCGTGTTTCCATCAGATTTATTGTCGCCTATCAAAGAGTTTGCTTAACTTCGGTGAGTGTGTAAGCGTTTGTGAGAGAAATCGAGTCATTGAAGGTAAGGTAACTGCCTGTTAAATCTTTAACGTTGCCACAAAGTTAGACATTTACTTAGACAAGGAGGTTCTGTATAAGTTGGTGGTTTGCTCGTCTGCGCGGCTCTTTGTTTGTTAGTCGGTAGGTTGTTCTGCGTGTTACCGATTTTACTGAAAATGTTATGTGAAGACTTTTGCGAAAATTTACCAGATCGCCAACAAGGGATTATATTTTGGAAAAGATGGTAGTATATAATGTCCAGGGTTAGCAGAGGTTTGTGGCCTCTCTCTCAACGCTCTTCTTTTGACTGACTTTCCGAGTGAGATGTTAGAAATCTTGACGAGAGTTTGATTAGATGAATTAAGTGTAAAGAAACTGTTTAGTTCTAGAGTTCGTGTCACATACTATTCGCTATTTGCATGTAGCTGCTTTGCGTATGTGTTTATGTCATACTTGTCAGAATTCAGTCAAAATCACCAGAAATACTATAATACTATATTGAATTCGTACTTGATTACAATTAGAAAGAAACCATCATATATATATATATATATATATATAATATATATATATATATATATATATTATATATTATATATATATATATATATATATATATATTATATATAATATATATATATATATATATATACACATAAATATATATATATGTGTGTACGTATATGTATATATATGTATGCATGTGTATGTATGTCAGAGTGTATGCAATCATAATACATGTACATTTGTTTTCAAATGTAATAGTTACACTCAACTCATGTTCAAGCTAATGTCAAAAGTAAAATCTTTTAAAAAAAGATAAAAAGAGAATAATGACTGAAGGGATAAACAAAATACCGCCTTATCTAGCCCAGGCCTGACTGAAACGGGAAAAGGGATAGAAAACGAAGGAGTATTAAAACGATGTCATAATTCCCATATTTAAAATCAAATTTCCTTTTCGAGAACATATCTGCCAAATCGTTTCCAATATTGCATTTCTGTTCTCCAATTCTTCCATTCGCTAATTCCCATTTGGATCTCAAAATTGGTTTTAATATCTATTTTATGTGGCACACGTGACAATTATTAATTTTTGCACGTAAGATAATTCACGAATATTATATTACTCCGTAGTGGGGTAGTGCTGTCAGTGGACGTCATGCGGTGCACTGTAGCCATTACTTAAGGTTCTTTGCAGCGTGTCTTCGGCCCCTAGCTGCAACCACTTTCGTTCCTTTTACTGCACCTCCTTTCATATTCTCTCTCTTCATCTTACTTTCCACCCTCTCCCAATACTTGATTCATAGTGCAACTGCAAAGTTTTCCTCCTGTTACACCTTTCAAACCTTTTACTGTCAATTTCCATTTCAGCACTGAATGACCTCATAGATCCAAGTGCTTGGCCGTTGGCCCTAATTATAAATTCCACTCAACTCAGCTCAGCGAATATTATATAGTATCATATGTGTAGTTCAACTGTAAGTAATTCTGGTATTTGTCCTTTACATTACACTTATGAGAAAGGTGAGGAAAATCAAATACAATGACTTTACACATTTTATCGATATACAGTATAAACACACGCCACCATTTTACTGGTGAACATTCAATAACACATTTACAAATATACGTGCGCGGGTAAGTACATATGATATATATAGTAAAATATATTTATCAAAATACACAATTTCCTTCAGTGCTGTCTTTGCTTCAATGCAATTTGAAAAACTCGTTAAAACTTCTAACTGAAGTAGGTAAATGAATCACATGAATCGAAATTATATTCTGGAACTGAATTATAAATCACCCTGTATGAATATTCAGTGAAAATGAGTTCCGACAACTCTATCCAGTTTGTCAAAATCAACCTTTTAGAGGCGCCTCAGTGGCGTGGTCGGTATGGTGTTGGCGTACCACCTCAGTGGTCGGGAGTTCGATTCTCGGCCATTCCATTGAGGTGTGAGAGACGTGTATTTCTGGTGATGGAGGTTCACTCTCGACGTGGTTCGGAAGTCACGTAAAGCCGTTGGTCCCGTTGCTGAATAACCACTGGTTCCATGCAACGTAAAAACACCATACAAACAAACAACCTTTTAGACATTGAACCATTTCAAGCGGAATGTCAAAATCCCACCTAACAGAATTCTGACCAAGATTCACTCTTTTGTCTGTGGCTTAATGGTAATGACGAGATACAGTTCTTGCGGAAATCTGACAGAGTTCACTCCGGTTGCGACGTAAACACTAATCAACGCAAAACTCACTTCCTCTACCACCTTCCACCATGAGTTCTTTCGAGCGTTCCTTTCGCGTGAACGGTAAAATTCGAGGCCAGACACCAAATGAACGCGACGAGGTAAACTACATTTGGAAGACAGCGGCGGTCTGTCCCCGATGTACCGTTCGTCTGCATGGCCGCTGGATTCTCCCCTTTGAAAAGAAAAAAAAAAAAAAACAGGAAACCTTAGACAGAAGTATGGATGACAAAAAAGAAAATTGGCTTAAAGGTAACACTAGATTCTGGCGATATTTAATCGGAGAGGAAAAAGGAAAAGACGGCTGAAGGGATAGCAGTGATATGACGAAATTTGTTAGGACAAATTTTGCAAAAGAAGTGACTCATTCGAAGGACTAAAGGAAATATTTCATGGAGATATTTGAAGAGACAGTGAGGGGTTAATATGTCAGGATTGAGGGGTTAATATCCTTAATGTCAGAAGGTACAATTGTTTCATGTTAAAATATTGGTTATTAACATCACCAGTACAATTTAAACGAAAGATTTTCACCAAATTAAGGT
>NC_061094.1:41078189-41088189 GCF_015104395.2 Macrobrachium nipponense
GCAAAAAAGAAAAAAAGAAAAAGTTCTCCATGAATCTGAATCAGATCGCCTTAGTCAAATTGTAGTCAAATACTTACAAATTACGTTTCATTTTTGACGATGCAATTCTGAAATAAAGCTAAAATGAAAAACAAATAATGCAAAACAAAAATAGAGAGCTATTCTAGATGCTATATCAAATCTCATTACTTAGTGTATTCAAATCCTCAAATTACGTTTCATTTTTGACGATGCAATTCTGAAATAAGGTTAAAATGTAAAAAAAATGCAAAAAAAAATAAAAGGCTATTCTAGATGCTATATCAAATCTCATTATTTAGTGTATACAAATCCTTACAAATTACGTTTCTCTTTTGGCGATACAGTTTTGAAATAAAGCTAAAATAAAAAATGCAAAAAAATAGAAAGCTATTCAAGATTCTATATAAAATCTCATTACTTACTGTATACAAATCCTTACAAATTACGTTTCTCTTTTGCCGATACAATTCTGAAATAAAGCTGAAATAATGAAATAATACAAAAACAGGGAAATCTTTTAAAGATTCTGCATCAAATCTCCTTACTTACTGTACACATTGAGATGGACAACATACGTTGTGACTGGCTTCGTGGACACCTGGCACTCATAGTTGCCAGAGTCGCGTTCCTGGGCGGACTTGATTTTCAGTATCCAGTCTTTGGATCCCTGCGAGTGTATGACCTGGTAACGCTGGTCGGTTGTGTACGTGTATCTCCCCACTGTCAGGATATGCAAGTCGCGCTGTCTGATCCAGGAAACCTGGTGATAATAATAATAATAATAATAATAATAATAATAATAATAATAATAATAATAATAAGTATTAATTTTATTGAAAGTAATTGCTGCCTCAGCTGCGTTAATTTTAGAAAAATAGAGAAGAAACTTTATCAAATTAACGCAGCTGAGGCAGCAATTACTTTCAATAAAACTTGTTCAAAAGAGGGTTTACTTCCAGCATACAGTAATAAAATAATAATAATAATAATAATAATAATAATAATAATAATAATAATAATAATAAAATAATAATAATAATAATAATGTCGCAATACCATGGGACTTTTCTTCTGTACTCAAGTTGGCTAATAAAACGCCAAATGGGGAATTCGTGTCAAAAACGTGGTATTTGTGAAATTGAATATATTATACAAAATGCACTACAAATTGGATCTTACGCCTTATTGACAAAAGATAATAAATGACTCATTCTGGGTTCCTTTTATTATTATTATTATTATTATTCTTATTATTATTATTATATTATTATTATTATTATTGTTATTATTATGATTATTATTATTATTATTATTAGTTCATTATTATTTTTTAATTTATTTTATTGGTCTATCATTATTATTAGTTATTAACAACATTACATGGATCCTTTCCTCTTTTCAGAAAGTGCTGTTATCAGTCATCATCATTATTATTATTATTATTAATTGTTATTATTATTATTATTATTATTATTATTATTATTATTATTATTATTATTATTATTATTAACACATTTACATATCACCTTTCCTCTATTCAGAAAGTGCAGTTATCAGTCATTATAATTATTATTATTATTATTATTATTATTATTATTATTATTATTATTATTATTAACACATTTACATATCACGTGTCCTCTTTTCAGAAAGTGCAGTTATCAATCATAGTCATTCACTTTGGACCTTTCCCACTTTTGTGGTGACCTTATCACAATACTTCACTTTCAATAGCATGAATGCGAGTCCCCCTTCCATCACTGAATTGTTTGTTGGCCTACTTACAACTTCAACAGTCATTCCACGAGCATTCTAAAGAAAAAAACAGCATAAGGAAATACTTTTCACCTTCTCCTAATAATTGTTTCAACGTTATTTCTCAGTGCTGAGTGACCCCACAGGTCCCGGCGCTTGGCCTTTTGTCTAAATTTTATGTCACAAATACAATTATCATTCATTCAGTGCTGGAAAAACATTTCCTTCTGTTATTTAGATTTTATATCTAATTTAGGTGAAAGATTCGGATAAGAGTAAGAAAAATATATAGTATTTAGCCTGAATTTTTTATTACAATTAAAAATATCATTCTATATTTACTCGAAAAGTATTTCCATCTATTTAGACCCAAAATTTGATTTAGTTGAATGATAAGAGCAAGAAAAATAAGCAATACTACTCTTACACTTTTATTAGCCAAGTTATGAACGAGGCAGTGGAGATAAGCAGACTGGCCTGCCAGAAACGACACGTTCTTGGGAGTGGCGGCATCAAAGGTAGGATGGGAAGGATTCCCTTGGCCTCCCTCGACATATCCC
Organism: Macrobrachium nipponense; assembly: GCF_015104395.2. Taxonomy (NCBI): domain Eukaryota; kingdom Metazoa; phylum Arthropoda; class Malacostraca; order Decapoda; family Palaemonidae; genus Macrobrachium; species Macrobrachium nipponense. The sequence continues at coordinate 41,080,526 of NC_061094.1, forward strand.
GAGCCTAGATCCAAGAGCGGTTTGATGGGCTGTACGGGACTGCTGCTACTGCCGCTGAGGTTGACCTCCAGCTGTCTCCAAGACGATCCGCCGATGCTGTTGCTGTTACTCCTGCTCGTTCGGCTGTGCGGGTGGTGGGGGTGATGTCTGTGAAACTGCCGCTGCTGTTTGCCATCAGAGTCTGTTTTATAAGGGGCCTGAAGCGATGGACTGTAGACGATGGATGCTCCTGAAGAACAGGATAAAAAGGGAAATGAAAAAGAGAAGCAGAAAATGACAAAGCTGCGAAAAACCAAAAATGGGCATAATTTTTAGCAATCTCGTTTATATGGGGCCTCAAGCGATGGACTGTAGACGATAGATGCTCCTGAAAAACAGGATAAAAGGAGAAATGAAAAAGAGGGAAAGGAAATGACGAAGCTGAGAAAAACCAAAAATGGGCATCATTTATAACAATCTAGTTTATACGGAGCTTCAAGTACGATGAATACCCCCGTAAAAGCGGGATAATAAGACATGAAAAAGAGAGGAAGGAAATGACGAAGCTGCGAAAAACTGAAAATGGGCATAAATTTTTAATTATCTCCTTTATAAGGAGCTTGAAATGAAGGATTACGTACACTCGGCAAGGAAACTTATGATACAGTTTTGTTAAATCTCCGGACATATATTGTTCAATAATGCCACACCTGGCAACTCTTGAAAGGGGGCGGAGCTTCAAAATCATAGCGTTTGTTGCTTTCTAGATTTCCTTCAACTTTACTCCATAAAGATTCTGTTGAGGCCCTATAATCATTTATACTTGAATATAGAAACAGGCTCTATATTATTCGTTAATGTTGGTTTGGTAACGTCAGTTCAGGGTAGAATATCGATCATCCTTTTTTAAAACCTACTGTGAAACCTTATTTATAAGTACTGTTTAACACTAAACTGGTGTAAAATTTATACGTAATTGAAGACGGATCTTAAACAATGAGAGAAAGGGTTTTTAAATTTGCGCAGTACTTGTGGAAATCGTGAGGAACAATGCAGTAAAGAATGAAATATTATGACGATAGAGAGCGCGCAAGCATAAGCCTATCTATAGAGATACTTAATTCATTATATTTACTTTGAAAGATTGAGTGATAATATTTTTTCAAATGTGTTTTAAAAGTGGAGAGAGAGAGACAGAGAGAGAGACAGAGAGAGAGACAGAGAGAGACAGAGAGAGAGAGAGAGAAGTAAAATCTGCTCATATGAAAGCTTAGGCCTATTTATAACTACTCAATTTCATTATATTTTCTTTGGGAGATTGAGTGGTAATATATATATATTTTTTGAGTGGTAATATATATATTTTTAAAGTATGTTTCAGAAGTGGAGAGAGAGAGAATTATAGTACTAGTGACGGACTTCTGACGGGGGGAAGGCAAAAAAAAAATACGTATAATGAATTAAGTATCTCTATCGATAGGCCTATGCTTGCGCGATATGATATGACTGCCAAGATCGTGCTGCACTATGCTAGATAAGATTTGAAGGATCATAATATTCAAGTTAATTCTCAAGAAATTCATACCCTAATCTTAATTACATTCGACAGTTGCCGTAGCATTCAAAGATTGTAAAAAGACGTGGAAAATTTTAGACACAGTGTGCGGTCATTCTTGATCTCTTGATAGTCTTTACTTTTGAAAATCGCGTTTCATCCACAAATCATTCACGAAAAAAGCTGTGTTAAGTAAAAATATTTATTACCGCAAATAACTCAATATGTATTGCACAGGCAATTAAAGTTTTATATCGTGGGAGATCTTTCAGCCTCGCGGCAAAGGAATGCAGTCGTGTAGGGCTGTAGGCTACTACGAACTGCTTTGTAATGGGAGCATATAGCCAGAAAATCTTTAAGCTGACATGCTACTTTAATCTTGATTAAGCTTTATGTTTAAAGACAGTAGCTTTGTAAACAGCAACTAAAGTAGCATTCGATCCATGTCAACGTCAAAGTAATCAAAGTGTGAAATCCGTTACGTTAGCCAGTATCCAGTTCTAGGGCTCCTCCTCACATCATAGAAAACGCTCTTGCGGATGCAACTAGATTTGTTCAACCTACCTTAGCCGTCGCAACATTGAGTGCCATTGACGTCAGCTAACTTTAATCGCTTTGGAATACAAACACAAGTTTGTAGAAACTAAAATAATTGCATTCGCCACTTTCGATGGTGCAATATATCCCCGTTCATGAAGCAAAACGAGTAAATATTGTCGTCGTGATACATAGTACTAAAATCAGAAATTCACATTCTATCTACCAGATCTCTATGAACGAATCCATCTGAGAAATTCCAATTACTTCGGACATATATCGTGTTTTTAAGTATCTGAACGGTTTTGTTTTGCAGTTTTAACTTATATAATATAATTTGCAGTATATTTTCACATTCTAGAGTAAATTTAGCGATATTATGTCTTTTCAGTAAAAACAAATGGGAAATTGGATGAACGACAGCTAATGAAAACAGTATCTTCAGTTTTCTTGTCGAGTGTACAACGAATACTACTGAAAAAAAGGATAAAAAGGAAATGAAAAAGAGAAACAGGAGATGACGAAGCTGAGAAAAACCAAAAATGGACATCATTTTTTAACAATATCAATTATATGGAGCTTGAAGTGAGGAGTGTAGACGTTGGATGCTCCTGAAAAAACAGGATAAAAAGGGAAATGAAAGAGAGAGGAAGGAAATAACGAAGCTACGAAAAAACAAAAATGGGCATCAATTTTTAACAATCTCGTTTATACGGAGCTTGAAATACGATGAATACTCCTGAAAAAAAAAGGATGAAAAGTAAATGAAAAAGAGAAACAGGAAATGACAAAGCTGCGAAAAACGGAAAAAGGGCATCAATTTTTAACGATCTCGTTTATAAGGAGCTTGAAGTGATGGATTACGTACGATGAATACTCCTGAAAAGCGGGATAATAAGATAAATGAAAATCAGAGAAAGAAACTGAAGAAGATGCCATAAGAAAAGACATGGATGAAAATCCTCATTAAAAAACCTTAATACACTAAATAACATGAACATCAATACCAGTCAGAAACTGTTAATAATGGGCCTGACGCAATGGATTATACACGATTAATACATGGATGTTCCTGAAAAGCAAAATAGAAATATTAAAAAGAGAGAGAGAGAGAGAGAGAGAGAGAGAGAGAGAGAGAAATTTAAAAAGAGAGAGAGAGAGAGAGAGAGAGAGAGAGAGAGAGAGAGAGAGAGAAACTGACGAAGCTGCGAAAAATGAAAAATGGGCATCATTTTTAACAATCTCGTTTATAAGGAGCTTGAAGCGATGGACTGTGGTTACGATTGATGCTCCTGAAAAAAAAAATAAAGAAAAATAATATCCACAGAAAGAAACTCTCGAAGCTGCGATAAGAAAAAAAATATAAATGAGCATCGTTATTTAAAAATTAAAAACTTAACACGCTGAAGAACATGAACATCAATATTATTTTTAGAATCTTATTCATAAGGGGCCTGAAGCGATGGACTGTGTACACTTCAGATGTTCCGGAAAAACGGAAAAAACAAACAAAAAAAGCGAGAGAGAGAGAAACCAACGCAACATCTTAAAAAAAACACATAAAACACTAATGAACTGGATCATCAATACCAGTCAGAATATCGTGTATAAGTGATGGACTGTAAGCAATGGATCCCCGTGAATAACAAAATAAGAAGACAATTAATAAAAAGTAAAAAAAAAAAACTCAAGAATCTGCGATAAGAACAAACCAAAAGGAAAATCATTATTTAAAAAAATTAACTCACGAATGAACATCAGTGCCAGTAAACGATTGAAAGAAACTGACGAAGCAGCGATAAGCAAAAACTAAAACAAGAACCATTATAAAAAAAACTTAAAAACTTAACACAGTAATGAGCATGAACGTCAGGATCAATTAAACCAGCCTAACTAGTTTCAATGAGAACTTTCTAATTACAGGGTTTATACAGTACTTTAAGCAGATATAGTTTGGTTCATGTGAATTTGACAAATAACGCTTGATATATACAGTATATATATATATAATATATATATATATATATATATATATATATATATATATATATATATATATATATATATATATATATATATATATATCTATATATATATATATATATATATTATATATATATATATATATATATATCTATATATATATATATATATATCTATATATATATATATATATATATATATATATATATATATATATAGTATATATATATATATATATATAAAATATGATATATATGTATGTGTGTGTATGCATTGTATATATGTACGTGTATATATATATATATATATATATATATATATATATATATATGTGTGTGTGTGTGTATGTGTATATAATGTAGTATACATACATACATACACACATACATACATACATATATATATATATTATATAATATATATATAGTAGGCTGACACCATCTTGATTTAGTCTTGATATTTCCTTAGTTTTATTCACATAACACTTCCTGCTAGACTTTTCCTCCATCCTTCCATTACAATTTTGGAAAAACAAATTAGAATCGAACAATTGCAACATTGTCGAAAATTGCTTTGAATGCAGAAGAGTTTTCAACCTTATCGGCAGGTCGTCAGCTGCCTCGTTCATAAAGGTTTAAATTTTAGTACTCTTGGAAAGAGACAAGCGAATACTTTCAACCGCAGAACCAATCAACGCTTTTGTTTACAATGACGTCACGACCAAACTGCCTTTTCTCTCTCTCTCTCTCTCTCTCTCTCTCTCTCTCTCTCTCTCTCTCTCTCTCTCTCTCTCTCTTCTATTTCGTGAGAATTTCTTTCCGTGTTCTGTCTTATGCATCGATTATTTATATTAATTTCTGTAGTATGTCGTTCTAAAGATATCCAACAATGAATAATATGGGTATTGAATCTGTCGATATATCAGACGGTGCATTACATTTGCGCGCATTCCCCCCATAACTGAGCTCTAAAACCATTACCATTGCGAGCATCTTTCCGTTACTATTGCGAGCAGGCATTTTCCAGGGTATTCCAGTATTCTCTGTTGTCAAACCCATCTTAACCTTTAGAAGTGAATGAATTTCAATGGTTATTAAGGTAGTTTCATTGTATTTAACTTTACTTTTATTTACTTTGCAAGGTTTTTTCATGTCAGTGCATATTAATAGTTGGTTTAACTAATTTTATGCCAGTTTTATTCAATTTAGCTTTTTTTTCCATTTCCTTACCAACATTTTTTTCCATGCCAATAAAGAAAACATCAAGAAATATCTAAATCAATTTCAGCGCGCAATCGTAACACTTCTTAATCCCTAAAAGCGCTCAAATGTAATACGCCCACATCAGAAGGGTCAGTTCTGTCGAGTTCTCAAGTGGGAAAACGAAAAATCAAAAGAGAAATGTTCAGCGGCGGAATGCAATTTCCCTCCTCCTTTCTCTCTCACATCTGGTCTGAATTGAACCATATCGATGATCCTTTGCCTTTGTTACATCCCAGTGGCAGTGTGACAGCATCGGCGTGTGTCGTGATTATGGGAGAAAGGGAGGTTGAGAGTGCTAGTGAAAGGGAAGGAGAAAGCTTCAGAGCGGAGGCGTAGTGACAACAGCAGGAGGGTGTTGCAGAGGGCGGAGCCAAAATTTGATTAGTTCTAAGAGATCGAAAAACCGTGTTTGTGTTATATGAGCTAATGGCCAACTACACCCTTAAAAGAGCGCAAACTGTGGTAGTGCTGCTGATAGTGTCAACCATTCCAGTGAGATAGTGATGACGCCTACAGTGGCATTGAAGATCGCAAGAGCGAGGATATAGTGTTTCAAAGGGTTTGAAATACATTGCGAGGAAAGAGACGGGTTGGCACTGCAACTGTAAAGCCAGCCAACGACATGATCAATAATGACCAAAATTTCGTTCCCACGCAACTTTCTGTCACTGACAGTGATACTGTCACCGCTTGGAGTACCACAAAGCGGTTTCTATTCTCATTCCTAAGTACTCTTAGAAGTTATCACGGTGACGTCTTTGGCACCTAACTTGTGGGAGAGGAGACCAGTTGCTCTACACAAGCTATTGTTCGACAAAGAGGAAGTAGGAAACACCAACTTAATATCCAGTATTGTTAGCTGCCTTAGTCAAATCTTTTAATACATCAGCAGATTGTTTAATAATGAAGTGTTTAACAGCAAAACATTTTGACTCAGAATAAGGGCGATCATTTTATACATAAAAAAGATTGTCTAGTAATATGTCTGGTACGCATTTTCCAGATTTAAGGTATTGCTTCTATTAACGAATCATTGTTATCATTATATAGCTTACCCCTCTGAGGGTGAATCGTAATTGGGTTCAAAATGCTCCAAAATGCCCATAAATTTCCAAAAAATTCTCGGGGCCGCCGCCCTAACCCCAGGTGATAGGGCTCGCCGTCCTACCCTTACTCTGAGTTCTAAACCTTTGCCGTCACCACCCCACCTCCTCCACCAAAAGAAAAATCTGAAATGACGCCATTGTTCCACCCCTCCAGTTACATTCAGACTATTATCATTCTTCGGAGAATGTACAATTTCACAATACATTGGATAATTTTTGTATGTAATCCCAGTAATGCCTAAGGAGGGCGTTGCTCTTATTGTGACAATTATCTATGATATCTAAGCTAGGAATTACTTTTAATGAAGCAGGATTATCTATGCTGGAGTAACAGGCGTCATTTGTTTCCACGAGCCATTTCGGTTTATAGGCGTGAGAATATTGCGGTTTATTATAATTCGTTCTTTATAAGCAACCTCACTGCTCAAGCCTTCAAGGAGCCTCCTCGCCTCATAAATATTTTCTCACAACCTCGTTACGTGAGACGGGATTGAGGCTATGACTCGGGATATACTGTCATTCATTTAAATAGGGCGTTGTTTTTGGGATGTATATTGTTTACAAGATTTATTATTTCAAGATGATACTGGTTTGGTAAACCAAGCTATGATCCCACTTCGAAATTTGAAAACACCGTCGATTGCTAGACAATGGTCGTTTTCAACGCAGGATTTATGCCTATATAATGAGTATACCTCTGTTACACATTCCTCGGTTGTAAAGAGAATTCGTGGGCGTGAAACTCCAAAAGTTAAGAAAAATCAAGACATTTCATGATTAGACAATATTTTATACGGAGTTTAACACGTTCTTCATACCAGTTCATTTCTGTTCAATGAAAAGAAAGTCATGTTAATTAAAGTCACAAATGTTTTTTTTTTTCTTCTTTTAACCTCGGGATATCGGTAAAGTAAAAAGCGTTCTGAAACCTGTTTAACATATAGGAAAATATTCAGTGACTCAAATATCATTATAAGTGTTTAAAAAATACTCATAGTAGTATTACGTAGTCTTGAAGTGGAGAAACTAATCCACAGCTATGTGCGAGTACAAATATATATTCAAGAATAAATCTAAACAGAGAACAATCGGGAATCCGTTCGATTCCCCTTGGAATCTATTTAGATCTATTTTCAAGTACATTTGTACCCATATATAACTGAATTTATTTCTGCATTGCACTAAGTGCTACCTACAAAAACGTCACCTACATCGAGGGTCACGGTGAGCAAAAGTTTTGCA
>NC_061094.1:41103189-41116695 GCF_015104395.2 Macrobrachium nipponense
AGTACATCCCGTTTAATTAGGACTATTTGGAGTTCTTGATCTCGGTTTTATTGCTATAGATATTCTAATAGAAAAGTAAATTCATTGAGTAAATTAATGCATAAAGTATAGACGTTATTTGTCAAAATATATTTGAATACATTATATCTATTATATATATATAATAATATATATATATATATAATATATATATATATATAATAGTATCTATATATATATATATATATATATATATATATATATATAATATATATATATATGTATATTATTGTATATATTATTATATATCTATTTTAGTACTATATGTATATAGTTATATATATGATATATAGTATATTAGTATATAATATATCTAGTATAGTACTTATATATCTATATAATATATTAATATAATAATTTACACGTATGAGCCTGGCCTTAAGGACCCAAATACGTAAAAGGAAATATTTTAGGGAAAAATGCAGAATAACTTACCTTGAAGGATTGATTGAAATATGTTACTCTATAATAAGGTCGCCATTGAAAACCATCTGATTAATTTACAGTATACATTTATTTACACGAGGCCGTTTAATGGCCTGGAGAAAGAGTAAATGCAGCTTGTCCGCACGGGGACCACTCTTATCTCTCACAAGGGGAAAGCTGGCTAAAATAAGATTCATGTAAATGCTGGCTTTCAAAATTATTCATATTATCTTGCATTAAGGCAGCACTTGCGAAGAGACTTGAACACGTGACTCAGCCGATCTGGAAAAATTCCCAGATTAGACACAAAGGAATTAAAGATTTCTTGCACAAGTTACAGTTATTCAATTTTATCTAACACTGGGGAAAGGACTCTAGTGTTTAACTGAGGTATGCAATGAAGACTTAAGCTTTACCAAGTCACAAGGGGAAGCACATGGCCCGATGAGGACAAAGGGCTTTTGATGTAAAAGTGATTCAAGGGAAATTTGAAAATGAAATCAGCAAGAGTCGTCTTGGAGAAAAAGAGCTGGTTTGGAGTTTTGCACTTTCTAGACGTACCTTAAATCCTTGAGGCTTGAACATGTGTCGTGCTATGAAGATGGTCCCACCAGCGATTGGACAAAGGGCTGACTTCCCGTCAGAGGAGAGAAAAGGCACGTCTGCCTTGCTTTAGGTCTAGCTTCGACTGAGGCCAAATGCAGGTGTGATCCATGGGGGATGGGTTCAGCTTATCACCCCAATAGCAGGGCATCCTGGAAACAGAACATACGGCCAGTGAAGGGTTCACAGGAAAAAGGAGCTTAGAAGTAGGCCTAATAAGTACCTAGCTAGCTACACACTTCCCTTTGGGATACGTCTCTAAGGAGTAAGAATTTTACTCCCCACTCTAACAGGAAATTCCTATCTCTGGCTTGCGTTTTCCCCTTTGAAGTCAGCTGATTAGGGGAAAATGGCTGCTTTTTTAGCAATCGAAATATTTAACTAAATGCTGGGTAGATGAGGCGATCAACGTAAACTATATATATATATATATCTATATATATATATATAGATATATATATATATATATATATATATATATACATATATATATACATATATATATATATATATATACATACATATATTAGAGAGAGAGAGAGAGAGGAGCCTTTAAACAACTAAACACAATTAATAGATTTTCATTTTAAAATTAAATTGCTTTAGCATGTATGGCAAAAATTGAAAAGAATAATAATACAATCTGTAGCTCGTATCTTAGTGATTTCTTCATAAACAGCTATGCATGTATAAAATTCAACTGTGGCTGGGATATTCTCTGCATGACGAATGGAATTGTTGTACTGTAATTATATTTACACAAGAACACTATAGTATAATGAAAAAATACTCTTTCTGACTACAGACAATAGGTGCAAATGAAAAACGAATAAAGGCGAATAGAGTATTAGCCCTGGCGGTATGGATACAATAGACCCAAAGACAAAGAGAGCAATATTTCGGAGCTATTTTCTGGCTGGGAAAGGGAGAGATACTTCCATTCCACCATCTTCCTCTCTTTGGAAATTCAAAAAACGCCACATTTCAAAGTTATGGCAAACTGTAAGATTGACATTAAGGCATAATATATATTTGACTTTTTGAAAGGAAATTTGTGTTCTGTATGGACGCTTTGCAGGCAGTTCATCCACCCATCTGTGAAATGTGTAGTGGCAATATCCTGATCTGGACGCGGGGGGAGGGGGTTGTCAGGGGGTGAGAGGGGGAACGTTCTAGAATCCCAGCGCTCAGGGAAATGGTTCCGTTGCGTCACGTGTCCTTTGTGGGCTCTCCGCGATGGCCAGGAATCTGATGTCGAGAACTGAAGGTGCTCAGAAGCAATGTCTACGCTGCACTTTCTCTCATGTACCAATAAAAGTGAAAAAACTTTTACGAAAGTCAAAAGCGGTTATGTGAATTGCAGTTTGTGTCATAAATAATACATAATTAATACATTCTACGATTTGTAGAATGTATAACTTATTCATTTCAATTTTTGCCTTATATTAAAGTTGAACAATAATGCTTACTCTGGACTTGTGCTAATTTACCAATAAAGTTGTACACATTTCTTCTACGAAAGTCGAAAGCTGTTGCTTAATTAGCAGTTTGGTGTATCATAAGTAATTCATCGAAAATAAACATTCAAAATATATTTAAGCTAAAAGTAATTTTACTGTGGACTTTTATTCATTTAATGATAAAGATATTTTTTTCGAGATGTTAACGCAGTTTGATGTATCTTAAATGATTCATCGAATATAAATGTAAGGCCTATGGTTTTTGATTAATAATATATTGTCCATGTGTTCTCTGTGACCTATGGAATGTGGAGAACAGTGAGAAGCAACGACCTGAGAGTAGCTGACGAATGAGTATTCTGGGGATGGCGTGAGATAAAAGTGCTTAGTTCGACAAGTCAATGCACGACAGTTTATGAACTCTTCTCGAAGTGCCTTTGTGAAACTGGATGCAACTAGTGTTGCGAGGCGCTAACGAACTGTGTGTTCGTATGTGCGTGTGTGCCTCTTCCCTTTAATAGTTTCATACGCAAGTCTATGGGAAGACTTGCACAAAGATTCGTGGGAGGAAGGCAGAGCCACGATGGTGGTGCCTAAGTGTTTTTTGGAATAGTGAGTGAGATATTCCGGTTGCTTGGGTGAGTGTTGAATTACTTTAGCCGAAGGCTGGCTTATTATCTGTTTGACATTTTTTATGATGATATCCAATATTTAGTCATTGATTGTTAATCTTGTGTGTGTACTTACCGGGATGTGTTCTGTATCTTTGAAACAGACGATTCTGGCAGGAGAGGGACAAAGAGTTCCCAGATGGGTGTAGACTTTTTGGTGACTAGACATTTTACTATTTTGGGGTTTTTTGAGTTAGTCTGTAAGACTGGATTACTTGATTGATTATCCCTTATTTATTCATTGTTAATAAACGTTAATGTTATGATGCGACTCTCTCATTTTCATTACCTGTTAGAATGGAGAGAAAGAGGTGGAGAGAGAGAGAGGTGTCGGTGCTAGAGAGAGAGAGAGAGAGGGATTGCCGAGAGAGAGAGAGAGAGAGAGGCTGTGTGTGTAATGCTGTGTGTTGGTTTGCCTTCCGTTTCGTGCTCACGCTTACCTAATGAATAATGGGGGGGGGGGGGGTGCGGGGGGGGGGTGGGGTGGGTGGGGGGGGGGGAATCCCCCCATTACATAAACATTCAAAATATATTTAAGCTGAGAAGTAATGTGTGCTCTGAACTTCTACTCATTTATTAATAAGGTCAATTCTATTTACGAAAGTTATGTGAGTTGCAGTTTGATGTATCATAAATTCACCGAATATAAACATTCAAAATATATTTAAGCTGAGAAATAATGTCTATTCTGTACTTTTACTCATTTTTTACCAATAAAATTACATTTCTTTTACGAAAGTCAAAAGCTGTTGTTTGAATCGCAATTGGTGTCATAAATAAATAGAATTTCCAAACATTCAATATACATTTACATATACCTTTTTTCTGTTTAAGAATCATATATTATTTATATCGAGGTGGATTTCATTAAGTGTAAAACCTATTCACTGACCCAAGAAACTCAAGGTCTATTGCAAATGGCACTGCACAATGGAATTGTGATAATGAAATCTTAGTGATTTAATAACATTTCTTACTTTAAAGAACAAAGATTGAAAAAAACAGTAAAAAATATTCTTTATCAAAATAAATCCCATAAAGGATCAAGAATGTTAAAAGTCACTTCACGTGAGTACTAATTCAAACATGTGGAATTATAAATGCGAAGGATTCCAATTCCATAAAAAAATAAGGTGAAAAAGATCTGTCTATGAATTGAAAATGGGAATTAAAAATTCCTTTTTAAAAAAGTCTGACAGTGTCATAAATTTTGAAACTTCCACTTCTCCTGCATCCGGGAGATTTTGACGTCAACGCATAACACCAAAGCAGGTTTAGGTATTTAAAAGCCTCGGAGCTCTGAAGAAATTTGCTCCACGAAGGCCTTCAAAGCTCCATTCATGAAGTCTGAGAACTTGATTTACTAAATCTCCTTAACAATGGACCATTGACTTGTGATCCAGATTCATTAGATGCATCAATCTAAGATAACTTTACAGGTCTTGGAAAACACAGACAATCAATTTTTCATGAACTGAAAGGCTTAAGAAAACCTTAAAACTCCTTAACGCAGATTTCTAAGGACTGGAAAGCTGTAATAAAGATAATAGCTACTTGATATCATATTTTTTCAAGTACTGAAAGACTGGAGCTAAGATGACGATTACTTTATTTTCCAGGGACTAGAAGGCTCTAACAAAGAGCAAAGATACTTACTACTTAGCACTCAATTTCCTATTGACTGGAAAGCTATCAAAAAAGGTAAAAACCTCTTCATACTCAAGTTTTCAAGACTACAGGGCTATAAATAAAATAGTCACTAGTGTATAGAAGAATAGATACCAGTTGGTTACAAGCTCAAAGCATTATACGACTATAGCCAGACTCATGATTCTCATTACTGAGGAAAGGGAAACCTCTGAGAAATTTATTTAAAGTGTTATGTACCTAACAAAGAGTCTTAACATAGATCTGGAATGGATTAGTGGGTATTGTAGTAAGAGGAATACGAACCAGTAAAACTAAGACATCAGGAATTTGGCATTGTTATACGATGCATTCACGACGATTCGCTTGGTATTAACCGCTGCCTTTAGATTTTTTAGGGATTTCGCATTGTTACCAAAAAAGTTTATTTATTAAAAATTTTCGCAGCTTAAACTGAGAAATAAGTTAGAAATTTAATTCTGCTTCAGCAGAGTTTTCCATTTGAATCATAAATTATCAAGGCAATTTAATGTTGGGTACAAAGAAATTCAGTTCACGAAACTTCAGTGGCTTGGATTTAAACTTTCACCTCAACATCTGCTTAGGCATTAGTGGCTTTATTCCTCCGCGGAAAATGATCATAATAACTCTTAACATTCTTGTTTTTCAGGATATACCTTGCTGAAGTGAACCTTTGAGACTACAGTACGTTTCGTCAAGCATAAGGACGAAAACTACAATAGCTTCTTCTCAATGTACTACACTACCTGTAAAGTTCAAGAGTCAAGGAGAAGTGGTCTGGACGTTCATGTCAGGTAAGGGAAAATATAACCTTCCTTTTCAGAGTAAGAGAAAACTAGACCTTTTGGCATTATGAATGTCAAGAAACGAAATACGATATTGCATCATTTTATGGCAAACTTGATATCCTTCGGCAATTTCATTTTTACGTGGAATATATTTTTTCCTTATTCTTTTATATCTTTAACAAAGTTCTCAAAAGGGCAAGAGCAAATCAGTTTTCAAGATCACAGGATTCTATGAGAAAATAAGAGAGCCACAATATTGTATAAGTGAGATAGATATACAGGGAGTTGAGAGAGAGAGAGAGAGAGAGAGAGAGAGAGAGAGAGAGAGAGAGAGAGAGTAGAGGGGAGAGAGAAGATGAGAGAGAGAGAGAGAGACAGAGACAGAGAGAGAGAGAGAGGGGGGGGGAGGGAGATAGAGAGAGAGAGAGATAAGAAAAGCCTTCTACAGTATTATATTAAGGATAAAGCAAAATTTATTAACTTAGAAAAACATTATTAAAGCAAGATTTTTCAACAAACTCAGTTAACAAAATCTTAATGACATCTTCGCCACTAAGAATGGAGTTCACATTATGGTTTGAATATGCATGATTTTGGATCAAGTGGCCACTATTCCGTTACCTACAGTGCACTTGGTGGTTAAGTGGTTAATAAACCTTTCCAAATATCTTTCTGTGTCCCCTTTATTCTATTTTTTCACTTTTATGCCAAGCATAAAAAGCATAAATGAAAGATCATATTAACAAATGACATTGCCTTTGTTCTGGAAATTACCTTTGAGAAATGAAGATCATTATCTGTACGTGGTCATTGTCCCACTTATAACTGTCAGTCCTGCGAGGTAATGGAAAAAGAGCTCCTCATTTATGCTCGTTTCAATAACCGGATTCTTGCTTTTATTGTTGATAGAAATATTTGCTCTCTGCCAGATTCAAGCATTCCTTTTCTGAAATTTTACACATCTTATTTAAAGATAATCTGATTATTTAAGCCTGAATTCAAACATGAATGTCACCAGTTAATGAGATTGTACACTGTTATTTTTAATTAGGTCACACTTTAACCTTTGTTGATCGTGGTTATAGTTAGTCTGAATATCATCTGACTTACATCTAGCGTGCTTGTAACAGACAAGGAAGGCATTTGTTGCTGAATTTATCTCCCTCTCTTCTCTAATGCAGACCCGTATAACTTTGTCACGGTTCAGCTTATTATACATGGAAATACTGACAATTGTAGTTGAAATTATGTCAGAGTGAACCCTCCAGTTGATACAAGCTACATCTCGTCTGTCAACATCTCTTCCACGTAGTTCAAATTTCGTGTGATCCCAGATGATATTTCTTTTAGCTTGATACTTTAGTGATATATGCCATTTTTTTAAAAGTTTAATCCTGAGGCCTAACTTCATATGGTCCCTAAACTTCATCTTTTCGATGAGCACATTTAGATAATGAGCTCGGACTTTGGCTGCCATTTTTCCTGCAACCATCTGTTGAGGCTTGGAGCAATTATCATACGTTATGATTCCTTTCATTAATGAGCTGTACTCACTGGCTAATTTACTGAGAGCGCATTTCATTCGTCCTTGAAGTCAATTGCAGGTCACAAAAGACAACCTAAGGTGTGGTTCAAGAGTGAAAGCATTGAATATTGTAGTAATTGTACAGATGTTTACTTGCGCAGTGTCCATTATCACCCAAATGATTATATTACAACCTTTCTTTTGTTGCCGAGCTTTTCATGGTAACCGCATAATCAAGCAATAGTCTCGCTAGCTTCTTTTTTTCACTAACTGACGGCAAACTAATCTGCAAATAATATCAAATAATTTTCATGTAAAAAATCTCATCTCTAAAGTAGTTTGATATCGGCATCAAAATATTCATCCTATCCTTTTTGTTTCAAATGCTCTTTTTAATAGCCAAATTTCAATAAAAAAAAAAAAAAATTTTCTGTAATGAGGATAAATGCTATAAAATCCAGCAGAAAATATTACTATACAGCTCTTGAAAATATTGAAAGAGTCACCCATACTAAAGTTTTTATCATTTTCTATAAAAGAAGTGAGCGTTATTAGAAAATGGTAATTTACTGAAAATATGGGAGACCGATAAACTCTCTCTCTCTCTCTCTTCAGTCTCCTCTCTCGATCGTCTCTCTCTCTCATCTCATCTCATCTCTCTCTCTCTCTCTCTCTCGATGATATGGAGGAAAGCTTTTACAATTCGTGATGCAATTTCTTCTTTGTGACGGTCAATGCTTATGTTGTTTTGTGTTAAGACTTCGGGATGTGTTAACAAATTAACTCAACTCCCACAATAACGATTTCATTTTCATTCTAAGAACTGGATGTGAAATGTGCACGGTGTTTCTTTTACGCAATTTCATTGCAAAATTCATTTTATTTAAGGTCGAACTGTGGAGTTTGACTGACTGACTTATTAACTAGATAAGAAAACTGGAACCTTGACCCCATTGCTGGAGGGGAGATACATCATAGACTACATATTAGATCAATGAACATGCAGAATAGCATCTGTTAACGTCTAATTTACTCTGATTCTCTGCTTCTTTGTATCTAATTACCGCTCACATGAGACTCCTAGGAGTTGGTTTAAGATCGTAACTTTGATTGTTTGATGAGGTTCCCTTCCTTGCGCCAATGCCCAAACAAAGATCGCTAGAACTGTTCAATATTGTGTAGCCTTCGACGGTGACCACCATTCAAGTTGGATCAACCATAATACAGAAACAAACAGTAAATAATAAATGGCAGCTTTTGCGTTTACATCAAAGCGAATGAAATATGACTGCAAAAATATATCTTTTTCCTTTTTTACCTTAAGGTAATTATTTCTGTTGTCGAAACAATTCAAAGTAATCTAGAAATACAAAAAAAAAATTAACAATTTCGTATGCTGACACTATAAATATTACCTTCGATTTTACATAATATACTGCAAAAACTATCGGAACAAATACATATTAAAATCAAAATTAGAAACCCTCATAGCAAATATGAATAGAAGATTAACTTTTCTAATATCTGCGTCAAGTTTTTATTATTGGTCATCGAAGTAAATTGACATTAATTGTAAAAAGTTATGAATGATTAATGCAAAACTAACCTTAGGTTGAGTGAAAATTAATAATTCTAAACATTAAAGTCTGTCAACGAAATTCGTCTGCTTTCTGTGCATCATAACGCTTTATGATCGTTATGTTACGTTTATTTATCATTGTCAGTTTTGGAGGGTCGTCTGAGCCTTGTGTTACTAGACAACCTTAGCAAATGGGTATCCTAGATTTTTTATTTTCAAGCAAAAAATCATTATCTTCACCAGACAGTAATTTTAATGGTTAGAATTTACCATTTTTATTCACATAAAATCACAATTAGAAAATTAATTCAGCAGTCGAAACTTAAGGCTACAGTACTTTCTGATTCATGATTTCTTAAGGAGAATTGCTTAATTAAGGTCTTAATTTGTGTTTATTTCAATAACTTTCCTGGTGAGACGAGTTATCTTTAGGCTACAAAGAAATCAAAAAGCTTCATATGACTCATACCTCTTTGGTTAAATATTTTATATTTTCTGTAGATCGAAGGAACATTCTTTACTGCAGACAAGATAGTTGTCAGTTACTATTTACTGTTCGTTTTAGTTTTGTAGTTACTCTAACTGTCAACAAATGTCTGCATCGGCAGTATCGCGATTTTCTAATAAGGGAAAGCAAGCCTAAAATAAAGCGCAAAAATATAACGGAGCTACTAGAGATTAGATAATAATTATATTAAAGTCATAAACATTATTTCTTTATTCAGTATATCATGTACATTGAACATTACAAAGATATTGATTACTGTTCGATCATATATCACTTCCTTCAAATGCTACCATTGTCTTTTTATGTTTCTCTCCACTTACTAAGGCGTCTGCTCTTTTTTTCTTTCTTTCTTTCTTTTTTTCGCCAAATTGGCAAGAGTCCTCGAATATTTGCAAAGTTCCCAAAGAAATCTGACTTTATTAGTTCTGAATATTTGTAAGTATTTATACTCATTCAGCCCAAGGTCACTGCATTGTGTTCAACATTCTTTTATGTAGGTCGTTTATGCATTTTCATTTTGGTACTGTGAAAGTCTCAGGCATTCGTCTGCTTCTTGAATTGCCAAAAACGTTCAACAAATCACTTGTAAGATTTTTCCTTTTTAAGTAAACTTGTAATGTTATTTTGAAGATATGTGAAACCAATCTAATCATTAGACTATACGTCAGTCGAATTCATGATATTTAGCTACGATTATGCATAATGAGCAAGTGGAGAAGTAACAATTATCCATCCCAGAGTTTGAATTCGTCACAATGAACCTATTAGAGTTCAGAGACTTAATCAACAAGGTATTGAATATATATAGTATATGTATGAGTTGAGGAAATATATTAACATTTAGCAGTCGTGCTTATATATTGGTTGAAGTACACACATCCATTTTACAGAAATATAATAATGCAACTACAATGCTCAGTCAGTAAAGGATTTTATATTTGTGAATGAAAGACTACGTCACGATTACTATGGAAACCGATGTTAACGACACCGAAATACTTCCAAGGATGCTGGAATGAAAGACCCCGATAAAAATCTATATATAGTTTTTAATAAAATACTTTTAATAATTCAGATTTGTTCGTAAAAGGGTTGGAAATAATATTATCTATCTCTTCTGTAATCGTTATAAAGGCTAAGTACAATTAATAAGGGCAAAGAAAGACTTTTTGTAAGAAAAATACAAATGGACATTACGAGTAGTAAGGGCTCAAATTCCTTGAATAAATGATCACCTGGCAACTTCATTGTAATGAAATGCAGTAGTAGTCTAGTCATGCAAATTTTTATTTTTATTTTTTGTGAAATTCTAATCAAAATGTATGTTATCTATAAATCAGATAAAGACAATCAGTCGCGAGGTCTTGTAACTCCTGTCAAAATTTTGATAAATTAAACTGATGGCAACTATGCCCCCAGTCTATCATTGCGTAAGACGTAAACATTAACAACCACCAATTAGCGGTGCAGTTGGTGGCTTTACAAATAGCCAATAGAAAGCAAACATATAAGATATTATTTTCTTTGATGTAAAAGGTCTTAAAGAAAACGGTATTTTATGAAAATAAGACATAGGTCGCATAGTCTCGTGCAACAAATGATTGAGTAGTGCATTTGCAGATAATACAGGCAAGTAAGTGAGTAGGACTTTGAAATGATGCAGTGGGATAGTTCATTACTGAATTGAGAGAATTTTCAGGCAGATTCAGTATATTTTATTTTGCTATGAGCACCACTTTGGTACTGTGTCTGCTACACGTATCGAACATATATTTGGATTATGTGAAAATCATGAAGTGAATTTTATAGTAGATTCAGATAACGCTCAATGTGATATCAATAATAGACTCCAGACCACTGTAACGATTTCCATTATAGTTAACGTAATTACTCTACTATTTCGGGTAGACGTTTGTCATGGCTTAGTATTATCTCTGTGAGGCTTTTTGAAGGAAATTTGTTACTTCTTGTGCGTTGTTCAACGCTCTGTTTATGTTTTACTGTCTCAGTGATTCTTGTTTGTAGTGACTTACTGGTTGCCCTAAACTATCTTAAAGATTATCTCCATTACTCATTGTCTGAGTGACGATCTTAATCTACTTTTATGTTAGTTATCTACGCATTATATTTATCATATATTCGTGAACCTCTTTAAGAAGTTGTCTGCCATAGGAACATGGATATCCCGAAGTATAGTTTTGTAAGTTAGTAGTTTTTTTGTATGAACCTCAGTGAGATGTCCGTTTCATTTGCATTGCTTTAAACAATTGTATATTTACCTGCTTTGTCAAATTTGAAATTTATGATTTAATTTCCGAGAATCTTTATTATTTCATATTCGTTTTTTACTTTATTGAACTGGTTCCACAGAACACACAATTGAGTTGTCTTTTTATATGTTACCGCATTTCTCTCTACAGAAAATGCTGCCCTCAATTCTCCGCTTGTTTTTTGCCGTCACTTTCTCAAGTCAGTGTTTGCGCTCTGAGAATAGGCCTGGTTACGTTATGCATTGCCTTAGTAATGCTGTGATGATGTCGCAAGATACCTTAGTTCTCCCTCTCTTTACCTTTGTAGTGGGATGGGTTGTATGGGAAAGTACTATTGCTGAATCCATGTAACTACATTCCAAGATTGACGCAGTAAATGACTATTACCGTCGTTTTTTTTGTTTGTTTTTTTTCTACATTCAGAATGGGATATAAACTTATTGGACAATTTAAAAGTCTATGTGACCATCGCAATTATCTATAAAATCCAAATTTCCATGAGCAGCATAGGTATTTTAAATGACGTATTAAAAAGTTTCTAGAATAACAGCTACGGACAAGGAACACAATAACTTGGTGGCAATTCAGTCCTCTTACGATAATTGTTTACAGCTACTTAGAAGATAAGTGAAATGAGTGTCATCATTTGACAACACTTTCGTCGAAAACAGGATATTTAGCCACGACATGTTTGCTAGGCAAGTTGATAAAACACCGCCATCCTTCCCTGAGTTTAATTACATCGTCATGACCCAATTTGAGTGAGGAAGCCTAATCAACAACCTCATTTATATGAGTTTGATACATATGAAATGTGTATATATTGTAAATATTTTCTGTAAATAAATCCATTTTATTTATAGGAATGTATTATTATTTTTATTATTATTCAGTAGATGAAACCTATTCATATGGAATTGACTTGAAATCCAAACTTCCAAAGACTATAGTGTTCATTAAGAAGTAGTTTAATTCCCTCCATCAATTTTTTTTTTTTGAATGAACGCATGTCATGGTTGCTATGGAAACCGAGGATGACGTCACCAAAATGCTTCCAAGGATCCTGGAACGACAGAGTTTTTAATGAAACCTAAATTATATTATCATTACGAGTAAAGGATTTTCAATCATTCTGATTTTTTTGTAACAAGGTTGAAACTACTAAGGAATAAATTTCCAGTAGTTATTATGATGGCTAATTATGTTTAATAAGGGAAAATAAAGACGTTTTATAAGATAAATACAATCGGACATTGGCTATACCTACGAGTAGTAAGGGTTCAAATTATAAGCATAAGTGACTAGCTGGCAACTTTTTGCAACAAAATGCAGAAGCTAGATGAATTTTTTTTTTTTTTTCACTTTCTTATGAAATTCAACTCACAATATATATTATCTATAAATCCGGTAAAGACAATCAGCTGCGAGGTCTTGTAACTGCTGTCAAAATTTTAATAAAACGAGACTGATGGTAACTGTCCCTCAGGCTACCATTACGTAAGATGTAAACACCGATACCCACCAATCAGCGGTGCGGTTGGTGACTTCACAAATAGCCAATAGAAAAGCAGACACATAAGATACTATTTTCTTTGATGTTAGAGGCATTAAAGAAAATGGCATTTTTAAGAAACTAAGGTGTAAGTCGCATAGTCTTCAGTGCATCATATGACTGAGTGGTGCATTCGATGAAGATACAAGCAAGTAAGTGCATAGGACTTTGAAATGATCCAGTAGAATAGTTCATTGATTAATTGAGAGATTTTTAGGTCGATTCAATAGGTTTTTGCTATGAATACCAAAGGTTTGCAGCGTCCTGAGGCTTACTATAAATATCAAGTGTCTACACTATCGAACATTTATGGATCTGGGGAAAATAATGAAGTGTATTTTATAGTACAGACAACGCTGAATGTGACGTCAGTAATAGACTACTGAAACTGTTTCTATGATAGTTAACGAAATTACT
>NC_061094.1:41117195-41155733 GCF_015104395.2 Macrobrachium nipponense
GAAATCCCATCGTAACAGAATCGAATACAAGTAACTAAGGGACGGTGTCGATGACCGTCGTTATTGTGACTTTGAAGAGACAGCTGGTTGTTGTTGTTGTTGTATTGAGCCAACACTTCTTGTTGGCACGGGCCTTTCCAACGAGAAGTGTTGGCTCAATACAACAACAACAAGCCGTCTCTTCAAAGTCAAAACAATCAAATTAGCTATGAAATTGTGCATTACGCTATTTAACTGACGATTTACTGATCTATGTAGACTGACATCACAATAACGACGGTCCTCATGAACGCAGATTTACAGAGTTTCTTAAAGCATAACCGATATTAAAGGAGTTTTGAATGTTAGTGTTTGATTAATTCAAAAGGAACAGATTTAATGGCTTGTCTCAAACTCCATATAATATGGTAATGCAATGTTATCGATCCTATTTACTTATCTTGTAGGAGTAAACTTATTATCTACTGCTGCTTGAGATGCATCTGTGGAGCTATTCGGCACTGAATAGATATCAATGAAAAAATAAAAAAGGAATAAGGAATAAAAAAGCAGCATTATCTTACTAGCCACTTCATCTCTCTCTCTCTCTCTCTCTCTCTCTCTCTCTCTCTCTCTCTCTCTCTCTCTCTCTCATGCTGTGGAGAAACTTTTCGAGGGGAGGCCGGGTAATGAACATTTTGTTGAGAGTAAGGTTCAGAATTTACAAGCATCATCAAACCTTCAACTGTCAAGTGCAGCTTTTGCGATATTAAAAAGAAATAGATAATAATAAAAAAAGACGGATTTATTATGTCCGTTATTCCTTTTCCTTCAAAGCCTTTCTTAAGGGGAGGGAACACTTCTTGAAAATGAAAATATGAAGAAAGAAACAGTGTAGACTGTAGATGGCGCTGGCAGCTTTCCAAGGACACCGAAGCCCTCGTGACGAATCTTGTGCTAGTACAGTTTTTCTTCTCTTAATTTGTAATCCTTGATCTTCCGGTGTTGAAATTGAATATTGAATGACGAAAGTAAGATTTTACATCACGAGCAACTAAAGTATCCAGGAGAATGTTTATTTCGGTTTAGCGTCCCTGATTCCAACAGACTTGCAGCAAAATTACTCTGGTACAGTTGGACACAGGTTTCCCTGGTACACCTTCTTGAGGGACTTCGAAAAATTATATGGTAACAATGTTTACTGAGGGGGATGGGGGGAGGACTCTTCCTCTCTTAGCAAGAGTTCCACCAATAAGCTCTGGAATTCTTTCAGTGGGAGGAGTCATTAGGTATGGTTGGAGACACACACACACACACACGGAGTAAAAAAAAAAAAAAAAAAAAAAAAGAAATCTGAGCAGGGTATATCGGTGTAACTAAGATTACTGTCTCACTTTTAATATAAGTTTGTTTATTAAGATTCATTTAACTTTCGTCTAAGGCGTTATCTTACCACCGTGTCTGTTATTATATATCGGTCATATTCATTACTCAATACTTAAAAAATTTATCAAAATTTTAGTTATATTGGTATTGGAGAGAATCACGAACATCATAACAGGGTATAGTTAATCCTTATCACGTAAGCCAAGTTTTATAGTATCGGTTGCAGTGCGTTCCTACCAATAATATAATTGGAAGCTATAAAGAGAAGCGCAGCAACACTCTCTCTCTCTCCCATATTAGCAACTTTAAAGTGACATGTCATCTAGAAATACCATTGCGCTAAGTATTCAGTTTTGATATGTCATTAACACCCTTTAATCTTGAACTAAACTAATATATGCATATATATTTTTTCGGGGGGCGGGGGAGTGGTGTCGGTGATAGTTCTTGTTGTTAAGCCGTCTTACAGGTTTTGGAATTCTAAAATGTAATTCAAACTGACAAGCTTCTTGCTTTTGTTGTACCGGTGTCCTCAGCCTGGCTTTGCTACACCTGAAATGGGTGGGGGGCTAGGGGTAAGGGTGAGCCTGTTGCGACCCCGATGAGTGGGAAGGCGAGTACTAGATATGCTCGTGGAAGAGTGTATGGCTAACGAAAAGCTCCACCTTGAAATATGTTCTTGTTTATCTTTAATGGCTGCGTGTTTTTAGTGTTTATCCTAATATTATTATAGTACTGTAGATTTTATGAATACAACAACATTTACAAAGAAGAAGGATTGGGTTAAACTCGCTCTCTCTTGTAGATACATTAGAATGAAAAGATGAAAAGGAGAGAGAGAGAGAGAGAGAGAGAGACTAGACGTTACTGAGGAACAATGAAAACTACTAGGGACAGAGAAAATTCCACAACGTGTAATGGAAAGTGAAGAAGGACTCCCAAACTTGGTGGAAACTTTTAACCATTCCCAAATGGTAAACTTAATTCGTTTGCCAATGATAAACAATTGTTGATATTCAGAGGTTTCATGTATTCATGGTTGGGTTTTTGTATTCCCCTTGAATATATTGTAGAGGTTATTCCCTACACGCCGACAAACAACGCCCGTTCTTAACAATTAATTACAATGATATGGATAAACTTTATTTACTTACTTGGCTTTATATTTTCTAATATATTAATTGTGATACATGTTTTAATGTCATACGGACAGAAATTCCTTTCGCTCTTATCATTCGTGTGAGGATAAGAGACAGACGTCTCTATTGTTAAACAGCCCCTTCAGTCATTTACCTTTCCATTGTGGAAAGAGCTATTTGGAGAAATGTAGTTTGATGATATTGTCCTAGGGTTCTCTTTTTAGATAATTTTTTAAGAAAAAATCAGGATAGCGAAATTCCCTTTAGATTTTGAACTCCTTTAAAATATCAAATTCACCTTTCTAATAAATAAATTATAATAATTATGACCTGGAGCTAAACGATATGCATAGGTCTGTTTACGATTTTTTTTTTACATCATACGACATGGAAGTTCAGCGGAAGCCATGGGGTAATCCAAATATACACACTCAATTTTTACATTTATTTTACTATTAGTGAGAAGTCCAGCCACCTTCCTTCTAGATCGCCTCTTGCAATCTGTTAGGCACAGAAGATTCATGGTTTCTGACGATCTGTGGTCGGTTGTGGAAGAGTTTCCATTGCGTTCCCAGATGTTCATAAGTTGATCTGGTTTCCTCTCCTCTCAGGCTCCCAACATTTTACCAAATTAGCCTAAATATTCTCAGTGAGGTTCATGTCTGTATCCTTACTTGGCCCAGTCAAGCAACTGCAGATCCTCTCGACCTTGAAACCATTCCTGTACTATTCTGGCCGTATGGATGGGGCAGCGGTCGTGAATGAAAATGACAGGAGCAGGTGGGGAGGAATAATTCCGCTGTTGAAGTGAAAGAAGTTAGAAATCCTGAAGAATTTCAATGTATTTTTCACCAGTGAACCTCCACTCAGTCCTGGTGATATCATCCATATAATGTAAGAAGATCCAGCCCCACACGTTTACTGTGACATGCCCATTCCTGGTCACCTCGTAAATTTCTTCTGTAGTATCTGAAGGGAAAAAATATAAATTTTAACAATTTCACGCTTTGCTTTCCGTAATAGGGAAAATAATTCTATATCGTTTGGGGAAATAAAATGCTAAGTAACAACCCTTGCAATAAGTTAAGAATGTTTATTCATCTGCAAGGATCAATTACTTATAATAGCATTAACTTTGATCTGCAACAGTCCATTATGATAGAGATTCTTTAATTCAGTAAACAGGCTGTACTCTATATTATAAGCTTGCCTACGTGATTATTCATAACATTAATAAATGTATTTGCTTAATGCCTGAAAGCTGGCCATAGTAGAACTAATGGGGGTTTTTCAATGAAGAATTTTTATTTTCACACTTCTCGTGGCAATGTAATTCAATTAGCGGAAAATACATGGTTATTGACAAAATGATTATCTTTTGATTATGATATTACCCTTGCTTATAAATTATTATAGTCTGACTGTTATTAATGATTTTAGAAACTCACCTTATATTACTCGGTCTTCAATTATGTATTCTGCCGTGACTTCTGCTAGTAAAAGACCTTTCGTCACTGCATACGACTCGAGACCAAAATTCCATATCCTCCCCCACAAACCGTTGAACGAAGGCAAGCCTATCAGCACGATGCCGCGAAATTCCTTCTTGGCAAGAATTCTATGAGGTATTCCTGCCTCATGCAGACGTCTTCGCACCGTCATAGCCTAAACATTAATGCCAGACGTTCACAAATAGCAATAGTATTGGTAAAAGGATCTTCGTTATGCTGCTCGTCGAATGTCGTCGTTTTCCTCACGGGTGGTCATTCGTGGTGGAGGTTTTCGAACTAAAATACGTAATTTTAACATGCAGATACCTAGATAATCAAGATTAATTATACCCTGTTTACTTATGGGAAGGAACGCTATTTGGTATTCTTGGGAAATAAAGAGGAAGAATCACTATTAGAGTTCAACAGGACCAAGGCAACTGTAATTTAGGTTTCATAATTTCACGGGTTTATAAGGCTTATAGTTTAAAAAATTAATAAATAAATGAAATAAATAAATGCTATCCAAAGTCGGTCAATTTCCCAGTCTAAGCTTGCCTCCTTTTCCATTTATTTACTGTTGTAGGGGAGACGTCAAGACGCTGTGCAACAGCACCTATTGAAAGCCCACTTTCTCGTAAAGCGACGATCTGCACCCGGAGAACAATATGTTGCTTGTTCATTGGAGACTATAACGAATACTACTAGCAGAGGACAGATAACCTATCAAAATTTATATACACCTCAGTCTAGCCATGATTGAGTACAAACTTGTTAGCGTGTAATAGAGGTTGCTGTAGCAGTGATATCGTTATCACCGAACAAAGTGATATATTAAATCACGTTATCACTGGGTTACGGGGATGATTGATTGATTGGCTGTTACTGGCATTGCAACATCTCAGGTCATTACTGTCATTGTTAATTGTCTGTTTGAAACACTGTTTACTAAAGGTGGTGCTGTTCCTCTCTTAACGTGAATTCCACTAATCAGCTTTCGAGCTGTTTTAGTGTATAAGAGGTTGGAGGAGGCAAACTTGTAATAAGTTTTAATCCTCATAGATGAATAAACATTATCCTAATGCAGGGGTTATTACTTAGCATTACATTTCCCCAAACGATATATCATTATTTTCCCTTTTACGGAAAGCAACGCGTAAATTGTAAAAAATTTAGATTGTTTTCCTTCAGATACCACCGAGGAAACATTTACAAAGTGGCCAGGAGTGGCTTGTAACCGTAAACGTGTGGGCCTGGATTTCCTTACATGGTATATGTGATATCACCAAGACTGAAGGGTTTCACCAGTGAAAAATACGTTAAAATTCTTCAGGATTTCTTCCTCCCTTCACTTCAACAGCGGAATTATCCCTTTCCACCTAGTCCTGTCATTTTCATTCATGACGGCTGCCCCATCCATACGGCCAGAATAGTCCAGGAATGGTTTCAAGGTCGAGAGGATTTGAATTGGTTGCCTGGCCAAATAAGATAGATCCCGAGGAAGATAAAGTCGATTTATTAAAGATTGAACAATTCACAGGTGCCCCGAGAAAAGCCGAAGTGTAGTGGAAAAATCACTGAATTTCTAATCAGTTTTCTCCCATGTATGCATAAATTTTTTTAAATTTTTGTTCCCATTATTTTTATGCTCATCCATTTCGTATGAAGTAGCTACTGTCGCATATCTTATGTAATATAAGCTGGTTAGGGGTAATTACGTTTGCTTTATGTCTATTACAATTAGAATCATAATTACCTGACCTGTTATCGAATTACAATTACAACTTCAATAATACTGAAATACAAAACTTAAATATTGGAAAAAAAATTCACAAAACTTTTTGCACAAAAAAAGGAAATAAATGGAATAAAAATTTTTTTTAGAATTGGTAGCTGGCTTGTTAAGATTCTCCCTCAATAATATAATAAATAAATTGGGTTGCGACTCAAAACCTCTATTGCATTTGGTTAAGATGAGTTCTCGAAAAGTACGAGGGCTGCTCTAGGATAACAGTTTCAAATAAAGTACTTTATTATTTGAACTTTTCAGTTACAATTACAATTACCATTAAGTTTAAATAAAAAACAACCGCAATTACAGTTAACTTCAAAACGTATAATTAAAAACATTTCAGATAAAAGGTAATGTTTATTTGTAATTGGTAAAGTTCTCTCACTGTGGGATTCACAGACAGTGCAGTCACGTTTTTGGTCAATAACACTGTAATGAAGACTGGTATCAGTACGAGATTTTGCTATAATTTTTCGGTATAATCAATGCTTTAACTCAAATGAATGTCCGGTAAAAATGCTCAATTTTTATTTGTAACACATAGAGCAACTGTAACCAGTTACCTATTCAAACCAATCTGTAGGCAATTGGCGGCTCTCTCTTTGCTAAAAAAAAAAAAAAAAAAAAAAAAAAAAAAAAGTTGAAAAGTTGCGTGACAAACGGATTTCTGCTACCATGCCGACAGGTATGTTCCTAGGCGGATATCTCTTCTTCACCTTCGTAATACAAGCTATATGGCTGAATTGTCACTTACGCGACAATGGTTTCTCGATACGAGCCATTGCACCGTGATGTTCGTGTGTCCCCCACCACAGTACAGTTGTGGATAAGAAGGTGGGAGGAGAGTGTGAACTTGAACGACTTGCGTAAGTTGTTAATGCTGAATGATTGGATGGATATGTTACATTGTTCATGGTTATTTAATCTTGCTTATTTGATATGAAAGTTTTTTCTTAAATGTATTTCGTCTCGCTATTATAATTTGGTTAGACTACAGATATCAACAGCCATTCCAACACCACAGTAATATTTCAGGTGCACCTCCATAATTCCACACCGGTGGGTGGTTGGCCCTTGCCGACCTCAACCATGAACAAAGTTAGATAGTCGATTGAGTTGTCTCGGTAAAATTAAGCCTATAAGAGCATTTTATTTGTACCCACCCCGTCACAGTCATTGTGTGTCTTTTGATAGCTATAGTTTATTTATTAAATGTCATTTCAGTGATGGCTCAGGAATGATTTACAGTTTTATAACCACCAACCAAATTGAGAATATTATGGATATATGTAATATCGTTTCTATTTGCTATGATAGCTTTGAAACCAAAAAATATACAGCCATGTTTACTAAATTATGATCAATCCATCGAGTACAAAATTCGAAGAATCTAGAATTGATTGCGATGTATATATAAATTTATAAGTTAAACATTTAAGATATGTTCTCTTAGCTAGGCCAGGGGTCCACGGAAAACCACCCAGCTGAGGATGACGCCATTATCAGGACCGCTCGAGAGCAACCCTTAACCAACGCCAAGGCCATTCATGAAGACCTTGGATTAGAAGTGTCATCGATGACAGTACGACGCAGACTCCATGCTGCTGGGATTCATCACAGAAACTCCAGCGACGAAGGAGCTCCTGAGGGAGCGACATAAGGCGGAAAGCTTGATTTTGCCCAACGTCATGCTGATAAGGGTTTGGACTTTTGGGCAGGGTCATCTTTACTAACGAGAAGTGCTTCTCGTCCACTTCGCATGGGAAGCTGCATTGTTGGCGAACAAATAGAACTCGGTATGGATAAGGAAAATCATTACTTGCATCAATTATCAGTTGCATTCTTCTTTATATTAATTATTAATCTTCAGATTTTGTTCCACGGAAGTGGACTGTCAAAATATACAAAGGGAGTTAACATAAATAAGAGTGCTATTTCTGAGATAAATATTAAGTAAGGGACAGTGGCATCATTTGCTCTTTATCCTCAAATATAATATATTAATAAATAATTACACAATAGAATTCTTTCAGTGTTGTTAATCACTGAGAATTTAAATTCTCCAAAGGTATATATATATATATATATATATATATATATATATATATATATATAATATATATATATATGATTTATATTCTACACCTCCATTTTTTTCTCTCATTCAGATATGAACCCCGTAACATCGTTGAGGTGGTTCGATCTGGCCATGTCACCTGCAACGTATGGGGCTGGGTGTGTCTGCATGGTATGGGTGATGTGTTCCATATCTAGGGAAGATTTACAGCAGCTAAGTATGTTGAGCTGCTGCAAACCTCCTTCTTGCCTTCGTTACGAGAAAGGAATTTTCCCTTCCCACCAGGGCCCATCCTGTTCACACTGCTCACGTTGTTCAAGAGTGGTTTGCCAGACAGGATAACCTGCTTCTTCTTGAATGGCCTAGCAAAGGAGCAGATATGAATATGATTGAACACGTGTGGGCCCAGATGGTGAACACATGGAAAATGGAACATGAGAGAACAACACAGCAACTCATGGCTCACATCAACTCTCAGTGGAAAATTTGTAGAAGGAGACCGCAGCAAATTTTCAACCTTGTTCATTCGATGCCCGACAGATTGAGGGAAGTGACTGAGAGAGAGGGTGGATGGTCAAGGTATTAGATTGTATAATATAAATGTTATATTTTTTGTAATAGGACCTAAATGTTCTCATTTTGTTCTCACTAGTTATTTGATTATATGTTTTAATAAACATAACTCACAACAAAGTTTTATTATAACAATGATATTCTTGATATAATATTCGAAGTATCTGTAAAAAAAAATGGCATAATGCCTCCATACAATATTGAGAGTATTGCAGTAAACTTTCCTACTTACTCAGGCCCCACATGTTTTTGATGTCTTCCTAATCACCGTTTCTTGTTAACAGCATTGAATTATAGAAATGAATGACTCGCTGAGCACTGTTATCATACAGTGAGGTCGGTAACAGTATTGGCAAATTGCCTCAAGGCCCGTCCACACGGCCGAGCTTTACTCGACGAACTTTGTTCGATGTGACGTCAGAAGCGGAGAAAATGCTGCAAAGTTCTGACTTTTCATATAACCTAAGTTATATGAACAAGAGTAAAAATGTGGCATATTTTTTGGCCGTCGTTGACGTTTCTGAGTATAGGGGTCATATGCTCTGTGGGACATTTTAAAAGGTAACTGTCAATTCAGTAGATGATACTCTCTTTATGTCAGCCACTATAAGGAAAGCCCAAATGACTTCACCTATCACTTGAGGTCAACGAAATATATAGTCTATAATATATCAGTGCATACAAAATTTTAGAAAATACAACAGTTAACCCTTAAAAGGTCAACCACGTCATATGACGTGTTGCAGAAGTCGTCCCACACATGTTGTTTACGTCATGTGACGTTCTTAAGTTTTTAATTTTGTGCGCCTTCATAGCTTATTGTATTGATATTGGTTCTGTACTACTTAGTGCCTTATTAGAGGTGTTGCTGGCCGTTTGCACTGCTCGTCTTCCATTTGTATGAACTGCGCGGGGGAGGAAAGGTAAGGGTGGCCTAGGAGGTTGTCAGAAACGTCAAACCAGCTAATCCTGTGTGGCAAGGATTAGTGGCGATAATATTTTGCCGCACACCGATTTTGATGTTTTTATTCTATTTTTAATAATTCTATAATGAGAGAGATCCAATCGTTAATTTCATGTTATGAAATGGGGTAATATATCAAGCGAACACTCAAGGGAACAAGAGTTTATGACATTACAGTATCAGAGATGAGAAATTTCTTTGCTTTGGTTATGATTATGGGTATTGTCAGGAAGGGCAATCTTCGATATTATTGGGTCACTGATCCTCTCCTGAATACACTAATGACATATCAGAACTGCATACTGAGCGCAGGGGTTTTTCTTATCACTAAGTTAGCTAGTATAGCTGAGAGAGAGAGATATATAAGTTAGCTAGTATAAGAGAGAGAGAGAGAGAGGAAACGCACTGCAACCAATGCTGTAAACTTGGCTTACGTGATAAGGTTAAAATATCCTGTTATGATGTTCGTGATTTTCGGCAATACCAATATAACCTTAAAATGTTGATCAATTTTAAGTATTGTGTAATGCAATATGACCGATATATAATAATAAACAAGGTTGTAAGTTAAATGGAACCTTAATAAACAAACTTATATTACTAGTGAGACAACAATCTTCATTACAACGATATAAACTGCTCAGATTTTTTCTCAGTGTGTGTGTGTGTGTGTGTGTGTGTCTTTCTCCAACCATTCCTAATAACTCCGCCCACCAAACGAACTCCAGAACTTATTGGTGGAACTCTTGTTAGCAGAGAAGGGGTTCTCCCCCCCCATCTCCCTCAGTAAACACTGTTACCATGTAATTTTTCGAAGTCTCGCAAGACGGTGTACCAGGGAAACCTGTGTCCAACTGTACGTAGAGAATAGTGGATACTGGAAAGTGGAAACTAAGGTGGGGGGAGGGGGGGAAATTGTAGTGCCAGTCTAGTATAAATATTTTTTCGGTAATTCTAGGCAATAACTCCTCACGGACTGCAAGGAACGGTCCTGCAAATACAAAAGACACTTGGGAACGGGGCATCCAATGTATTTTGCCGTGTTTAGTAATAGCTTCTGGGGGTTAATCACAGTCGACCCACAAAAAATAACGGTAAATTCTTAAAAACCCAAATACTATAGGAAGCTAATTTCCAAAGAAATACCCGACGCGGAGATAATACCTAGATCTATCGATTATAGCAAGTCGAAGGTTTTCGTACTTGAGTAGATGGCTAATCAGCAATTGTTTCCTAAATTTATGGAGACAGCAGCATCGATGTAAGTAGATGTTCGAATTTGTATAAAATGACGGTGTGGTCAGTAAATATCGTGTTTTAAGGATATGTTTAACTTCTAAATTATAATTTGAAATTTTTGGTTAATCCACTCGCTAACGAAGTTGTCATTTAGTCTTCTCTTCGAGCCTCACGAGGTTTTAATGTTTAAGAGTAAACATTTTAGATCGTGTACCCCAGTAATATAGGCAAGATTATTGTAGAGGAATGATTTTTACTGCTAGTGATGAAGTAATTTGATTAGGTTTGAAAACTTTCAGTATTCGTGCCAATATCATTGTGTGTTTGGTGAGAACATTTAAAATTGAACACATTTACCGTCAGATCTGACCTGAGTTGTGATCTTTGTGGGAATGGGGCCATGGGCATTTTCCTGGGAATGCAGTTCCTCGTTTGGAAGGTCGTGGAACGCTAATACAGGTGAAACAAAGGTCTTCTAGTAAAAACGGTCTAGGTGCATACTTACTGTTGGTCTTGAGACCTTGGGTGAAACAGTCGCTAGACTCACTAGTTAGCAATCAACGTCCTGTTATGAATTCCAATATGTTATTATTGATAACCGTATACAAGAGGGATGTAGGCTTATTCGGACCTTGGCTGATTCGAACCGTGGCTGATTCGGACCTTAATCTTGGCTGATTCGGACCATTTGCTAGGCTGATTCGGACCCATACTAATAATGTTGTATTATACCAATGGGTATTTCTATATAAGCATCCCGCATCGTTTTTTATTGGCACACTTGGTAGCTGACGTAAGCTGACAGGGTAATTAATAAAAATTTCACTATTCAGAGGAAATCGTGCTGCTTTGTTTTAGTATGGGCCTAGACTAAATCATAGTTCGAACTTAGAATTATCAACATTAAAATATAAGTAACAGACATTTTGGTTTTAAATATAAGTAACAGACATTTGGGTTTTAAAATATAAGTAACAGACATTTGAATTTTAAAATATAAGTTACAGACAAACTGGGCTTCTGGCATCTATTTATTGAGTGCAACATCTGTCAATTAGTACAAGCTCAGTCATTGTTGAACGATACCCAACGGTTTATTTTTTAAAAATAGGCGTTTGTCTCTAATTAATGATGGGCCACCTGCGTTGGGTCCTCATCACAGCTGTTTTGTAAACTGGTTGTACTCTAGTTTGTCAATTCCCTAGACGTTAACGACTTTTCGTTTACTCACTGATGTGTGCTCAATATGGGCCTTATTGGAAGCTGACTAAAGGCTATTGAATTTGGTGTATGATGTGCATACGAACTATCACTGAGTATTCAAGCAATAGTAGTTGTTAACTTTTAATTATATGAACAGCCCTTATACGAACTGCCGTTGTTAGCCAAAGAAGGTTGCAGACTGCGGAGAGGCAATCATTGTTGGCATTGGACTCTAGTTACTTGGAATTTTAGCATATACAGAAATATAGGTAGGTGAAATGAATATGTTAATACAGTGTATAGGTATGGTTATATGTATGTATATACACAGTAAATTCAAGTATGTAATGATTATATATAAAAAATGTGTAGAATCTAAGCTGGTTATGTATGTTACAAGACATTAATACTCTCATCGGATAAAATTCTGAATGTAATTCTGTTAAAATTGTCAAATATTGTATATTTTCTCTAATAATAATATATAAAAAAATTGTTAAATCTGGGACTCTCTTTCTCGGTTGTAGGGTATCTGTGGCAGAATTGAAATTCCGGTGCTACTTTGTCTTGTTATCTACACGTCACCTCCGAGGTGCTAGTACTAAACATGGAGGAAGCTCCTTGGGATGCCGTGTTTAGTACTAGCACCTTGGAATCAGAGCATTATATACACCCAGTTTTCTATAGTTTGTGGTCTACAAATTATATTCATAAACGATATATTCGTTCGGCCATCGACTTTGCATTTACCATACAGTGTTTAGCACCTCGGAGCAGGTGACGCATAGATAACAAGCCAAAGTAGCACCAATAAGTCTTTCAAAAGTATTTCTCAGGAGAGATGGAACATATAGATCCTACCCATGTGAACTCTCGAGAGAGACTGAGAGTTTCCAGCCCTGTGGTTGGCTTATCAACAGGCAATCAGGAGCGTCGTGATGGACTGGCCTAGACATAAATTGCACGGTTGATGTGAATATGCTATAATAGATCAATAAATTAGTTTTTATTCCTCCGGTATATAGGATGTTATAATTATCAAATGGTTATTGGTTTTAAAATCTGTCAAATGTGCACCTAAAAACGTAAGTTTGTTTGGACCCAGGTAGAAATTTTACAAGGAAGGTCTAATTGTAGATAGCATTTTAAAATGAGATTTCTGTAGTTAATGACTGACGTGATGTTTTTTTTACTATAAAGACCGTAAGCTACATTACGACAACTATTAAGGACATCTATATCTGTGGTTGTTAATCTTGGATACGCTGAAAGTCGTTGATCATAGTGGGGTTCTTACTTCTAAGTTCTGAAAAATCTTCTTGTTCCATTTATATAAAACTTATTCTGAATTTAAGGTATGGACAACGTAAGTTCATATATTAGATTAATTGGCCAATTACTGTACTTAAAGATATTCTGTATGGTTTGCGTAAAAAAAATTATCTATAAATAAAGGCTGCTTGTCAAATTTGACAGAAGTAATTGACCATAAGTCTTGACAAGCTGGTATCATTCCATAATTATTAGGTTGAAATTCAATCTATTAGGTAATTAAAACAAATTTGGAACTTTCTCTTGGATTTGGAGAATGGCTCGAAGTGCTCAAGAAAATATTTTTGTTGCTAGGCTATATAAACAAACAAAAGCAATCTAATGATTTAAAAAGCAGCAGAAATACTTCTAAATTGTCTTCTATGGGATTCTGGAAATGTAATGTTCCTGTCTGGGCTAGTAGAGGAGACGGAACAATTGTTCGAAATTCATGGAGGGAATTAGAGAAAGGGAGTGTGTTGAATTAAGGTTAAAGTATAGCTCATAGTCCTTAAAGTAGCCTACTGATTCAAGCGGGGAAAAATAACTCGATTAGTCATCGTAGTACGTTCTGTGACCATGGTAGTGGGTTCTTTGCAGAATATTTTCAAAGTGAAATGCCTCGAGTAGATCTTTTATGCCTGCACAAGTAAATTTTCTTCAAGTTCAGAGAAAACTCCGGAATCTTGTCAAAGACATGAAAGGTGACCTAAACGATGAATATATTTCCCCTGTGTTCTAGGAAAGTTTACATAAATTTTCAGAAGTTGTATCTTGGATACATCTAGAGTTAAACAAAGAGAACATCTAAAATCGCATAATGAAATAATTGACTGGATAATTGAAATCTCGCTACTGTACTTAACAAAATATTTTACAGTAAAAACCTAAGCATAAGGAAACAAAATATTTTACAGTAAAAACCTAAGCATAAGGAGTCGACTCATGAATAGTTCAATACGTAGGCCAAACCTAAACACAAGTAATGTATGACAGAAAACAGAAGCGGAGGGATTAACAATACTTGAGAATAATTCTGTTTATTTCATTAGCTGAACATTTGCAGTTTCTTTAAGCAACATATTTGAAGGCTGTTTTTGAATGGTTTTCAGTACTTCAACTGGTTAGGTTAATATCGTGTATCAGATGACCTGGATTTTTTTTGCATGAGAATCCATGAGTTAAACTGATTAGACTGTGGTATGTAAAGAGCTGTGCCATAAACAGTAATGTTTACCACAGGTGGTGCCTGGGGATTACCACAGGAGAAAATGGTGGTACAAGGGAAAAATTAATGTTATAGTAAGTGAGCTTAAGAGAGGCAAATCACAGGGACTGACAATTCTATAAACCATTTATAAAATTAGTCAAGCTACAGGTAATAAAGCCTGAACTGTCATAACAAATGATTTCCTTTTCTAGGTTGAAACTGGTTGATCCGATTGGTAAAATACCTTAAATCACCTCAGTAGGATCCACACCATCTCTTGAACTTCAGGTGGTCGCGATTTTTGATGGCAAGTCAAACTGGAACTTGAACTAGCTAAATAAAGGGATAAGATAGCCTTTGACCAGCTGGCATGCAATAATGGACATCAACTTGACTTGCTGTCAACTGAAGACTTGAAACTAGAAGTAGACACACCCAGGTTTTTCAAGCAGTTAAAATTTCTAACAATGCTTGCATATCATGCAAATGTCAACGCTCATTCTATTGGTGATGAGGTGCTTGGTAAGGGGTGGTGGAGCTCTTTTCATGTAGGATCTGATTATCGGGTATCAAAAGGAGCGGATCAAGTACAAAGGGTTGAAGAGGGGACAGAAATGGTAGTATATTTGGAAATCCTTAAGGTTGCCATACTGTCTACCCTCCCTGTTCTAAGGCAGTTTTTATAGTACTGACACATTGAGGCCCAGTCATGCAATGGCCAGGAAAGGTAGATGTCTTTGTTGAAGGCACCAAATTTCAATGGACAAAGGGCAAAAAAAGGCACCTATTCAAACATATCACTTCAGTGTGTCTCCTGATGAAGAATTTTCTTACTGGAATTTGATGTGATGTCATATTCAGAACTATGGCAACGCATACCGGTTTCCCCTGGTGAAACACGTAAGTAAGTAAAGCCAATTAAAATGATGATCTTCGCTTTAGAATATCGAGAAATTTAGAGGGAAAAGCTTTGCTTTCTAGTTTTAAGCTGACATGGACTTGCCAATTGTCATAGAATATGGTATCGAATTCATTTTGTCCCAGTAGATTTTGCAAAGGTCTGGAAATTCAAATTTACAAAATAATTATACGGCCAGTAAGATTTTAATTTGCTACAAATTTAATGTTTCATTTTCAGGATCTGTGCTCCTGATGGGAGACAAAATCTGGACAATTTCAACAGCACATTTAACGAGCACTTTTCAACCACATTTTAACATCTGGTGCATCTTCAACGCCTGAAGAAGTTACATTATGTCTGAAGCGCCCATAGTACGACTTTGTGATTATCATTTCTGAAATATGGTTTACTGGGTAAAGTTTTAATAGTGGGATTTTGGTGATTATAATCTATATACGAAATGACTAAGACTCATTAGGATTAAATCTGTTCCGAGTAACTGATGTTGATTCATGCACATAAGTATCGATGAAATGAATGTCTTAATAGCTCTTTTGATTTGGACATTTAGGAAATCTGCATGATAAAATTGTTACGTTGGTTATCAGAGTAAGCTTACAGTTGAATATTTGAGTTGTTCAGTGTTGGTTCCAACAGGAAAAGCTAACAGGTGTGCTTTTGCACCTGGATGTTTCATGCTAGCTTTTTTCTTAATGACAATTCCCGAATTGAACTTATAAAAATGAGGGGGTGTGAAAATTGAGAGTTAAGCACATTTTTTCTTTCATCTTAAGTGACTGATGTTTTGAAGGTGATCAGTACTGTAAGTTCAGAGATGATGATTTCCATACTACTTTAAATCCTTTCTCACACATTTAAAGTTTTTAGCTCTGTCAGTATCGTTTGTCTGGTTTCATTCTCCATACTTGATTATTTAAGGAAATGTTAAGATATTACAGCCACTAGTTTAGTTCATCCACAACTTGAAACGGGTAATAATTACAATATTAGTAACATAAATGGGACTAGTCACATCTTATGCATCGATCAAACAATATTTTCTCCGGAGTTTTCTCTCCAACTGATGTTATATTAAGCTTTCAGTTTGTCTATTCGATTATTTGCGCAGGCATACATCATAGATAATTGTATAGTTGTGGTATTGCAATGTCATATTTCCTTTTTTTTTGGGGGGGGGGGGTGTGGGGTGGCGCTTCCTTGAGATTTTCTTGGCAGGATTCCACTGTATTACTGTGTCACCTGAAGCTTGTAGGCCCCGTAAGGGGTATTGTCGTCAGTGGACCTCATGCGGTGCAGAATATAAGGCATTACTTACTTAAGGTTTCTTTGCAGTTCGTACCTTCGGCCCCTAGCTGTAACCACTTTGGTTCCTTTTACTGTACCTCCTTTCAAACCTTTTACTTTCAACTTCTATTTCAGCGCCGAATGACCACATAGGTCCAAGTGCTCAACTCAACTCAACTGAAGCTTGTACCTACATATTGACATCCGTCTCGTTTCTTGATAAGTCTTCTCTTACTGCATTTCTTGGCTTCGTCTCATATCGTTTACTGTGAATGCTCTCAATTTTCACACCAGTTTGCATGTACAAAACCGTACAAGTGTACTGTTTAAATCTGAAAAATTTTATGTTCAAGACTGGTACAGTAAGGAAACCATTAGGAACGAAATAAGAAATAATAATAACAGTAATTTTGCTATGCATAATTCAAGGTATAGCTTAAGAACTCCTTTTTAATAAGCTTTTGATTTTAGTTGGGGAAAATTTAACATCAAAACCTCTTGTACTGCTTCAACTACAAATTTCTTTGCAACGATGAGTGTTTTAAAAGTATTTCACTGTTTTTTCCTATTGTCATTGTTAAGATGAGGAATATTTGGAAACTCTCAGATCTTTACAACACCAATGCTCTCAAAATTTTAAAATGTGCCAGTTGGATTGCATCTTTACAGTAACTGAATTGTAACTGTAAATTCAAGTTACAAAACTTCTTATCACTGATGCCCGAAACATCTGAGGTTCATCCTGTAACATTAAACCTTTAAGGATCCATTGTAAACGAAGGCTAATTATTCTCCTTGTTAAGTTTTTGCTAGTTGGGTTATGGTCATACATACTAGCTTACAGTTACCGAAGAGGGATTTTTAAATTTTTTTTCCTGCTTCCAGTGTTCAGTTTTGCTAATCACATTTTCCTTTGAGAAATTTCCGTGTAATGATGATCCCATTTTCTCAGATTATCGTCACTGATTTTTATACGATATTGACTTGGCACCACTTGAAGGTTTTGAGTTGCAATACCTTGAATTATGTTTGGCGTCAGATGCCTAGTTGCCTAATCATGCACGTATAATATTATTGTAAATTTTATACAGAAATTATTAATTGCCTAATAATCTTATTTTTGAAATTTCGCAAGTATTCCATATGGAATTGGTTTCAGATTTGACTTGAATATTTTAATATTAGTGTTGTGGTTATGTTGTAAGTTTTACATTGAACTAAAAGAATTTTTCCACATGATGGCATTGTTAAAATTGGCGATGAATATAACAAATTGTGTATTAGTATAGATTTACGTATCTTGTATAGGTATTTATTATATACTGAATAAGGGAACTTCTGTATTTCCACCAGTTTTAAATACAGCTCTCATTATGCCCTCTGGAGAATATTTTACTCTGCTCTAATGCAGTAGAAAGTTTTTCAAAAGTGTGAAGTGGTTAAAGAATTCTGTTGTTCCATTTGCTCAAACTAACGTAATCAGGATAGCCTTGATTGTCTGAATATTATGTTTTTAAGGCTAAAACAACATTATGATGCATGCAATATTGCAGTTTAGCGCGATTTTCGCTTATTTCTTAAACCCCTTCCACACGGGGGCCAAGTGCACGGCGGGAAAACACTAATACCAATTTGCAAGTGGATGGCGATCACGAGAGTGTTCCAAATCGTAGGTTCGCCTACCTGTGGACTACTACCTGCCTTGGAGTGTACATCTGGTAACACTTTAAAAGCGAGAGAATGACGGGTAAATCAGAGTTCCCTTCGTGTCTTTGCCTCTCGTGTGGAAAGGGGCTTAAGTAGGTCCCAACTCCCTCGTACCAACCCAACAATATCAAGTTGGTTTAGTTCTGGTGTCATTTTGATGTGGTATACAGTTTGGTCTAAAGCACAACGATACAAAGTTCATGATTTAACATGTTTCACTATTTTAAAGTATGGACCTTTCGACTGCCTTCAGGTAACAGCTCTTTTTAAATGAAAGTTGTATCTTCTGTTTTTTAATGCGCGTGTTAATACATTCAAGTATTATACTAAGTGTCGTAGAGGTGAGTGAAATATAATGCAATAAGATTCACGAAACTGAATGGTTTGGCATGATAAAACCCGATTTCCCAGAGATGATTTGAATCAATGTTTTTGCATTTTTGGTAATCGTACAATTTTACGTAATTTTGTTTTCCAGCCTTTTGTAAGTTGTTTTTGTATAATTATAAAGGAAATTGCATATGTTACAATCTATACTTAGCGAAAGTTCCATAAAACTAAGTTTATTATGAAATTTTAAAATTAAAATCTTGGTAAATGAAGGAGCAAGATGAATGTCTCTAGGAAATTTGTATACATTTCCAGCAGAATTCACTTCTTAAATTTTACCATGGTCAAAACCCTTGGATTTTATTAACATTTGAACGAATGTGGATTTTGCAAAGAATCGAATTAAGGATATTCCTCACCAAATGACAGATATCTTGAAGACATTCTGCATGTTGCAAGCATTATGAGCAGTTAAAAAATCCCATCTGTACCTAAAATAAAATTTTGACTTAAGCAAAACTTTCCAGTAAAACTTTGGAAACCTCTCCTGGGTGAGCTTGTATTTTGTATCTTTTTACTTAACTTCAATAGCGAAACTTTCTAGTAAAACTTTATAAACCTCTCCTGGGTGAGCTTGTATTTTAAATTATGATCCTTTCCCCCTAATAGGGCTAATCCCTGATAGGCGGAACAGTGCCGCTGACGAGTGCCATTTCTAAAATATTCCTGCCACATATGCACTATCATCACACTGCTTTTCTTCCCTTATCTTCTTTTCCCTCTTTCTTTTCTGACACTTGACTCGGCAAGAATATCACCTATGGTGGTAATAGAAGAACCAACATCCCTTAAGTGCGTCCACACGGTCGAACATTGTTACCATATCATAGGCGAAGCAGGATGACGTCATAAGCGTTGTAACGATGGACGTAGATCTGGCAACGAACAGTGGTATCAGATGAAGTTGTATACCAATGTTTTTACTCTGCTCACAAGGCCAAAGACCGGCAGACAATTGTTAACTGGTAACAATTTTTGTCCGTCGGACATTGTTCGACCGCGTGGACGCACTTTAGGCTGTGCTCCACCGAACTCATCTGTATTGTGCCCTTGAGTTCTCCATGAATATCTTGGGTTTTTCGTCAGTTCTTAATAACTGTGGTAGTGCTGCGAAAAGGTAATTTTTTTCAATTCGGGATTTTTTTTGGCATTCGTATAATTTGATTCCGAAGAGACCATTTTCACTGTCTTAAGGTTTATGATTTTAGTCTCGTTTCAGTAAATCACATCTGTACTTGACCTCTTTTATCAAAAACTATCCAACACAGATTCGGGGTCCATTTAGCTCATTTCCATCATTCATAATATGCACAGTAGAATGTGCAGTACTGTCTCCATCCCCAACAAGCACTTTTCTTGTGACCAACCCCAAAGGATACTATAGTAGATTCACATCACCGTGCATTTGATGTCTAGGCCCGTCCCTTACGACGCTCCTGATTGGCTGTTGATAGGCCAATTACAGGGCTGGAAACACTCTCTCGAGAGAGTTCACATGGGCAGGATGTATGTTCAACCTCTCCTGAGGGATACGTTTGGAAGACATCCCTCAGGAGAGGTGGAACATACATCATGCCCATGTGAACACACTCGAGAGACTGAGAGTTTCCAGCCCTCCCTGGTTGGCTTATCACAGCCAATCAGGAGCGTCGTAAGGGACGGGCCTAGACATCAAATGTATGGTTGATATAAATCTAATATACCTGCTGATGTCTCCATAGACAAAACTCTTGTCAGTTCTTATGACAGGTGAGCGTATGCAAATGACCTCATTATATTTGTTGAAAACCGAAGTATCTTTTTGAAGTTTGACAGTCCATAACTTACATAACTGGTACGCCTTTCATACATGCCCATCAAGAATGGCCAAGTATGGCAAACCAGAATTTGCATTCCAGTCAAGGAACTATACAAGTCATCCATTCATCTTAGTCACATCATAACTAATTTCACATGAAGGATGCCATTTTCGTAAGACTTTATTCCCAGCGAGTTTTGATAATAGTCAATTCTAATAATAGTGATTTTTAATAAGTCAATTTCCCCTTTGCTATTCACCAATTCATACCATTTATTCATTAATGCTGAAATTACTGGTGGTGCGAGGCAAGTCCAACAACATTGTATTGCATTAGACAAAATAGGTGGAACCTTAATTGCTAGGTTCTGTTTATCGTCAATTGAACGCTTTTAAATTATGCTAATTTGAATTTAATTTACCAGCGGTTAATCGATCTGTCATATTCAGTTGCAAACTGAAGTTAGTAACTTGGATATGATTCGCTTTCAAATGACACCAATGTCTTGATTTTTCTTAAGCAAATTACTAGAAACATTCCTTATGAGTAATTCGTCCCTACCTTCTAGTTTTTTGTCGTCTTTATTTTGCTACTTTCTCATAAAAATTGTGCTTGTTCATATTCTCAAAACAATTTTTGTTTTAAAATTTTATGTCACCGTGACCAGATTTTCATGTATTACTCCTTACAAGAGTGGGCGCTGGTACGGGATTCACAAGCCTTCATTTAACATATACATTGTACTTTTCTGGAGTTATGAATTTTAATGTTCAATATATCTAATACCAATAAACGTTACTGTAAAGGGCTAGATGAAGAAACTAAAGAAAGGAAGACTGTATAATTGTCGTTACAGGTAGTCAGCCATGTTCGATCAAAATTTAGGTAAAAATGACTTTGTTCTTGATTTACATAAAATCTGGTGTTTATACAGAAGTTCTCTCGTGTTTGTTTTATGTGAAAAACTGTTCGCAAAACTGGAAAAATTACAATAAAGGAACGCGACAACGCTACAGCTTCTCGAGAAGGCGAGCGAGTGTTCTCAGCATAAGGCCACCAGGTACAGGTAGGTGTCATCGTCCATTTCGGAAATTGGTCCAAACTCTTAAGACATGAAGAGGAGGTTCAAGTTTGTTGAGAGAAGGAAGGAGCCCTTCTCGTCTTTGTG
This sequence comes from Macrobrachium nipponense, assembly GCF_015104395.2. Taxonomy (NCBI): domain Eukaryota; kingdom Metazoa; phylum Arthropoda; class Malacostraca; order Decapoda; family Palaemonidae; genus Macrobrachium; species Macrobrachium nipponense. Next base: position 41,138,829 of record NC_061094.1, read on the forward strand.
GTTTTCCACCTCGAATATATTTGAGTTAGTCTCTAATGCTGAAGAAATATCCCGTTTTCTATTACGTATTGGTGTTTCAGAGAGGAAATATCTTGAGCTTAATCCATATTGTTACTACAAGCGGTGTTGTAAGCTGTCACATTTGATATAATGTATTCTTGTCGAGGCTGTGGTTGCTAAAGTTTGACATATTTCCATGAAATACTTCCACTTTGTTATGTCTAGCTTATATGCGCCAAAATACGCATCCTTCATATAATTTGTCAAGAAACTACGTACAATTCACTGAGAAATCTTGCCAACATTTCGTCTGATGTCCATACACTGGTAATTAGCGTTTATCAATTAAAGTTATCATTGCTTTATAATTTGAAAGTTTTCCGGTTTCATTTCATATCATTTGGTAATTAATAAACAGCAGATTTAAAATGCATGTATACTTTTACCAGAAGTAATAAAGAAAAAGCTATTCCGATCCCCACCCCTTTTTAGTCCCTCATTTTTACCCTTTAAAGACAGCCATCCTTCAAGTCGCCCTTAATATCTTGCAATATGGTACTTTTCCTTGCAATTCATGGACCGTGGGCCTGAATAGGGGGTACCAGCTTGTGGCGTAAATATAAATTTTTTGCCTTCAGATTTCTTTTCATTCTTTGTACTTGACATATAGAAGGGCTAAAACATCACAACAGCCAACTTCAGATATTTGTGTGAGGGATCCTAAAGTTGCATTCTATAGACTAGAGGGTTAGGGAAAGGTAGAGGATGTTGTCAACATTCATGCTAACTTACTGATAAATAACAGTGATCACACTGTTTTCATTGAGACTATTGAAACCATAAATGAAACATCCCAATAATTCGAGATTGTTGTCTGAATAAATTGCAGATATTATTTTTTGACAAACAAAAAGAAAAGCTTAGATGATGTATTCGGATTTTTGTTCATAAAAAAAGAATAAAAAAAAAACTGCGTTTTGATTGCGTATGACTTTGACAATATATTTCAAATTCTTGTTACATACTTTTCGCGCGCGCGGTCACGCAGCTGTGAGGGCATGGAATTGTTAGTTACTGATAACGTCACGAAGCATTCGGTAAAACGTTTTGTTCTTGGAGTTTGAATTTTGTTTGATACGCTCAGACTTGATATGTGGCAATTTTTTTACACTTATCATTTAGCTCGTAGGCAATTCATACATTGAGGTTTAGATTAGTTAAACAAAATTCAACATCAACTGCGTTAATTTGAGATTTTCGAATGGATTCTCACTGACCTCTTGGCAGAGTGGCTATGAAGTAAACGGCGAACTGTTGACCTGATAAGTATTTTTTACAAGTGTTTACAAACAAGACGGCTTGATTTGAATGAAGTTCGTCCAACAGATTATTTGCTAGTTCTCTCTTAGGGCCCATTCTTCATCATGATTTAACATTGCCTAAAGAATAACAGGTTACGTTAGATGGCTATCGATTGTTAGTTTTCTCGAAAATAATGATGTGGATATAAAAGCATGTTAGAATAAATTTCTTACACCTTTGAGTCCGAGACCTTTTCTATTATTGATATATTTGTTAAAAAGGATTTTATAGAAAGATTTTGTTAATATTCTTGAAGGATTATATATATATATATAATATATATATGTGTGTGTATATGTATATGTATATATATGTATATAGAATATATGTATACATATATCTATATATATATATATATATATATATAGATATATATATATATATATGTATATTATAATTTCTTTCGATGATTTCCAAAACTTCAGCTCTTCAACTTGGTGAACCGATTACCTTCATTTGTATCTACAAAATCCTTCTTAACAAATCTCTCCATGACAGAAATGGCCTCTGACTCGATGGTATAAGAAATTGATTTTAAATATGCTCTTTTATACCCAGATCCGTGCACAACTTCATTTTCAAGATAAGATAATAGATAGCCATTTAACGTAACCTGTCATTGTTTCGACAACGTTAAATAACGATGGAAAATATAATTATACAGCTTTGACTAGGTTAAACAGACTTTCTAAGTTTAACAATGCCTACAAAAAAATCTAAAGTTTAAGAACCTACTAAAAATAAAATATACTAATTTTTCGACCGAAGTAAGATCTATGAACACAAAAATTTAACGACCTGAAACTTAGGAACTTTGATAAAAAAAAATCGTCACTAAAAGGAAATGCACTACTTGGTAGATTATCAAGGAATGAAGATTCAGAACAATTACAATAGTTCTCCTTTAGCACCGCGATTCAGGTAAAGTTTTTACTCTGATCTGCATGTTTATGAAATTCCCAGCCGTTTATTTTACTGTGTTCAAAATTGATCAAAATATTTGTGTTCATTGGTGCTCATTTTATTAATTGGAACCTTGTCTAGTAAGTTAATGGTCATTGGATTTGATAATCGGTTTTCCAATTTTACCGAATATAAAATAGGTTCACGAAGAGTATCTAGTCAAATATTTGGAATAAGTTTCTTTGTAATGGATGTTTTTGTGTATTTTCGAGCGAGTACTGTTACAGGTCTGCTACTCGACTAAGATTTCGAACTTTCAATTCTGACCTTGGATTACTACACGGAAGGCAAAAATTCATTTCGCATTAATTTTCGAATACATGAGATGAAAGACTACTTAATTTCTGAAAACTTTGCCATAGGCCTCATACTGTCCGTGATCAAAATACTGAATAAATGAGCTTATTTTGGGTATACGAACCTCTGCATCATTTTAGTTTAGATTTATAGATGATTCCAATTAAAAGAGATGACGATAATGTTGCTGGCGTCCTCCGTCCCTCTGCCATGAAAGAGTCGTGAGATTTTAGTGGAGTTGCCATGGTAGCATGAAATCATTCGTGAAAATCTTTGAAAATACGTAGGTTTAAGTGAAGACGAAGCAGTTACTAATTGTGCACGGCATAATTAGGGAAAAATTGACCACTGTATTTGACTAGGAACATTTCATGTTTCACTCCATAAAACCAATCGATCATCCATTCTGGCTTCAGTTTCTGCTGATGTTAGTATAATACGGACTGTTTTCTTGAACACAAAGTAATGTTCAAATACTTTTCTTACAGATCTTGGAAATTTTTCATACATATGAACTCACATTTCAACCCGTATCAGATCAATGTCTTTCAGTCCTACTTCAAAGCCTTCAAACAATTATTTATGTGACCCCATGATGCGTGTAGTTTCAAATTCCCATTATTAGTAAATTTGAGTATTAATTTTAGAGTATTTGAGCTATGTTAAATTTTTATAAGATAATGATCGAGAATCCAAAACTCTAATTTCTTTGAATTGATAAAGAATTAGAATGATACTAATACATCTTCCTGTCAGTGTCGTGTTAGGATCTCCGAAAACCTACCATATTTGGGAAGAGTAGACTTTTGGAATAATTAGTTGGTAATGTGAAAAAAAATTTCAACCAATCCTTGAACTATTGTGTTCGTCCGAAAAAAAAACCACGCTTAAGTAAAAAAAGATATCTATATATATATATATATATATATATAATATATATATATATATATATATATATATATATATATTCAATATGCTAAGAACTAAGAACAAGCCATTCAGCGTTTATATATATATATATATATATATATATATTGATATAATATATATATATATATATATATATATATATATATATATATGTATATATATATATATATATATCTATATATATATATATATTATATATCTATATATATATATATATATTACTGAATAATGTAAACTATTTGTAATCCTTGGCTTTCCAAAGTCGATAGAAGTCAGTCTGTTCTCTCTCTCTCCCCTTCTTCTTCTTGCCCCTTCCGCACCCTCTCCCCACCCTATCTCTCTGGCACCCTTTTCTCTCGCTCGCACTATTTTCTTTCTCTCTTACACTTACGTGTTTAGTACCAGATTGATTTATTGTAGACTGGTTTAATGATTAACCTTATAACATCACTTCATAGCCCATTAGAAAGTAAATTCTCTGGCTTAAATCCATTACAAAATAGAAAGTTTTCATCGAAGTCGTCAAGTTTAAGAGAGGCAGTGGTTCAATATTATCACTTAAAAATGACACACCTACAAATGCAACTCGGTGTAAAATATGTAACTTTTGGGTATTTGTCAAGGACGATTACGAAAGTGTCGTATAATTTACGAACAATAATTTTTAAGCTTGAAGAATGCCACATTTGGGTTTAGAGAACGTTCATAAACGTTGGTTAAGACTAGAATGATACCGGATTTGATAGTTAATTACTTTTTCGGGAAATTCTAACCTAAAATAGATTTTTAATAGGTGATTTTTGCGTTATATGGGATATTTTTAAAATTCACGTTTATTTACCTGTAAAACGCCACTAGAGAATATACAAAAGCGAGCCAATAAAATGTGAAGGCATAACTCGGTATGTTAAACATTGTTCTAGCTTTTATCAGTATGGCATTTTTAAAATTATTATAGCATGCATCTTGGAGAATCTCGCTGGCAACCTTATCTGAGTTTGCTGGTGGTCCGTGTAAAGTAGAAGGCGACGTAAGTCCAATTTGATTATCTCGCTGGTGGGAGAGGTCGAGATAATGAGAACATTCGCTGTGTATCTCTTCCTCTTTACCAGACTCCATCATTTACATGGGGTGAAGGGCAGTCGGGGCAGGATTTGGTGTTTGCGCTGTCTTCTCTGCTTTTGAGGGGGCTGGGCGGGCCTCTTGCAACCAATTGTACCATACCTGCTGTAGATTTCGGGGCGACTTGGTACTCACGTTGAGAATAAATATAATGTAATTGTAATTAATCGTTTTCCTGGATGTCCTTTTTTATTTTCCTAAAATTTTGGCTTTTTGGAAGAGTCTTGATTAAAGCAAAAGTTTACCACAATATTATTAATGTGTATAATTTTTCTCGTTCTTTTGTAAATTTTCAAAAGTAATTCCCTTGCGATAGACATCAGACATCTGATATACGTTAGTTTATTGAAAAATGTCATGTAATCAGTATCTTATCAAGGTACATGCATGGTATAATCCAATGCTTTAGCTATTACCATGCGTAATATAGAATGTAAACTTAAGTAATTTTTAAGATTTTAGCAAATTTTTATTTTGAGAAGGTTTAAAAGTCACAACATGAAATACTTGTAAGAGAACTATTAGTCAAATTTACAGAATTTTTTTTCCCCCATTTTGGGCAAAACTTAATATAGTTGTTACCACTGAAAACAAGTTTGTAGCCGTTTTCTTTAATAGACTAATGAAGATAGAAGAAAATGAAACTAATAATCAACACAAGGCTGATTTCTAGATCGTGGGAAATGTGTGTACCGAATAGATATTTGACGAATATGGTAGAATAAACTATTGATCCATATAAACACTTATTTCTACAGTTTTGCCTCTTATGGCGCAACGGATTGCCATCAATTTAACGAGTTACAAGCAATTTAATTCAAAGTTAAGACGCTCAACTTGTTCTATTCGTCATTACAGAAAACGTATCCTGTTCAAACGTAAACTAGACAAAAGTCAAGAGTTGGTTTTTCTTGTCAAGGAAAGATTTGCCAATATTAGTAACAGCTGTACATGGATTCCAGTTATTTTTTCCACGATGTTGAAAACTTGGCAATGCAACTTAAAGTAGGCGCATGTCAATATCTATATGCATAATGAAGAAAAATTCTCAAGGTTTTGGTGTCTTGGTTAATACTCCTCTTGTGGGCACTACCTATATTCAGTACAGGAAGCACTTCGTGATTGTAAAAGATGCCCATCTGTTTACTGTAATTAAGCTTCGTCAGTCGTAGTAATGACTTCAGTTTTAAGTCGTGCATATCATATGTTTTCATGAGCATGCTGAATGAGGCTTGTTATCTATTTACAATCAAGGTGTGCTTCGTGTAACGAAAGGTGTCCACGTAGTGCAGGCGTATTATAAAGATAAAACTTTCGGTTCTTCATTACGCAAAAAATTGCATTTGCATTTTTGATAAATTTTCAACATTTTATACACTACGTGGATTGATGTACTACAGGCATACAGGCACAGTAAAAATGCATAGTTCGGTACTATAGTGATTGCTGGCAACAAACCTTTGTTTGCCGAGTAACCAATTATTGTTTAGGCTCAGGATAATTCTTTCCTTAAACACGACGATGAGAAAACTGAAGTTTTTCAGCATTAGCACGAGTTACATATTCGAGTGAAAAGAAACAAGAGCGATAGGTGATCCCAGGACTCACTCATGTCCCTGGGGGGCTCCTTTCTCCTCTGAACAAATAAGTATCGAACTTGAACCTCCCCTTCATGCTCTAGAGTTAGGACCATTTTCTGAAATGGACGATGACACCGGCCTGTTTGTCTTAGGCTGAGAACACCTGCTCGTCTCCTGGAGCGCTGTAGCGTTGACTTTAAGGGTGAAAAAAAGAAAAAAAAAAAAATTTTATTTTTGTTTAAAAATAAATGGCAACCTTCCCCAACCTTTTGTGTCTATTACTGAAAGTTAAATAAAAGTTTGCGGCGATTTCCCGAGTTTTTATTCTCAAAACCAAACAACAGCATCTCCAATGGATTATTTCCGGAAATATAAAATGTCTTCCCATATTAGTAAATGGAAAATCGAAAAAAAAAAAAAAAAATAGCGGATAAATTCCTCATCACATGGAGTACTACTTTTTTTTAATGTAAATAAGATGGTGAATTCAGTTAGTAGTTATAAACAAACACCCAAACCACCCTGGCAACACCTTAATATTAACAATTAAAAATGAGGTCTGCACCCTATGAAATGAAGCATATGCAGAGACTTGCTTCATCCGGAAACTTTCTCTATTACTTCATGTTTTCCTGTGACACTCACGGGGATGCCCAGGGCCTAGATGAACTCTCGCCTCCACATTCTGCCCTGGGCTAACACCAAGATCTCCCTAACATTCACTCTCCTTAACCACGTCTTTAGCCTACCTGTACCTCCTCTACTAAGGGCAACCTCATCGGTGTATCTGTCGTCTATACACATGACTAAGCCACTTCCATCGTGGACCTAACCAGGACCTACTTAGACCTAACATACTCGTCGACCTGCTGCAACCTCCTAACTTCTCTCATTCTCTTATGAGATATCATCCCTCCAAATAATTCCTAGTATTCTTTTGAGCGCCTTATTTCTAAATGCTAAGAATTTATTATCCAGAGAGACTGTATTGTACCATGACTCATACCCATATATCAAAATACTCCTAACCATCACCTTATACATTTTGATTTCTAAATGCACGGAAAAAATTACTATTATTCCTATTATTTGTAAGTATTCACATTGCCCAATAAGCCTTTTTTAATCTTAACATAAATTCTGTGATTACAGAACCATCCTTGTACCTAAATATTTAAACTTATCCACTTGTTTTACAACCATGCCTTCAATTAGACAATCATGTGCTTTTTCGTTAAACATATTCATGGATTCAATTTTTTCACTATTAATAACCAAACCAACTTTCGACCTGCACTGGCTAGACAATCTAACTGCATCTTTTCTGGTCCCTCGCAGATCAAAACTATATTAGCAGCTATAAGTCAGGAAGTTACCCATTTTTAACCATTTTCACCCAAGAGTATACTACCTGCATCCGTTTCTCTGTTAACCCTTCTTATAACGCAATCTACACCAACACAAATAACAGGGGAGACAGAATGCCACCCTGAATCACACCACTTAACTTCAAGCGGTCACTCAAACACTCTTCTACCATCTCTTTACAAGAAGTGGCCTCAAGCATGTTCGAAACAACTCACAAACATTTCCGGTATTCCATAATTGCTCATGATTTTCCATAGTCCTCCTCGAAATAGTATCAATGGCCTTTTCAAAATCAACAAAACAAAGACTTAACAAGTTCTCATATTATTAGCTTGCTGCATTAAATGCCTAACTATGAATATCTGATCACTGCAACCCCGCCCCTTTCTAAAACCGGCCTGTTCATCCCTCAGTACCATCAACCACTGGCTCCAACATAGTCAACAATAATGAAAATTTTCAAGGCTACAGGTGACAAAGTGATTTCCCTGCAGTTACCACACCTACTCAGATCTCCTTTCTTTGGAACTTTAATGATCACACGATTCTCCTAACCTGATGGTAAAGGAATGGATAAAAAGGTTCCAGGACGAAGTCAGCTTTCGGCATATGCTAAAACACTCTGGTGGGGGGGGGGGGGGGGGGGTTGTTGGTGATATCAAGGTGTAGGTAAATTGTTTTGGATATCGAATTATGACCAGTAATCGATGCCATCTTCATATTCGAAACCTCGATAAAAGTAGCACTAAATACGGTTGAAACATCCATGTGCCTATTATTTTGTATTTGGACATTTTGGGATTTCGTTTTCTTCTTTGAAAAATTAAGAGTTGATGGGCAGTAATATGTTTGCAACTTCATGTCTCCAGCGGAGGCTGTAAAATGTTGGTCTCTCCATGTATTCATCATATGAAGGAAAGGTTTGTAGCTTTTCATCTCGACCGTGGGGCAGAAAGTCTTGATTGAAATCCACTAGATAATCTCACAGGCCATGACAAATTGCATTCTGTAATAAAAACAAAACACTTTTAAAAGTCAAGAATGCAATGGATGATGACAATGGATCGTCGAGAACTTCTATAAAAACTCGGGCATTGAAAAAAAAAAAACTATTGGAATATCAGAGCACATTGTAAACACCACTTGAAACGGACAATATAAAGTCAAAGAACGGATAAAAATGAATGAATAATGTGAATTACTTATGAATTTTATCACACACACACACGCACATATATATATATATATATATATATATATATATATATACTATATATATATATATATATATTATACATACATATAACTGAAAATTTGCACGCCCTTCCAGGAATAGTATACCCCATGGGTCTGTAAATACATGTAGGGGCCTGGAGATGAACAAAGAGAAAAATAGAAAACAAATCCACAGTTCTGCATGGGTATAAATACATTTGAAGATAAATCTATGTTATCTACATATAACTATGGATTTCTTTCTCCATATCTAGACTCATTCTAATTTTGTATTTTTTAATAGATATGCAAAAAATGAATCAGTAAATACACTAGAAGACACGGCATCCAGACATTTTAATAACTGGATTAAAAAAAATAAACCAGCATGATGGTGATGAAATGCGATCTGTCTATAAACTAAATCTTTAGTAAACGCAGCATGGATCTAAAATATGTGGGACATAATTTGCTGAAAAAAAATATCCTCCTTTCTATGTATCTGAACAGAGGTGAATCTTTCGGTTTTAGGAGACTTCCATGGCGTGTCTTCTTTGCTGTTAAAGAAACTAGTCCATACGACACATTGTATTTAGTGATTACGGAAAGCTTCATTAGAATGTTTGCATAACTGATCTAAGTCTATATGAAAAAATCAGGGTTAATTAGAAAAAAAAATCAAGCCTTTCAACTACCGAACAGTGCTTTACATCAAGTGCAGCAGTATAACGTTTGAAGACAGAATTAGCTTCTTATAACTACGTTTTGTTTATTCTCTGAATTCTGTGGTCTGAGATATACTCAGTTACCTGTAGAGAAATTTTTTTTTTACAATTACCATTTGGTTTAGCTGGTTATCATTAAGTCAATTACATTTAATTACCCTTTGCTTAATTAAAGTTCAATCTCAAAACTTTCACCATTCCAAATCACAAATGTAGTCGTCGTTTAGTTTAATTCTTGTCATAAAAAACTCTGAAAAGATTTATCACGAGTTCTCAATAATTCCGAAATATGAATACCTTCGTCCCTTTACTGATATTTTTAAAGTTAAAAAAAAAATAAAAACTAATTGCATATCACCTTGTGCTAGCAAGATAAATTTTTCGGCCCTGGTATTAAAACCTTGACTTTTAAAAACAAAAACATCCCGAAACTATCTAATATATCTTGAGTTAGACCTGATAAAAACCTACCAAACTATAATAGCTAAAATTCCTACCAACTAAACTGTCTAGCTTTGTAATTATGCTAGAACAGCATCGTACTTTTATTCAACTGTCAATTAGAGGCAGATTTTAGATAGCTCCATGTTAGCCAATTTCTAACTCTTATGGTAAACACAATTCCAATGTCAGAAGCACATAGCTTGAGATTTGCATGGGAACTGAAGTGTTTTCAGGTGTAAGAATAACAACACCTTGTAAGCTTTTCGTGATGGAGTTTCACTCATATCAAGAAAACACCTACAATATTTTAAAACTACATGTTACATCAGCTTTATACAATAAAAAAATATAAACTATTCAAAGATTGTTAACACTCTTCATATACTGCAAAATAATCCTACCACCTACCAATAATACATAATTGAAGGCAAGCTCATTTTTATTTTCAACATAAAACTCATGTAAATATAGGTGATTTAGAAACTCGGCACACTTTCCAGTGTTTCATACATGCAAAGATACATACTAACAGCAAAATACCCAACGTTTCTCATATACCTTAAGTAGATAATACCTCTTATCCGCACAAGAAACTGGTCTTTATCCGAATAATACTGTTACTTTCACCCAACTTTTTTTTCTTTTAATTAGAATTTCATTTCATCACTCCTCAGAAACTTTCAGTTATTACAGACTTTATACACCGATCTTTTCCCGACCTCAGAAAGACCACAGCAACCCATCAAAAGCTGCTCAAGCCAGATTATTAAAGATTTCATTGTGATCTCCTAGTATACCTTTCCATTTAAAACTCCTCGTTCATTACGGACATACAGAAAGCTGGAGACACTTATCCATTTCCCTCAACAACACCAGATAATCTGATCAGATAAGCTTGCAGCAAATACTTAAAATTTCTCCTAAGACCAGCTCCCATTTAACTTACTGTTTAATTACCCACCCCACCATTGAACTCTTTAGATAGCAAACATTATTACTCCTCCACGATATCTAAATACGTTCACCGTACTTATTCTGTCATCCTTTAGTAGTTTTCAGTCAGATAACATCAATTAACACCAAGTTGAAGGGTTTCTCCTTACAAAAACGTCTACAGTGCTTTTCATGTTTAAGAAACTTCCGTCATTACTAACTTACCATATATGGTTTCTCCTTACAAAATGCCTACGGTACAGTACCTTCCACCAGTTTCAGAAACTTCTGTATAAACCAGTTTTTACATTAACAGCACTTATACTTGCATTTATTTGCCATTCTACTATCAATCTAAACTTCTATTAGCCTACCTCTTCTGTAACGTGGATGATAATTAACATAATTGGTGCGGCATATTGTAACTAAATACTAAGTGATCAATCGGTTCCACTTATATGTTCATGCTGAAATGTTACTTTCTCTAATAAACTAAAATAGACATGCGATGAAATAACACCAGAAATGACCTTAATACTGAATCTAAGTCTTATTGTACACCTTTGGTCTGGAGATTATTCCCCTCCTCTCACTTTGTGATGTGGGAGATGGAGTAGAAAGAAATGTATTATAGTTTGAGCAAACAGCTGGTTATCCAAAGTTTAAATGGGGGGGGGAGGGGGGGGGGAGCTGTGAGAGCCTATTTGCATGACAACCGAGATTCATTTCTAAAAAAACCCAACCCTTTTTTTTCATAATAATGTCTGTGTGGAATACGTTCTTCCTAAGTAAAGAGATTAAAAATATTGTTATCAATTAAGAAGCTAATTGATCAAGTCTAAAATACTTCTACCTATCAAACATAAGTGGTTGCAAGAAAATACTTTCAAGCTAATACTTAGCCCTAAAAAAAGTATCGAGAGCACATAATTAATAATTATATGCAATGACAGGGATGTCCTTCTTAGAAGTGATGTCACAGCAGTTACTGTCGTCTGAAGGGATCTTTGGGTAGTGTAAATCTACTAGAGATTATCATTCTGGAAAGAAACAGAGTAATCATAATAGAGAAAACAATGACCTTTTACAGATGAGTAGTACGTCGTACTGTACTCAGGAACATCCATTATGCAAGTTGTGATACAAATAACTATAATTATCGGCTACTGATAAACTGAACTGGGATAAAAATTAAGATCAATTAGCTTAATTTATAAAGATATTTTAAATATCTATATTCCTGTACTTGAACGTATTCCACATAAACATTAGGACTTATTAAATGCTACAAAATCGGTGGCTTATTTACAACCATGTAAATTCAACTTAATCCTTTCTTGGTTAACAAAATAACCTGGTCAGAACCAAGACTGAATTTTCTTATTCTTTCAATGATTCTACATTAAATCAAAGGAACAAGTGAATTAACTTTATATTATAAATAAATCAGGTATTTATAAAGTTCATTGGAATAATCCAGCTTTTGGGACAAGTATTATCCAGGTGGTACAGTATGATATCCCATGCTTTTCTCTAAATTACGGGCCTCTATAAATCTCTCCTACATCCATAACGCAAAATGACAAGAGCTCTTTCAGAATCGCAAGCAAAAGCGGCATGCATAAATTAATTAAACAATGCAAATAGCAGCTTGTCATGGATGTTCCAAAGCCATATTCTTTGTTTTTAATTTTAAATTTCACCTCAATATCAGTTCTCGATATTCGAATATTTTCTTTTGTTATTAAGTTTCCTCAAGTTGGGTTAGGTGTGCTTGGGTTAAGTTTGTAGAAATGAATGTCTGACACATTAGAAAAAAACACGCGAAAACATGGTTAAATCATATTTTCAAACCTGGAACATGATTTTGGTTTCAAGTAAAAACTTATCAAAACAATTTCGTACAATTTACCTTACTTAATTGCCCCAGCACTTATTTATTGGGCCAGTGCGCCATTATTCTGCCATGTACTGTAATTACAGTGATCCATTATCCTTCATGGGTATTCTTCTTCTCTTCTTCCCAGCTTGTTCCCATTTTTATATGGGGTCGCCGTTTCGAATGAGCCGTTTCCATCTATTTCTATCTTGTGCTTCTGCCTCATCAATTCCCTTCTCATTTAAGTCTCCTATCACACAGTCCTTCCATCTCTTTCTTGGTCTCTCTTTTTCTTCTTCCTTGCACCTCCACCCCCATAGTATGTCTCCCAGCATGGTCCTCATCTCTCCTCAACAGGTGTCCATACCATCTCAGCTCCCCTCCTGCACTTTCTTTGATACTTCCACCACCTTAGTTGACCCCCTTATGTAGTCATTTCTGATCCTATCCACTCTTGTTACCCCAGACATCCACCTAAGCATTTTCATTTCTGCCACATCCATCTTCTTCTGCTCTGCTTTTCTCATGCTTGCTGTTTCCAGTACCATACAGCATTGCTGTTCTTACCACCGTCTTGTGAAATTTTCCTTTTAACCTAAGCGGCACTCTTTTGTCACAAAGAACTCCCGAGGCCGCTCAGTTGTTCCAGCCTGCCTGTACCCGATGTTTTACTTCTTCTTCCATACTTCCTCCAGCGTTAACAAAAGATCCCAAATACTTAAACTTATCAACTCTCCTTATTTGCTCTCCACCAAGCTGAATACTTTCTCTATCATCCCCCTCAGTGGTGGTACAACATATATTCGTCTTGGATCTACTATTCTCATTCCTCTGTTCCAGTACTTGTCTCCATCTTTCCAATTTCACTTCCAGATCTTCCCTGCTGTCTGCACACAGAACAATATCATCCGCATACAATATGTTCCATGGTACTGTCTCCCTTACTTCCTCTATTATAACATCCCATCACTATGTTAAAGATAAATGGGCTCAGAGCCGACCCCTGGTGTAATCCTACTCTCACCTCAAAACCTTCTGTCTCCCCAACACTGCTCCTCACTCTGGTAAATACATTCCGGTACATCTCTTGTATCAATCGCACATACTTCTCTGCACCATCTTCTCCCTCAGGCTCCTCCATACCTCTTGTCTCGGGACTCGGGTTCATAAGCCTTTTCAAGGTCAATGAATACCATATGTAGGTCCCTTTGTCTTTCCCCGTTTCCCCTTTCTCCCATTATTTGCCTCAGACAAAATATACCATCTGTTGTTTCCCTTCCCTTCATAAATCCCATCTGCTCTTACCTATTTGTACTTCTTCTCTCAGTCTAGCATCTATCATCCTTTCCAGTATCTTCAAAGTGTGGGACATCAATTTAATGCCCCTATAATTACCACACTCTTGGACATCGCCTTTCCCTTTAAAAATTGGGATCAATATACTCCCACGCCACTCATTTGGTATCTTTTCCCTGTTCAGGATCTTTATCATAGATCGTACAGTATATCCACTCCTTCATCTCCTTATGCTTTCCATGCCTCCACCGGGATCATGTCTGGTCCGGTTGCCTTCCCATTCTTCATCTTCTTCAGTGCATTTAGTACCTCTTGCCTAGAAAACCTCATTACCATGCCAATGTTCACTTGCCCATCCTCTCTTATTAGTCTATTATTTTCTTCATTTAACAACTGTTCGAAATATTCTTTCCATCTCTTCACAATGTCTTCCTCCTTTCTAAGCACTACACCCTCTTGATCCTTTATTTGTTTGATATGTGTTATATCTTAGGTGCTCTTATTTCTAGCCTTTGATAGCTTGATCATCTTCTTTAATCCTTCCTTTGTCCCCAGCTCGTTATACACATCATCATACGACTTTGCTTTAGCTTGGGCTACCACCTTTTTCACCACCTTGTTTTTCTCTCTGTACCTATTTCTGTCTTCATGGGTATTAAATATACTATAAAGGACTGTGGTAGTATTACCGAAACTAAAATCACAATGACATAGGTTACGCCAACTGTTTGAACAATGAAAGCTAGCTTAAAAAAAAAATGCTACCAAACGTGAATAAAAGCTAACTGGGGCCAAGGCAGGTAACCTACTACTGTATAGGGGAGTTTAGCAGCTACTCTAACTTAACTTTCGTGGAAAAAAAGTTGCTATAGTGCTTACCAAAGATAGCTATACCTGACCACCAATGTTGAAATAAGAGATTTTTGAGGTTTAGGGTGTCAGGAAATGCAAGAGGGGAAATGAGTTTATATTTCACAAATCTCTCTCTAACATTACCTAACATAAGAAAGGTTTAGCCACTGCTCTTCAGCCTGTTAAGGGCTAGCCTAACTGTCAGGACTTTAGACGGTTTGATGGATCCTAAATGATTTTTTTTTAGGTTGCTAGTTAACGCACCCTACTACAAAATTACAGAAAAACTCGTGTCTAACAAACCTATAGCACCTTTCCCTTTGAATGATGTAGCTTCAGGAAAATTTGAACCTTTTCATTTCATTCCTATATCTGCACATATCAACAGAACTCGGATTCAATCTCCTTGGAGGGAGAAATATTGACACCAGGTTAAAAACAACACGAGTAGTCTATTCATAGCTCGATCTACGCCTATTTCAGACCAATAATACATCTCTCTTTCCGATGATTTTACAAAGGTACTCACCAAATTAGGCAATAAAATCCAATTTTCGTTAAAAATTCTCGAATAAACACTCAAATATCGAACAAAAACTAAGGCCATAGCAAAAATATGGCCACTCGTGCCAAGGTACTATATAGTCACCGGGGTCCCAGTGACAATTGCCGAGTTGCTGACCCGACGTCAGACTCGTCACGACTGACGTCACACAGTCTCACACTGCCTGAGTGTTCTCATCATCTCACGGCTATGGAAAACTTTGAACTATTCGCAGCGGCGCTTCCGAACTATCATGAAAAAAATTCTGTGGGATATTCTACAAAGGTTTTTAATTGCTGCCTTTCCTGTAAGGAAATCAGTATTTCTTATGAGACACGAATTACGGCAAATGTTTGCTTGTTTTAACAAATGGCAAGAATAAGTAAATTTAAAATCTATAGCTATATATATATTATCAAAATCGCTCTCCGGCTTAGTAATCCGATTCCGAACCTTATTTCGTCTGATGCTAACTTAATAATAATAATAAAATAAATTAATAATATTAATAATAAATAAAATAATAATAATAATAAAACAGACGGCCAACAGAGTAAAAAACCCAGAGAGCTGACGGCAGTATTGTCTGTATTTTTTTTAAAGTAGGAAAAAAATAAATAAATAAAAAAAAAAAAAAAAACTATGGAATGTCGTAGAAAAATACAAGCATGAGGTGTTTGCTGTCTGTTGTTACTAGTTCAGTAAGTTAAAAATTTTTAACAACCAATAGATTAAAAAGAGTAACTTTAAAATAATGTACTACTTGTTTTAAATAAATGGAAATAAAGTAGAAATTGTTCTTCCAGAACCTCCAACAGAAAGAGAATTTAGCTGAAAAAGTCTATAATAATTATACACAAATAACTAACATAAACGTAGCTTAACATTATTTCTCACGCAATGAGTAAAAGGGATGTTTAAAATATTGTACAGAGCTACATGTTAATCACTGCAAACAGAAATGATTGAGACAGTAATGCAACAACCGCTAGTTGAACATCTCAAATAAAGTACCTATACTCTGTTTTTTTCCATCTGTCCATCCACCTGTGGTGTTTTTGTATGGTAACACTGGGTCCCGGGCTTTAGACAGTTACATTCAGCTTACGATTATAATAATATCCTATTTCGAATATTAACGGTGTAATTCGCATTCAGTAAATTATTAAAACACTTTTCAGTTGCAAATGTACACCCAGATATCATTTATTTACCTAAAACTTACACATAGCGTAACTATCTCTAAAGCCCGGGACGCAGTGTTACCATACAAAAACACCACAGGCGGATGGACAGATGACAGAGTATAGTGCACATAATTTTAATAAACACCACAGATATAGCTATGAGGTATGACAAACGGCTACCCGAAATACATAGAGTAATTTCGTTAAC
>NC_061094.1:41156233-41193140 GCF_015104395.2 Macrobrachium nipponense
GTTAACGAAATTACTCTATGTATTTCGGGTAGCCGTTTTTTTTTTATTTATTTATTTTTTTTCCTACTTTAAAAAAATACAGACAATACTGCCGTCAGTTCTCAGGTTTTTTCTGTTGGCCGTCTGTTTTATTATTATTATTATTATTATTATTATTATTAGTAGAGCATCAGACGAAATAAGGTTCGGAATCGGATTACTGAGCGGGAGAGCGATTTTGATAATATATATATATATATATATATATATATATATATATATATATATATATATATATATATATATATATATAGATTTTAAATTTACTTATTCTTGCCATTTGTTAAAACAAGAAAACATTTGCCGTAATTCGTGTCTCATAAAAAATACTGATTTCCTTACAGGAAAAGCGGCAATTAAAAACCTTTGTAGAATATCCCACAGAATTTTTTTCATGATAGTTCGGAAGCGCCGCTGCGAATAGTTTCAAAATTTTCCATAGCCGTGAGATGATGAGAACACTCAGGCAGTGTGAGACTGTGTGACGTCAGTCGTGACACCACGGGGGCTGTAGTACCTTTGCATGAGTGGCCATATTTTTGCTATGGCCTTAGTTTTTGTTCGATATTTGAGTGTTTATTCGAGAATTTTTAACGAAAATGGGATTTTATTGCCTAATTTGGTGAGTAACTTTGTAAAATCATCGGAAAGAGAGATGTATTATTGGTCTGAAATAGGCGTAGATCGAGCTATGAATAGACTACGCGTGTTGTTTTTAACCTGGACAGTATTTCACTCCAAGGAGATTGAATCTGAGTTCTGTTGATATGTGCAGATATAGAAATGAAATCAAAAGGTTCAAATTTTCCTGAAGCTACATCATTCAAAGGGAGCGGTGCTATAGGTTTGTTGGAAGTTAGTTTTTCTGTAATTTTGTAGAAGGGTGCGTTAACTACCTAGCAGCCTGAAAAAATCGTTTAGGATCCATCAAACCGTCTAAAGTCCTGATAGTTAGGCTAGCCTTTAACAGGCTGAAGAACAGTGGCTAAATCTTACTTATGTTAGGTAATGTTAGAGAGAGATTTGTGAAATATAAACTCATTTCCCCTCTTGCATTTCCTGACACCCTAAACCTCAAAAATCTCTTATTTCAACATTGGTGTCAGGTATAGGCTATCTTTGGTAAGCACTATAGCAACATTTTTCCACCAAAGTTGAGTTAGAGTAGCTGCTAAACTCCCCTATACAGTAGTAGGCTAACTGCCTTGGCCCCAGTTAGCTTTTATTCACGTTTGGTAGCATTTTTTTTTTTTTAAGCTCGCTTTCATTGTTCAAACAGTTGGCGTAACCTATGTCATTGTGATTTTAGTTTCGGTAATACTACCACAGTCCTATATAGTATATTTAATACCCATGAAGGATAATGGATCACTGTAATTACAGTACATGGTGGAATAATGCCGCACTGGCCCAATAAATAAGTGCTGGAGCAATTAAGTAAGGTAAATTGTACGGAAATTGTTTTGATAAGTTTTTACTTGAAACCAAAATCATGTTCCAGGTTTGAAAATATGATTTACCCATGTTTTAGCATGTTTTTTCTAATGTGTCAGACATTCATTTCTACAACCTAACCCAAGCCCACCTAACCCAACTTGAGGAAACTTAATAACAAAAGAAAAATATTCGAATATCGAGAACTGATATTGAGGTGAAATTTAAAATTAAAAACAAAGAATATGGCTTTGGAACATCCATGACAAGCTGCTATTTGCATTGTTTAATTATAATGGTAAAGAGCCAGAGAGTGCATGTCTCTTTTGCTTGCGATTCTGAAAAAGCTCTTGTCATTTTGCGTTATGGATGTAGGAGAGATTTATAGAGGGCGTAATTTAGAGAAAAGCATGGGATATCATACTGTACCACCTGGATAATTCTTGTCTCAAAAGCTGGATTATTCCAATGAACTTTATAAATACCTGATTTATTTATAATATAAAGTTAATTCACTTGTTCCTTTGATTTAATGTAGAATCATTGAAAGAATAAGAAAATTCAGTCTTGGTTCTGACCAGGTTTTGTTAACCAAGAAAGGATTAAATTGAATTTGCATGGTTGTAAATAAGCCACCGATTTTGTAGCATTTAATAAGTCCTAATGTTTGTGTGGAATACGTTCAAGTACCAGAATATAGATATTTAAAATATTTTTATCAATTAAGCTAATTGATCTTAATTTTTATCCCAGTTCAGTTTATCAGTAGCCGATAATTATAGTTATTTGTATCACAACTTGCATGATGGATGTTCCAGAGTACAGTACGACGTACTAATCTGTAACAGGTCATTGTTTTCTCTATTATAATTTATAATTACTCTATTTTTCTTTCCAGAATGATAATCTCTAGTAGCTGCGCATTTACACCACCCAAAGATCCCTTCAGACGACAGTAACTGCTGTGACAGGGATGTCATTGCATATAATTATTAATTATGTGCTCTCGATACTTTTTTTAGGGCTAGGTATTAGCTTGAATGTAATTTTCTTTAGATATAGTACTTGCAACCACATATCTTTGATAGGTGGAAGTATTTTAGACTTGATCAATTCGCTTCTTAATTGATAACAGTATTTTTAATCTCTTTACTTAGGAAGAACGTATTCCACACAGACATTATTATGAAAAAAAAGGGTTGGGTTTTTTTTAGAAATGAATCTCAGTTGTCATGCAAATAGGCTCTCACAGGCGCCGCCCCCCCCCCCCCCCCCCCCCCCCCCCATCCCCATTTAAAATTTGGATAACCAGCTGTTTGCTCAAACTATAAAACATTTCTTTCTATTCCATCTCCCACATCACAAAGTGAGAGGAGAATAATCTCCAGACCAAAGGTGTACAATAAGACCTAGATTCAGTATTAAGGTCGTTTCTGGTGTTATTTCATCGAATGCCTATTTTAGTTTATTAGAGAAAGTAACATTTCAGCATGAACATGTAAGTGGAACCGATTGATCACTTAGTATTTAGTTACAATATGCTGTACCAATTATGCTAATTATCATCCACATTACAGAAACGGTAGGCTAATAGAAGTTTAGATTGATAGTAGAATGGCAAATAAATGCAAGTATAAGGGCTGTTAATGTAAAAACTGGTTTATACAGAAGTTTCTGAAAATGATGGAAAGCACTGTACTGTAGGCATTTTGTAAGGAGAAAACATATATGCTAAGTTAGTAATGACAGAAGTTTCTTAAACATGAAAAGCACTGTAGACGTTTTTGTAAGGAGAAACCCTTTAATTTGGTGTTAATTGATGTTATCTGACTGAAAACTACTAAAGGATGACAGAATAAGTACAGTGGACGTATTTAGATATCGTGGAGGAGTAATAATGTTTGCTGTCTAAAGAGTTCAATGGTGGGGTGGGTAATTAAGAAAAATTGTAAGTATTTGCTGCAAGCTTATCTGATCAGATTATCTGGTGTTGTTGAGGGAAATGGATAAGTGTCTCTAGCTTTCTGTATGTCCGTAATGAACGAGGAGTTTTAAATGGAAAGGTATACTAGGAGATCACAATGAAATCTTTAATAATCTGGCTCGAGCAGCTTTGTGATGGGTTGCTTTGGTCTTTCTGAGGTCGGGAAAAGATCGTTGTATGAAGTCTGTAATAACTGAAGGTTTCTGAGGAGTGATGAAATGAAATTCTAATTAATAAAAGATAAAAAAAAAGTTGGGTGAAAGTAACAGTATTAGTCGAATAGAAAGACCAGTTTCCTGTACGGATAAGAGTTATTATCTACTTAAGGTATATGAGCAACGTTGGGTATTTTGCTGTTAGTATGTATCTTTGCATCTATGAAACACTGGAAAGTGTGCCGAGTTTCTAAATCACATAAAACATGAGTTATATGTTGAAGAAAATAAAAATGAGCTTGCCTTCAATGATGTATTATTGGTGGGTTGTAGGATTGTTTTGCTGTACATGATGAGTGTTAACAACTTTGAATAGTTGATATTTTTTATTGTATAAAGCTGATGTAACATGTAGTTTTAAAATATTGTAGGTGTTTTCTTGATATGAGTGAAACTCCATCTCGAAAAGCTTACGAGGTGTTGTTATTCTTACACCTGAAAACACTTCAGTTCCCATGCAAATCTCAAGCTATGTGCTTCTGACATTGGAATTGAGTTTACCATAAGAGTTAGAAATTGGCTACCATGTGAGCTATCTAAAATCTGCCTCTAATTGACAGTTGAATAAAAGTACGATGCTGTTCTAGCATAATTACAAAAGCTGTACAGTTTAGTTAGTAGGAATTTAGCTATTATAGTTTGGTAAGTTTTTTATCAGGTCTAACTCAAGATATATTAGATAGTTTCGGGATGTTTTTAAAAGTCAAGGTTTTAATACCAGGGCCGAAAAATTTATCTTGCTAGCACAAGGTAATATGCAATTAGTTTTTTTTTAAACTTTGGAAGTATCAGTAAAGGGACAAAGGTATTCATATTTCGGAATTATTGAGAACTCGTGATAAACCTTTTCAGAGTTTTTGATGACGAGAATTAAACTAAACGACGACTCCATTTGTGATTTGGAATGGTGAAGGTTTGAGATTGAACTTTAATTAAGCAAAGGGTAATTAAATGTAATTGACTTAATGATAACCAGCTAAACCAAATGGTAATTGTAAAATAATATTACTCTACAGGTAACTGAGTATATCTCAGACCACAGAATTCTGAGAATAAACAAAACGTAGTTAAAGAAGCTAATGATTGTCTTCAAACGTTAAACTGCTGCACTTGATGTAAAGCAATGTTCGGTAGCTGAAAGGCTTGATTTGTTTTTCTAATTAACCCTGATTTTTTCATATAGACTTAGATCAGTTATGTAAACATTCTAATGAAGCATTCCGTAATCACTAAATACAATGTGCTTCGTATGGACTAGTTTCTTTAACAGCAAAGAAGACACGCCATGGAAGTCTCCTAAAACTGAAAGATTCACCTCTATTCAGATACATAGAAGGAGGATATTTTTTCAGCAAATTATGTCCCACATATTTTAGATCCAGGGTGCGTTTACTTAAGATTTAGTTTATAGACCGAGCGCATTTCATCACCATCATGTTAGCGCCTCAGTGGCGTGGTTGGTTTGGTGTTAACTTCTCACCTCGGTAGTCGCGGGTTCGATTTTCGGCTATTCCATGGAGGAGTGAGAGATGTGTATTTCTGGTGATAGAAGTTCACTCTCGACGTGGTTCGAAAGTCACGTAAAGCCGTTGGTTCCGTTGTTGAATAACCACTGGTTCCATGCAACGTAAAAACACCATACAAACAAACAATCACCATCATGCTGATTTAGTTTTTTAAGCCAGTTATTAAAATGTCTCGCCGTGTCTTCTAGTGTATTGACTGATTTATTTTTTGCATATCTATTAAAAAATACAAAATTAGTATGAGTCTAGATATGGAGAAAGAAATCCATAGTTATATATAGATAACAAATAGATTTATCTTCAAATGTATAACGGTGGATTTGTTTTCTATTTTTCTCTTTGTTCATCTTCAGGCCCTTACATGTAGTATTTACAGACCCATGGGTATACTATTCCTGGAAGGGTGTGCAAATTTTTCCGTGTAATATTTAAATAATAATATATATATATATAATTATTATTATAAAATGTAATATAATATTATATAAGGAATATAATATTATATGTTATATATATATGATATATATAATATATATCTATATATATATATATATTATATATATATTGTTACGAAGTGCCAAGTATCTGGTTACCATTCATCAAATTATTACCTCACCAAAGCCAGACACCTGAACCCTCATAACACGTATTAAACGACTGAATACTCTAAAGGCAACAGTGATCCCTTAACACTTACCAGTATTGCAGAAAATCAGACTAAGTTCATCAAAACAGGTGTGAGGTAATCTTGTAAGTAATTAAATTAATCAAAGGGCATCACTACATCAACAACTTCCAAAGTCTAAGTATTTCCCTGATTTCGGAAGTCTAAGTACTTCCCCGGTTCTAAGTCACTTCAAGTAAATTGAAGGAAAGCAAATCAATTACCACTCTATGTTTCTACCTATCATAAATATAATCAAATGCAAATATACTGGTTAGAAATAAAAAACACTTATAAAAATTTTAAATACAAAAATGTATTATTAAATTCAAAATTTATAAGTGAAATTCACAATATCAGGGAAAATTACTGTTACTTGAAAACAAATTAAAGTTTAATTAATTCTTGAATCAAATTAAGTAAAATTAAATCAAAATTAAGTTATCACAAAATTCAAGAAAATTAATTCAATTGAAATTCAAAAGTGTTAGGCAATAATTGAAAATTTGAAATTAATTCACAAGTGCTAAACAACAACAAAACTTGAAAAGAATTCTAAGTAAATGCAAATTAATTCACAAGTGTTAAATTTAATTAAATGTGCAATGATTAAGCAATGAAATCAATTAAGTCAATTAAATTATGAATGCAAATGAAAATATAAAATAAAAAGGCACTCTTCAATAAGGAAATGAACAAGTGCACAAACAATTGAACAAACACAAAACACAAAAAATCAGCAATGTGTAAAAGTGTAAATCTTTTCTCTCAAAACATTATAACTAACAGTTTTTACCAAACCTTCATAACCAGCTGTTATTAGTTAACCAAACCATCATAACCATTAAATATTAGTTATTAGTTAACCACTGTTCCTAACAATTATTAGCTATTAGTTGTTACCTAACCATTATTAGTTGCAACTAATAAAAATATAACTCACTTTACCTTGGTATACCAATTTCTTTCTTTCTTAAGATGCTGCAGGCATGATTCACACTTTCACAAAAACCAGGCGCCGTTACGAAATAATGTTTGTTCAGATTCCACAAAAAAAACTAAATAACACTAAACAAACTCTAAGAAATATCAAATATGAAATTCTCACAAGTTACGAGTGACCAATTTACGTTACGTTAATATAATCTCAATGATGTCGAATGAGAGAGAGAGAGAGAGAGCGAGAGAGAGATCTGATCGCCTCGAGGTTCTATGATATAATGAAATCTCTTCCTTTACGGAAGCTGGACAGGGCAGATGACAAAAAACGTATTTGGCATGAATGCTTCCAGAAAGTTCGAAATCTGACGCAATCTTCATAAAGAAATGTGCAATCTCCACGTGGGACTCGGCAAAGACATACGCGTACGAGTCCAGTCTGTTAAAACAGACACGTACTCGACTGAAACGGAGGTTGAGCGATAATTAAGATTGACATGTTTTGATAACAACACAAGACACGATTCTAACTCTATCAAATGCGTTGACAGATTTAGGAAAGCAAACGGATCTCGCAGATCCTCTAATCTTAAAGTGTTGACATAAAAATTAAACATTCGTAGTTTCGAACAGACAAAGAAAATCTCTCTCTTTTCACATCTATGTTATATATATATATATTCTTTTACATTATGTAATGCAAAGTCTGAACACATTTAAAACATCCTATTCTAAGCTATCTAGGAAATCTGAAAAAAATGGTTGCAATAATCTACATTGCATTTCAAAAGAGGGGAAATATGCATTTTGAAAGTAGCAATATATAAATATATATATATATACTATAACATTTATATATATATATATATATATTATATATATATATATATATATATATATATATATATATATATATATATATATATATATATATATTTATGTATATATATATATATAATATATATATATTATATATATATATATATATATATATATATGTGTGTGTGTGTGTGTGTATATATATAATGATAAAATTCAGAAGTATTTCACATTATTCATTTTTATCCATTCTTTGACTTTATATTGTCCGTTTCAAGTGGTGTTTACAATGTGCTCTGATATTCCAATAATTTTTTTTTCAGTGCCCGAGTTTTTATAGTAGTTCTCGACAATCCATTGTAATCATCCATTACATTCTTGACTTTTATTGTGCTTTGTTTTAGTACAGAATGCAATTCATCATGGCCTGTGAGATTATCTAGTGGATTCCAATCAAGACTTTCTGCCCCACGGTCGAGATAAAAAGCTACCAACATTTCCTTCACATGATGAATACATGGAGAGACCAACATTTTACACCCTCCGCTGGAGGCATGAAGTTGCAAACATTCTACTGCCCATCAACTCTTAATTTTTCAAAGAAGAAAACGAAATCCCAAAATGTCCAAATACAAAATAATAGGCACATGGATGTTTCAACGGTATGGAGTGCTACTTTTATCGAGGTTTCGAATAAGAAGATGGCATCGATTACTGGTCATAATTCGATATCCAAAACAATTTGGCTACGCCTTGATATCACCAACACCAACCGCCCTCCCTCCCCCCACCAGAGGGTTTTAGCATATGCCGAAAACAGACTTCGTCCTGGAACCTTTTTATCCATTCCTTTACCATCAGGTTAGGAGAATCGTGTGATCATTAAAGTTCCAAAGAAAGGAGATCTGAGTAGGTGTGGTAACTTTGTCACCTGTAGCCTTGAAAATTTTCATTATAGTTGAATAGGTTGGAGCCAGTGGTTGATGGTACTCTGAGGGATGAACAGGGCGGTTTTAGAAAGGGTCGGGGTTGCAGTGATCAGATATTCATAGTTAGGCATTTAATGCAGCAAGCTAATAAAATGAGAACTTAAGTCTTTGTTTTGTTGATTTTGAAAAGGCCATTGATAGTATTTCGAGAAGGACTATGGAAAATCACGAGCCATTATGGAATACCGGAAATGTTTGTGAGGGTTATTTCGAACATGCATGAGGCCACTTCTTGTAAAGAGATGGTAGACGAGTGTTTGAGTGATCCGCTTGAACATTCTGTCTCCACTGTTATTTGTGTTGGTGTAGATTGCGTTATAAGAAGGGTTAAAAGAGAAACGGATGCAGGTAGTATACTTTTGGGAGAAAATGGTTAAAAATGGGTAACTTCCTGACTTATAGCTGCTAATATAGTTGTGATCTGCGAGGGACCAGAAAAGATGCTGAGTTAGATTGTCTAGCCAGTGCAGGTCGAAAGTTGGTTTGGTTATAAATAATGAAAAAATTGAAACCATGAATATGTTTAACGAAAAAGCACATGATTGTCTAATTGAAGGCATGGTTGTAAAACAAGTGGATAAGTTTAAATATTTAGGTACAAGGATGGTTCTGTGATCACAGAATTTATGTTAAGACTAAAAAAGGCTTATCGGGCAATGTGAATACTTAAAAATATTTGGAATAATAGCAATTTTTTCCGTGCATTTAAAAATCAAAATGTATAAGGTAATGGTTGGGTGTATTTTGATATATGGGTATGAGTCATGGTACAATACAGTGTCTCTGGATAATAAATTCTTAGCATTTAGAAATAAGGCGCTCAAAAGAATACTAGGAATTATTTGGAGGGATGATATCACATAAGAGAATTAGGCCCTGATTTTTCCCGCTGTTTCTCCGCTTCTGACGTCACATCGGACAAAGTTCGTCGACCAAAGCTCGACCGTGTGAACGGGGCCTTAGAGAAGTAAGGAGGTTGCAGCAGGTCGATGAGTGTGTTAGGTCTAAGTAGGTCCTGGTTAGGTCCACGCTGGAAGTGGCTTAGTCATGTGTATAGACGACAGATACACCGATGAGGTTGCCCTTAGTAGAAGAGGTACAGGTAGGCTAAAGACTTGGTTAAGGAGAGTGAATGATAGGGAGATCTTGGTGTTAGCCCAGGGCAGAATGAGGAGGCGAGAGTTCATCCAGGTCCTGTGCATCCCCGTGAGTGTTATAGGAAAAGATGAAGTAATAGAGAAAGTTTCCGGACGAAGCAAGTCTCGGCATAGGGTGCAGACCTCAGTTTTAATTGTTAATATTAAGGTGTTGCCAGGGTGGTTTGGGTGTTTGTTTATAACCACTAGCTGATTACACCATCTTATTTACATTAAAAAAAGTAGTACTCCGTGTGGTGAGGAATTTATCCGCTAGTTTTTTTTATTCGATTTTCCATTTACTGATATGGGAAGAAAGAAATTTTATATTTACGGAAATAATCCATTGGAGATGCTGTTGTTTGGTTTTGAGAATAAAAACTCGGGAAATCGCCGCAAACTATTTTATTTAACTTTCAGTAATAAACACAAAAGGTTGGGGAAGGTTGTCATTTTTTTTTAAACAAAAATAAAATTAGAAATACGCTACAGCGCTCGAGGAGACGAGCAGGTGTTCTCAGCCTAAGACAACCAGGCCGGTGTCATCGTCCATTTCAGGAAATGGTCCCAACTCTAGAGCATGAAGGGGAGGTTCAAGTTCGATACCTATTTGTTCAGAGGAGAAAGGAAACCCCCAGGACCTGAGTGAGTCCTGGGATCACCTATCGCCCTTGTTTCTTTTCACTCGAATATGTAACTCGTGCTAATGCTGAAAAACTTCAGTTTTCTCATTGTCGTGTTCAAGGAAAGAATTATCCTGAGCCTAAACAACAATTGGTTATGCTGGGGTCACACATTCACGCATCACGACGGCGTATGCCCACGTATGTGGATCGTGGGCATCATCGCGGTGAAATGACCTTGAATAGCTGGTAAACAGGACACGGGCTAACGGACGTAAAGCCAGCACCGTAAATTGCGCCGCAAATGTACGCGCAAAGAAAGCAAGGTCGGACGTCTACCTGAAACTAACGCCGATATTGTAATGTTCTATGTACGTCAACTTCACGTCAAGACCACGCCCACCGTTGTGGTGCCGTAGGGTACAAAAGGGCGGGCCTGTGAACAGAGTTTGCCGTTCCGTAAACAGTCATTGTAATAGCTCGTCTCTTCGTTGTTTTCCTACAAATTTATCTATTTTAGTTTTATGGTAACTTTTTGATAGTAGCCATCTGTAATATATATAATATGTAATTAATGTAACATCACAAATAAATGAACATAGGATAAGTACTATATAAGACTAGCACTAGAATTTTCTTGCTTCGATTTTACCATTCAGACATACACTTAGACATATAAAACTGTTGACTATGGGCGATTTATATTTAAGCGATATAGAATAACATCTAATAACTTATCAAACATTCTTGGAAATAAATAGGAATTATACCTATTCAAGATAATATTTTTTAGATGTATATAGAATTCCTCTCAGATATTTACATTATTTGTTACACCATTATTGTAAGACTGCTATTCAGAAGAAATAAATATCTTCGACAAGGGAACGCTCTGTCCCTCGTCAATGGGGGTAGCTTCATGGAGAGTTTCCGTGTCGCTGTCATCAGTCAGAATCTCATCCAACTCCGACTCCTGTAGGTGGAAGTTGACATTTTCCCTGTCCTGAATGTCTGCAGGAGTGGCTGTAGGAGTCTTTTCCGGGCCGAAAGAAGGTCCTGCAAGATGTGACGTTGATGGTCCCTTCCTTGGTCGTTTTAGGAGGTTCGGCATCTTGAAGGGCTCTGTGGAGAGCTTGAAGGAAATTGCTGGTCTTGGGAGACGGAAACAACAGCTGACCTGAGGGCGCCGACCTGACCTTTTATACCACGCTACAGCGTTGCCATGTCGTACAGGGTTGTAAATGTGTGAATCGGTTTCGCCGTAGGCTACAGCGCAATTAGGAGGTCCGCGTGCTTCGCCGCGGAAAGAAAACAACGACGGCGAACGATGCTGGTGATCCTAGCCCTTACCCCGCAGCAGTCACCATGGCTCCCACGTGCAATGCCTGGAGCTACGTCAGGTGACATTTGGCGTGACCACCCACGACTTGTTTTGAACATTTCAAAACTGGAGTGGGCTACGGCGACCTAATGGGCGGAGCTTAGCGCCCGGACGACCCGTCACCGTACGTCTACGATTTTACGTATGTTTTACGTTACATTTACGGTTATTATGCTAAGGTCACACATTCACGTATCAACGCACGCACGCCCACGCATGAGCGGAAATTGGTAGTTGGCAACAGCTTACGTCAGTAAACCGTAAATGTAACGTAAAACACACGTAAAATCGTAGACGTACGGGTGAACGGGTCGTCCGGGGCGCTAAGCTCCGCCCACTAGGTCCGCCGTAGCCCACTCCAGTTTGTTTTGAAATGTTCAAAACAAGTCGTGGTGTGGGTCAGCCAAATGTCACCTGACGTAGCTCCAGGCATAGCACGTGGGAGCCACGGGTGACTGCTGCGGGGTAAGCGCTAGGGTCACCAGCATCGTTCGCCGTCCGTGTTTTGTTTTTCTTTTTCGCGGCGAAGCACGCGGGCCTCCTAATTGCGCTGTAGTCTACAGCGAAAACGACCGATTAACACTTTAGCATCCCTGTACGAACATGGCAACGCTGTAGCGTGGTTATAAAAGGTCAGGTTTGGCGCCCTCAGGTCAGCTGTTGTTTCCGTCTCCCGAAACCAGCAGTTTCCTTCAAGCACTCTCCACAAACGCCCTTCAAGATGCCGAACCTCCTAAAACGACCAAGGAAGGGACCATCAACGTCACATCTTGCAGGACCTTCTTTCGGCCCGGAAAAGACTCCTACAGCCACTCCTACAACCACTCCTGCAGACATTCAGGACAGGGAAAAAGTCAACTTCCACCTACAGGAGTCGGAGTTGGATGAGATTCTGACTGATGACAGCGACACGGAAACTCTCCATGAAGCTACCCCCATTGACGAGGGACAGAGCGTTCCCTTGTCGAAGATATTTATTTCTTCTGAATAGCAGTCTTACAATAATGGTGTAACAAATAATGTAAATATCTGAGAGGAATTCTATATACATCTAAAAAATATTATCTTGAATAGGTAGAATTCCTATTTATTTCTAAGAATGTTTGATAAGTTATTAGAAGTTATTCTATATCGCTTAAATATAAATCGCCCATAGTCAACAGTTTTATAAGTTTAAGTGTATGTCTGAATGGTAAAATCGAAGCAAGAAAATTCTAGTGCTAGTCTTATATACTACTCATCCTATGTTCATTTATTTGTGATGTTACATTAATTACATATTATATTTATTACAGATAGCTACTATCAAAAAGTTACCATAAAACTAAAATAGATTAATTTGTAGGAAAACAACGAAGAGACGAGCTGTTACAATGATTGTTTACGGAACGGCAAGCTCTGTTCACAGGCCCGCCCTTTTGTACCCTGCGGCACCACAACGGTGGGCGTGGTCTTAACGTGAAGTTGACGTACATAGAACATTACAATATCGGCGTTAGTTTCAGGTAGACGTCCGACCTTGCTTTCTTTGCGCGTACATTTGCGGCGCAATTTACGGTGCTGGCTTTACGTCCGTTAGCCCGTGTCCTGTTTACCAGCTGTTCAAGGTCATTTCACCGCGATGATGCCCACGATCCACATACGTGGGTATATGCCGTCGTGATACGTGAATGTGTGACCCCAGCATTACTCGGCAAACAAAGGTTTGTTGCCACCAATCACTATAGTACCGAACTATGCATTTTTACTGTGCCTGTAGTACACCAGTCCACGTAGTGTATAAAATGTTGAAAATTTATCAAAAATGCAAATGCAATTTTTTGCGTAATGAAGAACCGAAAGTTTTATCTTTATAATATGCCTGTACTACATGGACACCTTTCGTTACACGAAGCACACCTTGATTGTAAATAGATAACAAGCCTCATTCAGCATGCTCATGAAAACATGAGATATGCACGACTTAAAACTGAAGTCATTACTACGACTGATGAAGCTTAATTACAGTAAACAGATGGGCATCTTTTACAATCACGAAGTGCTTCCTGTACTGAATATAGTGCCCACAAGAGGAGTACTATTAACCTATACTCCAAAACCTTGAGAATTTTTCTTCATTATGCATATAGATATTGACATGCGCCTACTTTAAGTTGCAGTGCCAAGTTTTCAACATCGTGGAAAAAAACTGGAATCCATGTAAAGCTGTTACTAATGTTGGCAAATCTTTCCCTGACAAGAAAAACCAACTCTTGACTTTTGTCTAGTTTACGTTTGAACAGGATACGTTTTCTGTCATGCCGAATAGAACAAGTTGAGCGTCTTAACTTTGAATTAAATTGCTTGTAACTCGTTAAATTGATGGCAATCTGTTGCGCTATAAGATACAAAACTGTAGAAATAAGTGTTTATATGGATCAATAGTTTATTCTTCCATATTCGTTAAATATCTATTCGGTACAGACATTTCCCACGATTTAGAAATCAGCCTTGTGTTGATTATTAGTTTCATTTTCTTCTATCTTCATTAGTCTATTAAAAAAAAAAACTGCTACAAACTTGTTTTCAGCGGTAACAACTATACTAAGTTTTGCTCAAAATGGGAAAAAAATTCTGTAAATTTGACTAATAGTTCTCTTACAAGTGTTTCATGTTGTGACTTTTAAACCTTTTCAAAATAAAAATTTGCTAAAATCTTAAATAAAAATTACTTAAGTTTACATTCAAACCATATATATATTACGCATGGTAATAGCTAAAGCATTGGATTATACAATGCATGTACCTTGATAAGATACTGATCACATGACATTTTTCAATACCCTAACTTCTATCAGATGTCAGATGTCTATCACAAGGGAATTAATTTTGAAAATTTACAAAGGACCGAGAAAAATTATACACATTAATAATATTGTGGTAAACTTTTGCTTTAATCAAGACTCTTCCAAAAAGCCAAAATTTTAGGAAAATAAAAAAGGACATCCAGGAAAACAATTAAAATTACATTATATTTATTCTCATTGGGAGTACCAAGTCGCCCCGAAATCTACAGCAGGTATGGTACAATTAGTTGCAAGAGGCCCGCCCAGCCCCCTCAAAAGCAGACAAGACAGCGCAAACACCAAATCCTGCCCCGACTGCCCTTCACCCCATGTAAGTGATGGAGTCGGGTAAAGAGGAAGAGATGCACAGCGAATGTTCTCATTATCTCGACCTCTCCCACCAGCGAGATAATCAAATCTGACTTACGTTGCCTTCTACTGTACACGGACCACCAGCAAACTCAGATAAGGTTGCTAGCGAGATTCTCCAAGTTGCATGCTATTTTAATTTTAAAAAGGCCATACTGATAAAAGCTAGAACAATGTTTAGCATATCGAGTTATGTCTTCACATTTTATTGGCTCGCTTTTGTATATTCTCTAGTGGCGTTTTACAGGTAAATAAACGTGAATTTTCAAAATATCCCGTGTAACGCAAAAAACACCTATTAAAAATCTATTTTAGGTTAGAATTTCTCGAAAAAGAAATTTGCTATCAAATTCGGCATCATCCTAGTCTTAACCAACGTCTATGAACGTTCTCTAAACCCAAATGTGGCATTCTTCAAGCTTAAAAATGATTCTGTTAGTAAATTATATGACACTTTCGTAATCGTCCTTTACAAATACCCATAGGTTACAAATTTTACACGAATTGCATTTGTAGGTGTGTAATTTTTAAGTTATAACATTGAACCACTACCTCTCTTAAACTTGACGACTTCGATGAAAACTTTTTACTTTGTAACGGATTTAAGCCGGAGAATTTACTTCTAATGGGGTATGAACTGATGTCATAAGGGTAAGCATTAAACCATTTTAAAATAAATCAATCTGGTACTAAACACGTAAGTGTAAGAGAGAAAGAAAATGGTGCGAGAGAGAGAAAAGGGTGCCAGAGAGAGAGAGGGGGGAAGGGGGTGTGGAAGGGGCAAAAAGAAGGAGAGGGAGAGGGAGAGGGAGAGAGAGAGAGAGAGAGAACAGTCTGACTTCTATCAACTTTTGAAAGCTAAGGCTTACAATAGTTTACATTATCCAATAATATTATATATATATATATATATATTATATATATATATATATATATATATATATATATATATACATATATATATATTATATATATATATATATATATATATATATATATATATATATATACGCTGAATGGCTTGTTCTTAGCATATTGAATAATTTTCTTTTTTTTTTTTTTACTTAAGCGTGGCTCTTTTCAGGACGAACACAATAGTTCAAGGATTGGTTGAAAGAGTTTTCACATTACCAACTAAATTATTCCAAAATTCTACTCTTCACCAAATATGGTAGGTTTTCGGAGATCGTAACACGACACTGACAGGAAGATGTATTAGTATCATTCTAATTCTTTATCAATTCAAAGAAATTAGAGTTTTGGATTCTCGATCATTATCTTATGAAAATTTAACATAGCTCAAATACTCTAAAATTAATACTCAAATTTACTAAAAATGGGAATTTTGAAACTACTCACATCATGGCGTCTCATAAATAATTGTTTCAATGCTTTGAAGTATAGGCCTGAAAGACATAATATTGATCTGATACGGGTTGAAATCTGAGTTCATATGTATGAAAAATTTGCAAGATCTGTAAGAAAAGTATTTGAACATTACTTTGTGTTCAAGAAAACAGTTCGTATTATACTAACATCGGCAGACACTGAAACCAGAATGGAAGATCGATTGGTTTTATGGAGTGAAACATGAAATCTAGGGCTGAGAACTAAAAGGGCCAATGTCAAAAAATGGCCGATTGTAGTTAAGACCATCACTAAACTAGAAATTTATCTCTGTTTCAGTGCTATAATGGCCAATGTTATAAGTTAAGCAATCACCCAAAAAGAAGCTTTCGTTTGCTGTACTTACCTGAATTTTAATAAAGGAAGCAAAATTTTAAATGCGTTTTTCTGAAAACATGGTTTTATGACATTGGCCCTTTTAGTTCTCAGCCCTAGAAATGTTCCTAGTCAAATACAGTGGTCAATTTTTTCCCTAATTATGCCGTGCACAATAACCAATTAGTAACTGCTTCGTCTTCATCTAAACCTACGTATTTTCAAAGATTTTAATGAATGATTTCATGCTACCATGGCAACTTCACTAAAATCTCACGACTCTTTCATTGCAAAGGGACGGAGGACACCAGCAACATTATCGTCATCTCTTTAATTGGAATCATCTATAAATCTAAACTGAAATGATGCAGAGGTTCGTATACACAAAATAAGCAAATTTATTCAGTATTTTGATCACGGACAGTATGAGGGCTATGGCAAAGTTTTCAGAAACTAAGTAGTCTTTCATCTCATGTACTCGAGAATTAATGCGAAATGAATTTTTGCCTTCCGTGTAGTCATCCAAGGTCAGAATTGAAAGTTCGAAATCTTAGTCGAGTAGCAGACCTGTAACAGTACTCACTCGAAAATACACAAAAACATCCATTACAAAGATACTTATTCCAAATATTTGACTAGATACTCTTCGTGAACCTATTTTATATTAGGTAAAATTGGAAAACCGATTATCAAATCCAATGACCATTAACTTACTAGACAAGGTTCCAATGAATAAAAATGAGCACCAATGAACAAAAATATTTTGATCAATTTTGAATACAGTAAAATAAACAGCTGGGAATTTCCTAACCATGCAGATCAGAGTAAAAACTTTACCTGAATCGCGGTGCTAAAGGAGAACTATTGTAATTGTTCTGAATCTTTCATTCCTTGATAATCTACCAAGTAGTGCATTTCCTTTTAGTGACGATTTTTTTTTTATCGGAGTTCCTAAGTTTCAGGTCGTTAAATTTTTGTGTTCATAGATCTTACTTCGGTCGAAAAATTAGTATATTTTATTTTTAGTAGGTTCTTAAACTTTAGATTTTTTTGTAGGCATGGTTAAACTTAAAAAGTCTGTTTAACCTAGTCAAAGCTGTATAATTTTATTCTCCATCGTTATTTAACGTTGTCGAAACAATGACAGGTTTCGTTAAATGGCTATCTATTATGTTATCTTGAAAACGAAGTTGTGCATGGATCTGGATATAAAAGAGCATATTTAAAATCAATTTCTTATACCTTCGAGTCAGAGGCTATTTCTGTCATGGATGATTTGTTAAGAAGGATTTTGTAGATACAAATGAAGGTAATCGGTTCACCAAGTTGAAGAGCTGAAGTTTTGAAAATCATCGAAAGAAATTATAATATAAATATATATATATATATATATATATATATATATATATATATATATATATATATATATATATATATATATATATTATATATATATATATTATAATTTCTTTCGATGATTTTCAAAACTTCAGCTCTTCAACTTGGTGAACCGATTACCTTCATTTGTATCTACAAAATCCTTCTTAACAAATCATCCATGACAGAAATAGCCTCTGACTCGAAGGTATAAGAAATTGATTTTAAATATGCTCTTTTATATCCAGATCCATGCACAACTTCGTTTTCAAGATAACATGATAGATAGCCATTTAACGTAACCTGTCATTGTTTCTACAACGTTAAATAACCTTGGAAAATAAAATTATACAGCTTTGACTAGGTTAAACAGACTTTCTAAGTTTAACCACGCCTACAAAAAAATCTAGAGTTTAAGAACCTACTAAAACTAAAAATATACTAATTTTTCGGCTGAAGTAAGATCTGTGAACACAAAAGTTTAACTAGACCTGAAACTTAGGAACTCCGATAAAAAAAAAAAATCGTCATTTAAAGGTAAGGTACTACTTGGTAGATTATCAAGGAATGAAAGATTCAGAACAACTACAATAATTTTTACTTGGATCTGCATGGTTATGAAATTCCCAGCTATTCATTTTACTGTTATTCAAAATTGATCAAAATATTTTTGTTCATTGGTGCTCATTTATTCATGGAACCTTGTCTAGTAGTAGTGGTCATTGGATTGATAATCGGTTTTCCAATTTTACCGAATATAAAATAGGTTCACGAAGAGTATCTAGTCAATTATTTGGAATAAGATTTTTTTTAATATTCTTGAAGGATAATATATGTATATATATATATATATATATATATATATATATATATATATATATATATATATATATATATATATATATATGTATATATATATATATATATATATATATATATATATATATAATCCTTCAAGAATATTAAAAAAATCTTTCTATAAAATCCTTTTTAACAAATATATCAATAACAGAAAAGGTCTCGGGCTCAAAGGTGTAAGAAATTTATTCTAACATGCTCTTTTATATCCACAACATCATTTTCAAGATAACATAACAATAGATAGCCATCTAACGTATAACCTGTCATTCTTTAGGCAATGTCAAATCTTGATAAAGAGTGGGCCTTATGAGAGAACTAGCAAATAATCTGTTGGACGAACTTCATTCAAATCAAGCCAAGTCTTGTTTGCAAACACTTGTAAAAAATACTTATCAGGTCAACAGTTCGCCATTCACGTCATAGCCACTCCCCCTAAGAGGTCAGTGAGAATCCACTCGAAAATCTCAAAAGCAAAGCAGTTGATGTTGAATTTTGTTTAACTAATCTAACCTCAATGTATGAATTTCCTACGAACTGAATGATAAGTGTAAAAAAATGCCACGTATCAAGTCTGAGCGTACCACACAAAATTCAAACTCTCAGAACAAAACATTTTACCGAATGTTTCGTGACGTTATCAGTAACTAACAATTCCATGCCCTCACAGCTGCGTGTACCGCGCGCGCGAAAAGTGTGTTAACAAGAATTTGAAATATATTGTCAGTCATACGCAATCAAAACGCATTTTTTTTTTTTACGCGATCTAAACGCATTTTTTCCTTCTTTTTTCATGAACAAAAATCCGAATACATCATCTAAGCTTTTCTTTTTGTTTGTCAAAAAATATCTGCAATTTATTCAGATAATCTCGAATTATTGGGACGATTCATTTATGGTTTAGATAGTCTCAATGTAAACAGTGTGATCACTGTTATTCAACAGTAAGTTAGCATGAATGTTGACAACATCCTCTACCTTTCCCTAACCCTCTAGTCTATAGAATGCAACTTTAGGATCCCTCACACAAACATCTGAAGTTGGCTGTTGTGATGTTTTAGCCCTTCTATATGTCAAGTACAAAGAATGAAAAGAAATCTGAAGGCAAAAAATTGATATTTACGCCACAAGTTGGTACCCCCTATTCAAGTGGCCCACGGTCCATGAATTGCAAGGAAAAGTACCATATTGCAAGATATTAAGGGCGACTTGAAGGATGGCTGTCTTTAAAGGGTAAAAATGAGGGACTAAAAAGGGGTGGGGATCGGAATAGCTTTTTCTTTATTACTTCTGGTAAAAGTATACATGCATTTTAAATCTGCTGTTTATTAATTACCAAATGATATGAAATGAAACCGGAAAACTTTCAAATTATAAAGCAATGATAACTTTAATTGATAAACGCTAATTACCAGTGTATGGACATCAGACGAAATGTTGGCAAGATTTCTCAGTGAATTGTACGTAGTTTCTTGACAAATTATATGAAGGATGCGTATTTTGGCGCACATAAGCTAGACATAACAAAGTGGAAGTATTTCATGGAAATATGTCAAACTTTAGCAACCACAGCCTCGACAAGAATACATTATATCAAAATGTGACAGCTTACAACACCGCTTGTAGTAACAATATGGATTAAGCTCAAGATATTTCCTCTCTGAAACACCAATACGTAATAGAAAACGGGATATTTCTTCAGCATTAGAGACTAACTCAAATATATTCGAGGTGGAAAACCACAAAGACGAGAAGGGCTCCTTCCTTCTCTCAACAAACTTGAACCTCCTCTTCATGTCTTAAGAGTTTGGACCAATTTCCGAAATGGACGATGACACCTACCTGTACCTGGTGGCCTTATGCTGAGAACACTCGCTCGCCTTCTCGAGAAGCTGTAGCGTTGTCGCGTTCCTTTATTGTAATTTTTCCAGTTTTGCGAACAGTTTTTCACATAAAACAAACACGAGAGAACTTCTGTATAAACACCAGATTTTATGTAAATCAAGAACAAAGTCATTTTTACCTAAATTTTGATCGAACATGGCTGACTACCTGTAACGACAATTATACAGTCTTCTCTTTAGTTTCTCATCTAGCCCTTTACAGTAACGTTTATTGGTATTAGATATATTGAACATTAAAATTCATAACTCCAGAAAAGTACAATGTATATGTTAAATGAAGGCTTGTGAATCCCGTACCAGCGCCCACTCTTGTAAGGAGTAATACATGAAAATCTTGTCACGGTGACATAAAATTTTAAAACAAAAATTGTTTTGAGAATATGAACAAGCACAATTTTTATGAGAAAGTAGCAAAATAAAGACGACAAAAAACTAGAAGGTAGGGACGAATTACTCATAAGGAATGTTCTAGTAATTTGCTTAAGAAAAATCAAGACATTGGTGTCATTTGAAAGCGAATCATATCCAAGTTACTAACTTCAGTTTGCAACTGAATATGACAGATCGATTAACCGCTGGTAAATTAAATTCAAATTAGCATAATTTAAAAGCGTTCAATTGACGATAAACAGAACCTAGCAATTAAGGTTCCACCTATTTTGTCTAATGCAATACAATGTTGTTGGACTTGCCTCGCACCACCAGTAATTTCAGCATTAATGAATAAATGGTATGAATTGGTGAATTAGCAAAGGGGAAAATTGACTTATTAAAAATCACTATTATTAGAATTGACTATTATCAAAACTCGCTGGGAATAAAGTCTTACGAAAATGGCATCCTTCATGTGAAATTAGTTATGATGTGACTAAGATGAATGGATGACTTGTATAGTTCCTTGACTGGAATGCAAATTCTGGTTTGCCATACTTGGCCATTCTTGATGGGCATGTATGAAAGGCGTACCAGTTATGTAAGTTATGGACTGTCAAACTTCAAAAAAGATACTTCGGTTTTCAACAAATATAATGAGGTCATTTGCATACGCTCACCTGTCATAAGAACTGACAAGAGTTTTGTCTATGGAGACATCAGCAGGTATATTAGATTTATATCAACCATACATTTGATGTCTAGGCCCGTCCCTTACGACGCTCCTGATTGGCTGTTGATAAGCCAACCACAGGGCTGGAAACTCTCAGTCTCTCGAGTGTGTTCACATGGGCATGATGTATGTTCCACCTCTCCTGAGGGATGTCTTCCAAACGTATCCCTCAGGAGAGGTTGAACATACATCCTGCCCATGTGAACTCTCTCGAGAGAGTGTTTCCAGCCCTGTAATTGGCCTATCAACAGCCAATCAGGAGCGTCGTAAGGGACGGGCCTAGACATCAAATTCACGGTTGATGTGAATCTACTATAGTATCCTTTGGGGTTGGTCACAAGAAAAGTGCTTGTTGGGGATGGAGACAGTACTGCACATTCTACTGTGCATATTATGAATGATGGAAATGAGCTAAATGGACCCCGAATCTGTGTTGATAGTTTTGATAAAAGAGGTCAAGTACAGATGTGATTTACTGAAACGAGACTAAAATCATAAACCTTAAGACAGTGAAAATGGTCTCTTCGGAATCAAATTATACGAATGCCAAAAAAAATCCCGAATTGAAAAAAATTACCTTTTCGCAGCACTACCACAGTTATTAAGAACTGACGAAAAACCCAAGATATTCATGGAGAACTCAAGGGCACAATACAGATGAGTTCGGTGGAGCACAGCCTAAAGGTGCGTCCACGCGGTCGAACAATGTCCGACGGACAAAAATTGTTACCAGTTAACAATTGTCTGCCGGTCTTTGCCTTGTGAGCAGAGTAAAAACATTGGTATACAACTTCATCTGATACCACTGTTCGTTGCCAGATCTACGTCCATCGTTACAACGCTTATGACGTCATCCTGCTTCGCCTATGATATGGTAACAATGTTCGACCGTGTGGACGCACTTAAGGGATGTTGGTTCTTCTATTACCACCATAGGTGATATTCTTGCCGAGTCAAGTGTCAGAAAAGAAAGAGGGAAAAGAAGATAAGGGAAGAAAAGCAGTGTGATGATAGTGCATATGTGGTAGGAATTTTTTAGAATGGCACTCGTCAGCGGCACTGTTCCGCCTATCAGGGATTAGCCCTATTAGGGGAAATATTTTCATATTTAAAATACAAGCTCACCCAGGAGAGGTTTATAAAGTTTTACTAGAAAGTTTCGCTATTGAAGTTAAGTAAAAAGATACAAAATACAAGCTCACCCAGAGAGTTCCAAAGTTTTACTGGAAAGTTTTGCTTAAGTCAAAATTTTATTTTAGGTACAGATGGGATTTTTTAACTGCTCATAATGCTTGCAACATGCAGAATGTCTTCAAGATATCTGTCATTTGGTGAGGAATATCCTTAATTCGATTCTTTGCAAAATCCACATTCGTTCAAATGTTAATAAAATCCAAGGGTTTTGACCATGGTAAAATTTAAGAAGTAAATTCTGCTGGAAATGTATACAAATTTCCTGGGGACATTCATCTTGCTCCTTCATTTACCAAGATTTTAATTTTAAAATTTCATAATAAACTTAGTTTTATGGAACTTTCGCTAAGTATAGATTGTAACATGCAATTTCCTTTATAATTATACGAAAACAACTTACAAAAGGCTGGAAAACAAAATTACGTAAAAATGTATGATTACCAAAAATGCAAAAACATTGATTCAAATCACAATATTCTCTGGGAAATTGGGTTTTATCATGCCAAACCATTCAGAGTTTCGTGAATCTTATTGCATTATATTTCACTCACCTCTACGACACTTAGTATAATACTTGAATGTATTAACACGCGCATTAAAAAACAGAAGATACAACTTTCATTTAAAAAGAGCTGTTACCTGAAGGCAGTCGAAAGGTCCATACTTTAAAATAGTGAAACATGTTAAATCATGAACTTTGTATCGTTGTGCTTTAGACCAAACTGTATACCACATCAAAATGACACCAGAACTAAACCAACTTGATATTGTTGGGTTGGCACGAGGGAGTTGGGACCTACTAAAGCCCCTTTCCACACGAGAGGCAAAGACACGAAGGGAACTCTGATTTGCCCGTCGTTCTCTTGCTTTTAAACAGTGTTACCAGATGTAACACTCCAAGGCAGGTAGTAGTCACAGGTAGGCGAACCTACGATTTGGACCACTCTCGTGATCGCCATCCACTTGCAAAATTGGTATTAGTGTTTGCCCGCCGTGCACTTGCCCCCCGTGTGGAAGGGGTTTAAGAAATAAGCAAAAATCGTGCTAAACTGCAATATTGCATGCATCATAATGTTTTAGCTGTATAAACCTAATATTCAGGCAATCAAGGTTATCCTGATTACGTCAGTTTGAGCAAATGAAACGACAGAATTCTTTAACCACTTAACACTTTTGAGAGCAAAGTAAAATATTCTCCAGAGGGCATAATGAGAGCTGTATTTAAAACTGATGCAAATACAGAAGTTCCCTTATTCAGTATATAATAAATACCTATACAAGATACGTAAATCTATACTAATACACTATTTGTTATA
Source organism: Macrobrachium nipponense (assembly GCF_015104395.2). Taxonomy (NCBI): domain Eukaryota; kingdom Metazoa; phylum Arthropoda; class Malacostraca; order Decapoda; family Palaemonidae; genus Macrobrachium; species Macrobrachium nipponense. Next base: position 41,180,653 of record NC_061094.1, read on the forward strand.
TTCATCGCCAATTTTAACAATGCCATCATGTGGAAAAATTCTTTTAGTTCAATGTAAAACTTACAACATAACCACAACACTAATATTAAAATATTCAAGTCAAATCTGAAACCAATTCCATATGGAATACTTGCGAAATTTCAAAAATAAGATTATTAGGCAATTAATAATTTCTGTATAAAATTTACAATAATATTATACGTGCATGATTAGGCAACTAGGCATCTGACGCCAAACATAATTCAAGGTATTGCAACTCAAAACCTTCAAGTGGTGCCAAGTCAATATCGTATAAAAATCAGGGACGATAATCTGAGAAAATGGGATCATCATTACACGGAAATTTCTCAAAGGAAAATGTGATTAGCAAAACTGAACACTGGAAGCAGGAAAAAAAAATTAAAAATCCCTCTTCGGTAACTGTAAGCTAGTATGTATGACCATAACCCAACTAGCAAAAACTTAACAAGGAGAATAATTAGCCTTCGTTTACAATGGATCCTTAAAGGTTTAATGTTACAGAATGAACCTCAGATGTTTCGGGCATCAGTGATAAGAAGTTTTGTAACTTGAATTTACAGTTACAATTCAGTTACTGTAAAGATGCAATCCAACTGGCACATTTTAAAATTTTGAGAGCATTGATGTTGTAAAGATCTGAGAGTTTCCAAATATTCCTCACCTTAACAATGACAATAGGAAAAAACAGTGAAATACTTTTAAAACACTCATCGTTGCAAAGAAATTTGTAGTTGAAGCAGTACAAGAGGTTTTGATGTTAAATTTTCCCCAACTAAATTTAAAAGATTATTAAAAAGGAGTTCTTAAGCTATACCTTGAATTATGCATGGCAAAATTACTGTTATTATTATTTCTTATTTCGTTCCTAATGGTTTCCTTACTGTACCAGTCTTGAACATAAAATTTTTCAGATTTAAACAGTACACTTGTACGGTTTTACATGCAAACCTGGTGTGAAAATTGAGAGCATTCACAGTAAACGATATGAGACGAAGCCAAGAAATGCAGTAAGAGAAGACTTATCAAGAAACGAGACGGATGTCAATATGTAAGTACAAGCTTCAGTTGAGTTGAGTTGAGCACTTGGACCTATGTGGTCATTCGGCGCTGAAATAGAAGTTGACAGTAAAAGGTTTGAAAGGAGGTACAGTAAAAGGAACCAAAGTGGTTACAGCTAGGGGCCGAAGGTACGCTGCAAAGAACCTTAAGTAATGCCTATACTGCACCGCATGAGGTCCACTGACGACAATACCCCTTACGGGGCCTACAAGCTTCAGGTGACACAGTAATAAAGTGGAATCCTGCCAAGAAAATCTCAAGGAACCGACTCCTCCACCCCCAAACGAAAATGTGACATTGCAATACTACAACTATACAGTTATCTATAATGTATGCCTGAGCAAATAATCGAATAGACAAACTGAAAGTTTAATATACCATCAGCTGGAGAGAAAACTCCAGAGAAAATATTGTTTGATCGATGTATAAGATGTGACCAGTCCCATTTATGTTACTAATATTGTAATTATTACCCGTTTCAAGTTGTGGATGAACTAAACTAGTGGCTGTAATATCTTAACATTTCCTTAAATAAATCAAGTATGGAGAATGAAACCAGACAAACGATACTGACAGAGCTAAAACTTTAAATGTGTGAGAAAGGATTTAAAGTAGAAATATGGAAATCATCATCTCTGAACTTACAGTACTGATCACTCAAAACATCAGTCACTTAAGATGAAAGAAAAAATGTGCTTAACTCTCAATTTTCACAACCCCTCATTTTTATAAGTTCAATTCGGGAATTGCCATTAAGAAAAAAGCTAGCATGAAACATCCAGGTGTAAAAGCACACCTGTTAGCTTTTCCTGTTGGAACCAACACTGAACAACTCAAATATTCAACTGTAAGCTTACTCTGATAACCAACGTAACAAAACGTAACAATTTTATCATGCAGATTTCCTAAATGTCCAAATCAAAAGAGCTATTAAGACATTCATTTCATCGATACTTATGTGCATGAATCAACATCAGTTACTCGGAACAGATTTAATCCTAATGAGTCTTAGTCATTTCGTATATAGATTATAATCACCAAAATCCCACTATTAAAACTTTACCCAGTAAACCATATTTCAGAAATGATAATCACAAAGTCGTACTATGGGCGCTTCAGACATAATGTAACTTCTTCAGGCGTTGAAGATGCACCAGATGTTAAAATGTGGTTGAAAAGTGCTCGTTAAATGTGCTGTTGAAATTGTCCAGATTTGTCTCCCATCAGGAGCACAGATCCTGAAAATGAAACATTAAATTTGTAGCAAATTGAAAATCTTACTGGGCCGTATTATTTTGTAAATTTGAATTTCTAGACCTTTGCAAAATCTACTGGGACAAAATGAATTCGATACCATATTCTATGACAATTGGCAAGTCCATGTCAGCTTAAAACTAGAAAGCAAAGCTTTTCCTCTAAATTTCTCGATATTCTAAAGCGAAAGATCATCATTTTAATTGGCTTTACTTCTTACAGTTTCACCAGGGAAACAGTGGCATAGTTCTGATATGACATCACATCAAATTCCAGTAAGAAAATTCTTCATCAGGAGACACACTGAAGTGATATGTTGAATAGGTGCCTTTTTTTGCCCTTTGTCCATTGAAATTTGGTGCCTTCAACAAAGACATCTACCTTTCCTGGCCATTGCATGACTGGGCCTCAATGTGTCAGTACTATAAAAACTGCCTTAGAACAGGGAGGGTAGAATGGTGGTTGGTAGATCTAGTCTGCATGGTAAACAGTATGGCAACCTTAAGGATTTCCAAATATACTACCATTTCTGTCCCCTCTTCAACCCTTTGTACTTGATCCGCTCCTTTTGATACCCGATAATCAGATCCTACATGAAAAGAGCTCCACCACCCCTTACCAAGCAACTCATCACCAATAGAATGAGCTTGTGACATTTGCATGATATGCAAGCATTGTTAGAAATTTTAACTGCTTGAAAAACCTGGGTGTATCTACATCTAGTTTCAAGTCTTCAGTTGACAGCAAGTCAAGTTGATGTCCATTATTGCATGCAAGCTGGTCGAAGGCTATCTTATCCCTTTATTTAGCTAGTTCAAGTTCCAGTTTGACTTGCCATAAAAAATCACGACCACCTGAAGTTCAAGAGATGGTGTGGATCCTACTGATGTGATTTAAGGTATTTTACCAATCGGATCAACCAGTTTCAACCTAGAAAAGGAAATCATTTGTTATGACAGTTCAGGCTTTATTACCTGTAGCTTGACTAATTTTATAAATGGTTTATAGAATTGTCAGGCCCTGTGATTTGCCTCTCTTAAGCTCACTTACTATAACATTAATTTTTCCCTTGTACCACCATTTTCTCCTGTGGTAATCCCCAGGCACCACCTGTGGTAAAACATTACTGTTTATGGCACAGCTCTTTACATACCACAGTCTAATCAGTTTAACTCATGGATTCTCATGCAAAAAAAAATCCAGGTCATCTGATACACGATATTAACCTAACCAGTTGAAGTACTGAAAACCATTCAAAAACAGCCGTTAAATATGTTGCTTAAACAAACTGCAAATGTACATCTAATGAAGTAAACAGAATAATTCTCAAGTATTGTTAATCCCTCCGCTTCTGTTTTCTGTCATACATTACTTGTGTTTAGGTTCGGCCTACGTATTGAGCTATTCATGAGTCGACTCCTTATGCTTAGGTTTTTACTGTAAAATGTTTTAAGTACAGTAGCGAGATTTCAATTATCCAGTCAATTATTTCATTATGCGATTTGAGATGTTCTGTTTGTTTAACTCTAGATGTATCCAAGATACAACTTCTGGAAATTTATGTAAACTTTCCTGGAGCACAGGGGAAATATATTAATCATTTAGGTCACCTTTCATGTCTTTGACAAGATTCCTGAGTTTTCTCTGAACTTGAAGAAAATTTACTTGTGCAGGCATAAAATATCTACTCGAGGCATTTCACTTTGAAAATATTCTGCAAAGAACCCACTACCATGGTCACAGAACGTACTACGATGACTAATACTTCCGAGTTATTTTCCCCCGCTTGAACCACTAGGCTACTTTAAGAACTAGGAGCTACTTTAACCTTAATTTAACACACTCCCTTTCTCTAATTCCCTTCCTGAATTTCGAACTATTGTTCCGTCTCCTCTACTAGCCCAGACAGGAACATTACATTTCCAGAATCCCATAGAAGACATTTAGAAGTATTTCTGCTGCTTTTTAAATCGCTAGATTAGCCTTGTTTCTGTTTATATAGCCTAGCAACAAAAATATTTTTTTGAGCTCATCGAGCCATTCTCCAAATCCAAGAGAAAGTTCCAAATTTGTTTTAATTACCTAATAGATTGAATTTCAACCTAATAATTATGGAATGATACCAGCTTGTCAAGACTTATGGTAAATTACTTCTGTCAAATTTGATAAACAGCCTTTGTTTATAGATAATTTTTTTTACGCAAACCATACAGAATATCGTTAAGTACAGTAATTGGCCAATTAATCTAATATATGAACTTAGGTTGTCAATACCTTAAATTCTGAATAAGTTTTATATAAATGGAACAAGATTTTTCAGAACTTAGAAGTCAGAACCCCACTATGATCAACGACTTTCAGCGTATCCAAGATTAACATTAACAACCACAGATGTAGATATCCTTTATACGTAGTTTTCGTAATTTAGTTTACGGACTTTATAGTACAAAAACACCACGTCAGTCATTAGCTACAGAAATCTAATTTTAAAATGCTATCTACAATTAGACCCTTCTTTGTAAAACTTCTACCTGGGTCCAAACAAACTTACGTTTTTAGGTGCACATTTGATAGATTTTAAAACCAATAACCATTTGTAATTATAACATCCTATAAACCTGATGAATAAAAACTAATTTATTGATTTATTAAAGCATATTCACATCAACCGTGCAATTGATGTCTAGGCCAGTCCATCACGACGCTCCCGATTGGCTGTTGATAAGCCAACCACAGGGCTGGAAACTCTCAGTCTCTCTCGAGAGTTCACATGGGTAGGATCTATATATGTTCCATCTCTCCTGAGAAATACTTTTGAAAGACTTATTTCTCAGGAGAGATGGAACAGATCCTACCCGTGTGAACTCTCTCGAGAGAGAGTTTCAAGCCCTACGACTGGCCTATCAACAGCCAAGCAGGAGCGTCGTAAGGGACAGATGCACGGGTATGGTGAATCTACTATAGTCGAAGGTGCATCTGCAATACATAACATTTTCTTTGAAATCTTTAGTACCACTTTGGCTTATCTACACGTCACCTCCGAGGTGCTAGTACTAAACATGGAGGAAGCTCCTTAGGATGCCGTGTTTAGTACTAGCCCCTTGGGGATCTGAGTATTATATAAGCCCATTTCTATGGTCTGTGATCGACAAATTATATTCATAAACGATATGTTCGTTCGGCCATCGACTTTGCATTTACCATACGGTGTTTAGCACCTCGGAGTAGGTGACGCGTAGATAACAAGCCAAAGTAGCACCAGTTTGGTATTTACCTTGTAACTTTCAGCAACAATGCCATTTCCTAATGATCCTGCGAAACTCTTTCTGCTTGAGGAACTTCGTCTGAAAAATAAAAAGACAATAATTAGACTAAATGGCCATCATATCTAAACTACAATAAATTTTCCTCCGAATGTCAATCAAGTGTCAGTTATACTCTGTTTTTTTTCCATCTGTCCATCCGCCTGTGGTGTTTTCGCATGGTATCACTGCGTCTCGGGCTTTCCCGATCTTTAAATAGTTACGCTTTGTGTAAGTTTTAGTTAAATAAAAGGATATCTAGGTGTACATTTGCAACTGAAAAGTGTTTTAATAATTTACTGAATGCGAATTACACCGTTGATATTCGTAATAGGATAATATTCAAACCCCGGGACACAGTGTTACCATGCGCAAACACCACAGGCGGATAGACAGAAGGGAAAAAACAGAGTATAGTTAAATTATGGTCATTGCAAAACCACAGTGAAAGAAAATATAATGCTTAACTCGTTAGTATTCTTTTGGAAATAATAGTTTCAAGTGTACTTCTACGACATAGCCGAAAAACAATTATATATTTACCTGACCCAGTAGAGTTATTTTACATTATAAAAATGATTAAAATGTTATCGGGGAAACTAGCACAACTATTAGTAAATTTCTAGTCCCATACCAACTAACCAAAGGTATTAACATTTTTTTTCATTCTGACATTACAATCTAAAAACCCTCACAGAAGGGAAAAAGTATCTATAATATTTACCAATATCGAGTACTGGTAATAAAGTAAAATCAACTTTTAAATTACGTCTTTTAATAGTAAAAGTTGGGAGTCATGTTAGTGAATTTTGTTGCCAAGAGACCAACGGCGAACAGCTATTGAAGCTTTAACGAAATTGTAACTGATTAGCGGTATTAAGATTGACAGTTACTCCAAACTTTCCGGTAATGAACCCATACCTCACATGCAACTCATGGTACTCGAATAGTATATATAGAATATAGCACTTTGGCCAAAGGCCAAGCGCTGGTACTACCTATGTCGTCATTCAGCACTGAAACGGATTTTTTTTCTTTAAGGTTTGAAATGTGTAACAGTAGGAAAACCTCGCAACCGCATTATGAATACATTGATAGGAAAGGGTGGAAAATAAGATGGAGGAAAGAATACAAACTCAGGTGCAGTAAAAAGAATGGAAGGGGTTGCAACTAAAGGCCAATGGGACGCTGTAAAGAACCTTACGAAATGTCTACAGAGCACCGTATGATGTGCACTGACGGCATTATTCCCTTCGGGGGATGGTGCCAAGACCACCGAGAAACTTTTTTTTATTATTGTAAATTTATACATCCATATATATACATATTGTTACATAGTAATCTCATGTACAATATAGTCTTTGCACAGTATACATATACTCGATAAAAGACTACAAAATGTGGTTAACCCACAACATAAAAAATACATCAGTGTGGGACCGGGTATTGCCCCTCCCTCGCCAGAGGAGGATCTTATGGCTATCAGCCTCCCCCTCCGAGGAGAGCTCTTATGAAGTGCTCACCGAGAAACTCGGTGGTCTTGATGGTGCTCGAGGGAAACCAGGACATAAGCAATTTCGGTGCTACTTTGGCTTGTTATCTACGCGTCACCTACTCCGAGGTGCTAAACACCGTATGGTAAATGCAAAGTCGATGGCCGAACGAACATATCGTTTATGAATATAATTTGTAGACCACAGACTATAGAAATGGGTGTATATAATACTCTGATTCCCAAGGTGCTAGTACTAAACACGGCATCCCAAGGAGCTTCCTCCATGTTTAGTACTAGCACCTCGGAGGTGACGTGTAGACAAGACAAATACCCTACAACCGAGAAAGAGAGCCCCAGATTTAACAATATTTTTCTATATTATTACAGAAAATATACAATATTTTACAATTTTAACAGAATTACATTCAAAATTTTATCCAATGAGAGTATTAATGTCTCTCTTGTAACATACATAACCAGCTTAGATTCTACAAATTTTTTATATATTAATCATTACATACTTGAATTTACTGTGTATATACATGCATATGGCCATACCTATACACTGTATTAACATATTCATTTCACCTACCTATATTTCTGTTTATGCTAAAATTCCAGCTAACTATAGTCCATTGCCAACCATGATTGCCTCTCCGCAGTCTGCAACTTTCTTTGGCTAACAACGGCAGTTCGTAAAAGGGTTGTTCATATAATTAAAAGTTAACAACTACTATTACTTGAATACTCAGTAATATTCGTATGCACATCATAAACTCAATCCAATACCCTTTAGTCAGCTTCCAATAAGGCCCATATTGAGCACACATCAGTGAGTAAACGAAAAGTCGTTAACGTCTAGGCCGCAGCGTTTCTCAACCTGTGCGCCCCAAGGAATAGGAAAATTATATTCTAAATTTTGAATTGTTATTTTGAGAATTTATCCTGGAGTCGTGTGTTATAGTTTGTACTGATGGAGCTCCATCAATGGTGGGTTCCATTAAAGGTCTTGCATCATTTGTAAAGCAAAAGACTCAAGATAATAACAACTCACTGATTCTTGCATAGAGGGATGGCGAAAACACTGGGTATTAAATTGAAAAGTTTTTGATAAAGTTGTCGAAATGGTAAATTTCATCAAGACTAGACCAGTAAAGGCTCGTAGATAGCTCTAGGGTACTATTCCGCGGCGGCCTCGACTATGGCAGTTGCGGTTTTTCCATGCTCTTTTACCTCCTGAACAAGAATTTTAACTAATATTTATTCGGACAACTGTAATTAACACCCGGGCGCCAGTACTAAACAAGGCGAAATACTCTGGACGCCCCAATCACTAGTAGTGGATGTCGTATCCGCGGTTACGTTCCTTGCAGTCCGTGCGGAACTTTCTGTAGAATTACCGGCTCGTATATTTGAACAACTTTGTGAAAACATGGATTCACAACACATTCGCTTGCTATGACACACAGAAGTGAGATGGTTGTCAAGAGGAAAGGTACTCTGCCGTGTGCTTGAACTTCGCGAAGAACTATTGGCATTTTTAAAAAAAGAAAATAAGACTAAATTTTGAGGACTTTTGGAATGTGAGTTTTGGGCATCAAAATTGGGATATCTAACTGATATATTTCAACAACTGAATAATCTGAACATGTCTATGCAAAGTGGAAATGAAAATCTTCTCTCATCTACCGAAAGAATCAAAACATTCAAAAAAAAAAAGTGATTTGGAAAAGGAAAGCAAGTTCAGGCTGTTTGGAAATGTTTCCTTTGCTGAGAAATGGCTATTCAGACGATTTAATTCAATTAATAGTGGATCATTTAGCGAGTCCGGAAGGTAATCTGAATCATTAGTTTCCCTCAATAAACACCGAGAAGTACGATTGGATTCGCAACCCTTTCATTGATATTTCTACCGAGGACGTTGGCTTTTCGTTAACAGAAGAGGAAGAGTTGGCCGCTATTTATCTACTGATCGGGGATTAAAGATCAATCATAAAGACCAGTTTTGGATTTCAGTTAATGAAGCATATCCTTCAATAGTTAACAAGGCATTAACGGTTTTATTGCAGTTTTCCACGTCTTATCTTTGTGAACAATGATTTTCTGTACTAACATTAAATGTAAAAGTAGATCAAATATCACAGGTTTCTCATTAGGATAATTAAATGCAAAATGTAATATCTAAAAAATAAATGGTTATTTTAGATTACATATCTACTTTCCTATTACTGCTACACTACTACTACTACTACTACTGCTACTACTACAAATTATGGTAACAATCATAATTATTATTTATTATCATTATTATAGACCCGAGGGCACTAGCAGGAAAAGCAGTCCCAAAGGAAATAATGAAAAAGACAAAAGAAAATAAAAATATGCATCATATAATATATATATATATTATATATATATATATATATATATATATATATATATATGTATATATATATATATATATATATATATATATATATATAATATATAAATTTCTAAATATGCTTGAACGCTATGCACAAAAAAAAAGAAAAAAATATCGTCTCAGGAAGAAATCTAAAGTTTCTGAAACTTCACAATAAATTCAAATTTATTGTGAAGTTTGTCCATAAGTATTTTGTCCATATTAAAATCAAAGGTGCGCCCCAAAGTTTCATAGATGCGCCCTGAGGTAAAAAGGTTGAGAAACACTGGTCTAGGGAATTGACAAACTAGCGTACAACCAGTTTACAAAACAGCTGTGATAAGGACCCAACGCAGGTGGCCCATCATTAAATAGGGACAAACGCCTATAAAAAAAATAAAATAAAAAAACCGTTGGGTATCGTTAAACAATGACTGAGCTTGTACTAATTGCCAGATGTTGCACTCAATAATTAGATGCCAGAAACCCAGTTTGTCTGTAACATTTTAAAACCCAAATGTCTGTTGCTTATATTTAAAACCAAAATGTCTGTCACTTATATTTTAATGTTGATAATTCTAAGTTCGAACTATGATTTAGTCTAGGCCCATACTTCAACAAAGCAGCACGATTTCCCCTGAATAATGAAATTTTTATTAATTACCCTGTCAGCCTACGTCAGCTATCAAGTGTGCCAATAAAAACGTATCTCGGTACTTTCGTTTTTTAAAAAGTTTCGGCGAAACTGTGATGACCTTTCAACAACAAACAAGTCCCTTGAATTACATGGATGGATCATGAACAATTAGACTGAAAATGGAGTCTCTTGTATACGGTTATCAATAACAACATATTGGAATTCATAACAGGACGTTGATTGCTAACTAGTGAGTCTAGCGACTGTTTCACCCAAGGTCTCTAGACCAACAGTCTAAGTATGCACCTAGATCGTTTTTACTAGAAGACCTTTGTTTCACCTGTATTAGCGTTCCACGACCTTCCAAACGAGGAACTGCATTCCCAGGAAAATGCCCATGGCCCCATTCCTACAAGGATCACAACTCAGGTCAGATCTGACGGTAAATGTGTTCAATTTTAAATGTTCTCACCAAACACACAATGATATTGGCACGAATACTGAAAGTTTTCAAACCTAATTAAATTACTTCATCACTAGCAGTAAAAATCATTCCTCTACAATAATCTTGCCCATATTACTGGGGTACAGCGATCTAAAATGTTTACTCTTAAATATTAAACCTCGTGAGGCTCGAAGAGTAGACTAAATGACAACTTCGTTAGCGAATGGATTAACCTAAAATTTCAAATTATAATTTAGAAGTTAAACATATCCCTTAAAACATGCTTACTTACTGACCACACCGTCATTTTATACAAATTTTCGAACATCTACTTACATCGATGCTGCTGTCTCCATAAATTTAGGAGACAATTGCTGATTAGCCATCTACTCAAGTACGAAAACCTTCGACTTGCTATAATCGATAGATCTAGGTATTAACTCCGCGTCGGGTATTTCTTTGGAAATTAAGTTTCCTATGGTATTTGGGTTTTTAAGAATTTACCGTTATTTTTTGTGGATCGACTGTAATTAACGCCCTGAAGCTAGTACTAAACACGGCAAAATACATTGGATGCCCCGTTCCCAAGTGGCTTTTGTATTTGCGGGATCGTTCCTTGCAATTAGTGCGGAGTTATTGACTAGAATTACCGAAAAAATATTTATACTAGACTGGCACTACAATTTCCCTCCACCTTAGTTTCCAGTATCTACTAGTCTCTACGTACCAGAATAATTATGTTGAAAGTCTGTTGTAATCAGGGACGCTAAACCCAAATCCTTTAGTTGCTCGTGATGAAAAATCTTACTTTCGTCATTCATGTTTCAACTTCAACTCCGGAAGATCAAAGCTTACAAATTAAGAGAATAAAAACTGTACTAGCACAAGATTCGTCACGAGGCTTCGGTTTCCTTGGAAAGATGCCAGCGCTATCTACACTGCTTCCTTCTTCTTATTTTCATTTTCAAGAAGTGTTCCCTCCTCCTTAAGAAAGGCTTTGAAGGAAAAGGAATAACGGACATAATAAATCCGTCTTTTTTTATTATTATTTATTTCTTTTTAATATCGCAAAAGCTGCACTTGACAGTTGAAGGTTTGATGATGCTTGTAAATTCTGAAGTTTACTCTGAACAAAATGTTGAGAGTAAAGTTCAGAATTTACGAGAGAGAGAGAGAGAGAGAGAGAGAGAGAGAGAGAGAGAGAGAGAGAGAGAGAGAGATGAAGTGGCTAGTAAGATAATGCTACTTGCTTTTTAATCTTTATTCCTTTTTTATTTTTTCATTGATATCTGTTCAGTGCCGAGTAGCTCCACAGATGCATCTCAAGCAGCAGGAGATAATAAGTTTACTCCTACAAGATAAGTAAATAGGATCGATAACATTGCATAACCATATTATATGGAGTTTGAGACAAGCTATTAAATCTGTTCCTTTTGAATTAATCAAACAATAACATTCAAAACTCCTTTAATGTCGGTTATTCTGTAAGAACCTCTGTAAATCTGCGTTCATGAGGACCGTCGTTATTGTGATGTCAGTCTACATATATCGGCAAATCGTCAGTTACACAGCGCAATGAACAATTTCATAGCCAATTTGATTGTTCTGACTTTGAACAGACGGCTTGTTGTTGTTGTATTGAGCCAACACTTCTCGTTGGAAAGGCCCGTGCCAACAAGAAGTGTTGGCTCAATACAACAACAACAACAAGCCGTCTCTTGAAAGTCAGAACAATCAAATTGGCTATGAAATTGTTCATTACGCTATTTATATGACGATTTACTGATCTATGTAGACTGGCATCACAATAACGACGGTCATCGACACCGTCCCTTAGTTACTTGTATTCGATTCTGTTACGATGGGATTTC
>NC_061094.1:41193640-41211140 GCF_015104395.2 Macrobrachium nipponense
TTACGATGGGATTTCAGAATAAAATTGTTCTTACAATCATTTCACTCAATAAAGAAAGTTAATGTGGTCTTATCTCAGGCGAAAACAACCAAATGACGCATGGATACGTAGTCGTCACTTTTCTTGCGCAGATACCAAAGGTTAGAGCGCTGACACACATTCAAATGACATTGATAGCTCTTTGACACATCCTGTCGAGACAAAAAACTATGTCACTCATTTCTGCTCAAGTCGGCATGCAGTACAGCTCTTCTGCTCACGGTGAACTTACTGGACAGTGTTTCAAGAATCGTTCTTCTGCCAATTATCATAGCTAATTCATGGTGATTTACTTCCTGGTTGAAGTTAAATTTACGTGTTTCGTCCTTCGTGCAAGTTGAGACAATCTGACAAAACTCAAGACCAGTCTCCATTTAGCATTGAGTCTATTGTCAAAGGATTTCCAGCTCTTCTACGTGGTTACACTGTCTCCACATTAATTAACCGCTAAGTCACAGAAGAAAATCTAAGTGCTTATCCACGTTCACTTCACCAAACACAAGCTCTTCTTAACGACTTGCTAAGCAAGTCTAGTTTTCTGAGGAAGAAGAAATTCTGAGCTGCAATGAAGCCAGCAAAGGTTTTCGTTGTTCTCTTAGCCGCCACTTTGCTTGCATCGGAAGGCAGTGGCCTGCCTTTCAGTAAACCAGAACTTGAGGTTCCCTATTACGACTATTTCACAAGCAAACCAGAACTTGGCGGTCCCTTTTACGACTATTTCACAGGCAAACCAGTACTTGAAGAGCCCACTTACGCCATAGTCAATTCAGCAACCAAAAAATGCCCAAAAGAGTGCGAGATACGGACGAAGTCAGGAAATTGCGAAATTGATTACAGCTGTCTTCTTTGGCTAAAATGACCTACCTTACAGCACTAGATGGATTGCAACGTGACCTACTAATGACCAGTGCCCCATTTCAAGAACAGTCTTTTACTGTAATCATTATCAGGATATTCTCTTGCTATCATCCATAAGTTTGTTTTACCAGCATAAGTCGTGGTTGAAGTAAACTGTTTTAGATATAAGGTACCCAAAAACACGCTGTATCACAAGTGATATTATACAGTGCATATGGATCCTAATAAAGTAGAATAAAATTGATAAAATATATTTGATTTATTACCCTGCAATAATATAAAATTGATGGTTCAATCTCAATCTTTTCAACTCCTCCGTTGCTGATGAACTCAACACTTGGAAATGTTTCATAAAGACTGTATTTTCTTTTTCGAATCTTGTAACTGATCAAAGGAAATTACATAACCCGCTAATGGCCGTAGGTCTCTAAACAGATCACCCTGCTGGATAGCAGGATATAGCCAACGGCCATACCATGTAGCAGGATATAAGATGTGTGACTTTTTGCAATTATAGTTTGGCAATACGTACAGATTCCCATTCTAGGTAATGAATGTCAAGACTATTCCAAATGGCTATCTTAATATTAGTGTCCACCAATTCTAGTATCTGATACTTCCTATTATTTTTATCACTTATTATTAGTACCCTACCTTAACCGGATAGCTGGTACTTTCAAAGGAAGGGATGACGGAAAACTACTATGAGATTCACACCCGGTGTCCCGGAGTTTTTCCGGAATAAAATTTTATCATCGTACCTGACAAAGATGACACTTTGTCACAGGGTATCTTACATCCCTATCTAATTTCTGACTGTATTCTGTATTACGAAAGTTGCATAATTCTGGTGATTATAGGAGTAACACCGATTTCTTGTAGACATCGCCAGCAAACTCAAAGGAATGTCTTTCGAAGATATAATGACGTAACTTATGACGTCATTAACTTGCCTTCTTCTCGATGGATAATTGGCCATTCGTGAAAAAGTCTCTACCTTTGGCAACAATGAAATACAACCAATACTCCTTGTTTACACTTTGTAGTAGTGTTAGTAGTACTAGTAGTTTATAGGATTTATGCCATGAGATCGAGTGCTATAATCCTTGAAGAAAAGGGTTTCCACCAGTAATCAGAGAAATTACTTTCTATCACTATTTCTCCATCGAAAAACTTTGGCATTCGTCGTAATTCCGTTGATATTTTTCCTAATATGACAGTGACGATCATTATAATAAATTATCTTTCTGCACCTTATGGAAGTCAACAAATGATGAAAACGTGGTAGCCTTGGATGTCCAGGTGTACTCCTTACCCAAAAAAAGGGCCCTATTATTCATTTACCTGTTCAAGCTTATGTAGGGTTTGCCACGGGCCTCCTCACTTTTAAACAATTGTGCAAGTCGAATCACAAAGAGCTGTCCTGCAAGCACGGGGACAATGACTTATCATAGCCGCCATTCTTGAAGCCTTGACAAGGTACGAATATTCATTCCGAATTTCATTCACAGCTGTTTGTCGTCATCACCTTGTGGGAGGAGTCGGGACGTCATGTTTACTTCACGTATAACTTTGAACCCATAGTGTTCCACCACTGGATATGGCTGCTTTATTTAACTCTTATCGATATACTTTTTCCTAATATAAGTAATAAAGATTGCTGCCGAAAATTAGGCAGGGATGTAAAGTATACTATGGTTAAGTAATATCTTTGTCGAATGCACAGAAAAAAAGTTATTTCGGAAAAACCACGGGACAAAGGCTCTGAATCTCGAATATTCTTGTTGATAATCCACTGTTAATCACAAACTCCAATGTTTGATCACACAAATTAAAGTGTGATGACTAGTTGCTTATTAAAGGCTAGGCTAGGATAGTGTTGGGTCCAGAATACTCCTAGTTGGGTAGTCCCTCATTTATTGTATTGAAAAAGGGGGAAGAGGAAGAGGGGATTCGAGCTGAAATAAAATTAACAGCTCTCAGTACAAAACCACAAAATACTGATATTTCCAATGATTTCACTGTTTATGAAGTAACAACACACATATACATGAAACTAGAATAAATGTATGTTTACTTTGTATCACAACGCAGGTCACATTCATTTCACAACCACAGCAAGTCTGCCCATGGGTCTAAACAAAACAAATTAAAATAAATATCAAATACTGTATGACTAACTATAATAAATGTTACTAATAGCCTAGCTACTATAATGTCACAATAATTAAATCAACATTACAGCGATCATAGCATCATATAAGCTAACATCAGATCACACCTGCTTCCTAGCCTAGGTGTTAGGCTATGTCACTTTGGTGGTAAATCAAGAGTGGTGGCAGCCAAAACGATGCTAATCACAACTATCACATAAAAGTCCAATTGACAAGATTCGGAATGTACTAATTACGTTACGAAACAGATAGACCTCTAAGTGATTTTAACAAAGACTGCTGCCCAGCCACGGTTTCACAGATAAGGACTCCCTTCCAAACTACTACTAATATTACGTTTTTACAAAATTCATCCACACTTACTTTACACACAACTAAAACTAACACAGTATAGCTTGCTCACGAGAACTCTATTCTTCGTTTTCTTCTCTAAATCCAACCATAGAAAATGAAAATTATTTTGTGAACTCGCATAAATAACACACAACTTGCATCCACTTTTCCCTTTGTTTCCTAAGCTGATCAGGAGTCAGTCGAAGTAAGACCGTATGCAGTAAACTTGACAAAGAGCAGTTAGCAGGATTAGGAGTTACCCCGAATATAACTATTTGGAAACTTTGTCATCAGAGCTGTGTTCCACGATTGAAACAGTGAAACATTTCTTGTTCGATGTAAGAGAAGTAGAATTGGAAAACTTATGCATAATCCTCTCTACTTGATTAGATGTTCCTTGTCATGTAGGTAGGTTATTCTTCACTAATCATCTGCATTCATTTCCTTGTCGGGTTAGGAGGCAATACTGCCTGCTCAGAATTCTGTACATAATTTGCATCATAAGTATATCCTTTAGCTAGCCTATATTCTTTATTTTATTATTGCTGCGTTTTGACAGCCTCACTTCGTGAGTTCTTGAAATATTTACGGCCAGAAGGAATAACTTTTGCTTTCACTCTGATTTCGAAAGGTCCGAATGTGTGAAAATATACGAATTTCCCTTTTTCTTATACCTATGTCGCAAAAGTACTCAAACACTGTTGGTAAGGGGCTAGAATATTTTCAGATTTAGATTTGGCATTTTACCAAGCTGATTTTTTTTTATCGGTTGTAATAACTGTAGGTTGAAGTGTTCCCATATATATATATATATATATATATATATAATATATATATAATATATATATATATATATATATATATATATATGGTATATTGTCCTTTTATTGATGAACAGCAAACCAGATGAATGTGTGCACATCAGTTGAAGCCTAGTTTTTTTTTTTTTTTTTTTTCAAATAATAACCACTTTCTGTCATTGTAATTTGTCACTTATCCATTTTGCCCAACATCCCTGACTACGGAAATCTGCTTCACTTCAGGATAATATGAAAGTTAGCTATAAAATCAGTCAGAAAATGACTAAGACGACAAAAAGTTTTCGTATGCTCATTTTCTGTAATGCAAGATTGTGAAAGAAAACGGAGAACTACAATGAGCACGTGAAAATTTAGACAACCAACTTCAGGCCAAGCTACAAAGAAATAAAGGTGAACTGAACGATAAAAGGGCAGGGAATAAAGTGGATAAGACATGAAGAACTGTTGTGGCTTCTCTATTCTGTGATTAAGCCATAACAATAACTGTTTAAACAAAACAAAAACATATATTTTTCCCTTCGCTTGGAGCAACAGCTGGTTTCAATGGTTTTGTTAAGTCGTCCGGGCGACAATACTTTCATAGTAACATGTTCAATGACGAGACTTGTTGACACAACCATGAACTTACTTAATAGATACTCCTTTTCAGCAAACGACAAGTTTGTTTCTACTTTGACTGATGTTACGATTTCTAAACTGAAGTCGCCATTCCACATTTGTACCACAATTGTGGTGAAACTAAAAAAAAATTTAGGGCCACATTCGGTACGATTTCATTCAACTTTAAGCCCTCCTGCACTAGCTTTGAATGAGACCAGGTTACAGTGCTGAGGAGTTTACTAACTTACTTAAATTTACCATGAAGTCAAGAAACATTGCATTTTTATTCAACAAAAGTGCAGTTAAGAAACAATCAACTGTATTTCCAGCGCCAATTCTTTTTTGGGTGATGCCACACGGGTTCACAAAGACGCATAAAGGTTTAACACATATAATTAATATTTAAAGAACACAACAATTATCCAAGTTACGTTACGAAGCAAGTAAACTAACACATTACTGCAAAAATTAACAAAACGTTACGTTAATTCGATAAAAAAAAAAAAAACATAAATGGCAAAACAGGATCCCAGAATATCCTTATGAAGAAGTTACTGCAATGGCGACGACAATTCACGAGGTGATGGGGCTGGATTCTACAAGAACTTCTTTTATTTGCCTTCGTGGAGTCAGCTGCTAAAATTCGAAGGCTTCACCTTTCCACCCTAGAAGAAAATCGCGGGAGGAGTATATTGCATAACACAGTTGTCACATATACAAAATTACAGGGTTACGTGACAAACATCAATTTAAAAACTAACTTCAAGTGCTCTAATCGTAACCCAACATACAAAAAAAAAGGGGGGGGGGGGTTTCGTCCAGAAGGCAAGCATAAATTACTGGCATGTGCCCTTACAATAAGAAAATAATATATATAGTCTCCACAGGAAGAAGTTTGACACCACTGTAATACGTCATCTAATTTTATATAGATGGACAAAATTTGCAAAAAAAGTGGTTTATTACTTTGAATATCAATGTACTAATTTATACCAACTCATTGCTATAGTTAATATAATAAAAACTACTTCTGTGGAGCAAAATAATCATATATCAACGTATTTTCATAGAAGCTGGGAAATACTTCAAACCAAGTACTCATAAAAAACTAAGAAATTTTATTCAAGGGGAATAAATGGCAATTTTTGACAACAATAATATACTAACTGAAAGGATTTGCTGCAAATAAAAAATAGAAAAAAAGCCACTTTTCCACAGAATTGAAGAATACTTGTTTTCTACATTTCGTTTAAGTCGCCATGAAACGCTCTTCTAACGTTTCGGAATTTCGCTGCGAAATAAACTAGGGGATAGAAAGTTTTTTGTTAAAGTTTGTTTTATTTTTTTATTTGTATGGTGCTTTTACGTTACATGGAACCAGTGGTTATTCAGCAACGGGACCAACGGCTTTACGACTTCTGAACCACGTCGAGAGTGAACTTCTATCACCAGAAATACACATCTCTCACTCCTCAATGGAATGGCCGAGAATGGAACCCGCGACCACCGAGGTGGAACACCAACACCATTCCAACCACGCCACTGAGGTGCTTGTCTTTTCATAAACTACTCGAAACTGCAGATTAATTCTTAACAGGGGTCGCACGTTTCATTAACATTATTTCCTTAGACAGCTGCTCAAAATTCCCCAATAAACATTCAATGTAAATAACTGCATAACGTTAAGAAAAATCAACAAATATAAAGCATTCTATTCTACACATGTTTTCTCCGGATGCAGGCTGATTCGGACTTAATCTTGGCTGATTCGGACTTAATCTTGGCTGATTCGGACCATTTGCTAGGCTGATTCGGACCCATACTAATAATTTTATATTATAGCAATGGGTATTTCTATATAAGCATTCCGCATCGTTCGTCCCCGTGTTTAGTACGAGCCTCTGGGGGTTAATTACAGTCGTCCGAATAAATATTAATTTAAATTCTTGTTCAGGAGGTAAAACTGCATAGAAAAATCGGCCAATCATATGAGGGTCCGTATTAGCCTGGATAAAGGTCCGAATGAGCCCGTACATGGTCCGAATAAGCCTGTTCCCGTTTAGTACTCCTAAATTTTAACAGTAAAACGCAGGTCTATATATGAAAAAAAAAAAGCACGTAAATAACCATATGTACATTTGTTTTTTAATTTACTTACACAGGGCTGGAGTAACTGCATACTCCTAGAAAACGAAATGAATCTTGTATCTTGACAGTTGCCAAAGTCACCACTAGCAGTGGCACCATTCCTAAAAACTAAAAGCAGATATAATTGAAGAAAAATCAAGTTTCCATTGCGGATATGAAAACTTTATGATAGTGAAGAGTGGTGGAAAAAAAAAAAAAAAAAAAAAGTACCACCATAACTTGACAGAATACAGTACTAACTCCTTAAGCATCACAGGATACGAATAAAAGACAAGTCTGGGCGACACAATGGCTTAGTTAGTAGTTACTACTAAGTGTTTTCGCTTTTTCATTACCATCAAGTGCTGATAATTGATGAAAGGGAACAGGCTTATTCGGACCTTGTACTGGCTCATTCGGACCTTTATCCAGGCTTATACGGAACTTCATATGATTGGCCGATTTTTCTATGCAGTTTTACCTCCTGAACAAGATTTTAAAGTAATATTTATTCATACGACTGTAATTAACCCCCAGGGGCTCAGGTACTAAACACGGCGAAATACATTTGACGTCCCAATTCCTGGTGGCTTTCGTATTCGCGGAGACGAACAATGCGGAACGCTTATACAGAAATACCCATTGCTATAATATAAAATTACTAGTATGGGTCCGAATCAGCCTGCATTCCTGATGAAGACATTGCTAAACAATCATGAGATGATGAGATATTTCTTAATACGAGATAGATTTATCCCAAAAATAGTGACCTTTATAGAAATGTCCAACGTAACATATTCATTATTCAGTCAGTAGTGCGAGTACTATCATTTTGTATTTTAAATAAAAAGTTAATAATGTTCTATGTAATATTTTTTATTGTATATGCAAAATTTACGTATTGTATGAAAAAATGTTTGTAATATCAATATATTTTAAAATACTGTAAAAAATAATAAGACAAAGCTTTTGTTTTATATATACAGTCCTTTATTCTGTGACTTTCTCTTCTATTGAAGAGATTCATTGGACGAATGAGAATATTCAAATGATGCCAAAGACTTTCCTCACTCACTCAACTTCTCCTCCTGACTCAAAAACTAGGCCTTATTTCATCTTGGCATCGAAATAACGTCGTCGTTCCCTTCCTTATTAATTAAACAGCAAATAATGTTTCCGAGTGAGAGTGGCCCTCGCGTCTGACTTTACAGCAGCAAATGGTATGAAAAATTTGAGTGATGCTCTGATATAAAAATTAATTTGTTACTACATTTATATGTTACGATAATACACTGAATTTATGAGACATGTTAAGGAAAAACTTATCTACCACTAAGATGATGTGATTAGCACAAAATTGAGGGTAATAATTTCCATTATTCTTTGTGTATCTATTGAATCTTATCCCATTTTCTATTGAAATTTATTGGTACCAGCATAGAAAAAGATCACACTACGGTGGACTAGTGTATAGATGTTAACACTTCCAGATGTTATGTGGTAACCTCTGTGTTAATAACCCCACCGAGTCCAGAGACAGAAAACCATCTGTTGTGTTCTTGTTTAAGAATAAAGCACAGAGGCCGAAGTAAGTCAGCCTCCTGATTGCAGTTTCCAAAGTGTTAAGCCGAATTGGAACAAATGGAAATAATACCTAGCCTATTAGGTAGGAGAAACATGAAATGAACTACCTACATTTTCAAAAATCTATAATCTGCTTACTATTTGCAATTGATGCAAATTACATGCGAACCCTTCAGACCTAGTACTTGTGTCCATATCGTAATAATGCATCGTTTGTAGACTATAATATGAACACAACAAGGAGAATAGGTCTATTGGAAACTATAATATGGACAGAATAAGAATTGGTCTATTGGTACTAGCTATAATATGGACACAGTAAGAAGATGGGTCTACTGGGGACTATTATATGAACACAATAAGAAGAATACGTCTGTTAGGGACTACTTGTTGGGGTATCATATAAAAAAAATTAGGCCGTGGTTATTTCCAGGGCGCCCTGTACCGAATATGAGAAATCCGAATTGCTTACAGGGCGCCCTGTAACGTATTCGAAAAATGCTTCTTCCGTTCAGGGCGCCCTGTACCTACTGATGAAGGAAAATGAACTTGCGTCCAGGGAGCCCTTGCTTGACACACTGGAAGCTTTATTATTATTATTATTATTTTTTTTTTTTTTTTTTTTTTTGCTCTATCACAGTCCTCCAATTCGACTGGGTGGTATTTATAGTGTGGGGTTCCGGGTTGCATCCTGCCTCCTTAGGAGTCCATCACTTTTCTTACTATGTGTGCCGTTTCTAGGATCACACTCTTCTGCATGAGTCCTGGAGCTACTTCAGCCTCTAGTTTTTCTAGATTCCTTTTCAGGGATCTTGGGATCGTGCCTAGTGCTCCTATGATTATGGGTACGATTTCCACTGGCATATCCCATATCCTTCTTATTTCTATTTTCAGATCTTGATACTTATCCATTTTTTCCCTCTCTTTCTCTTCAACTCTGGTGTCCCATGGTATTGCGACATCATGAGTGATACTTTCTTCTTGACTTTGTCAATCAACGTCACGTCTGGTCTGTTTGCCACGTATCACCCTATCCGTTCTGATAACCATAGTCCCAGAGGATCTTTGCCTGATCGTTTCTATCACTCCTTCAGGTTGGTGCTCGTACCACTTATTACTGCAAGCTAGCTGATGTTTCTTGCACAGGCTCCAGTGGAGGGCTTTAGCCACTGAATCATGCCTCTTTTTGTACTGGTTCTGTGCAAGTGCCGGGCATTCACTTGCTATGTGGTTATGGTTTCACTTTTCGTATTGCACTTCCTACATATGGGAGAGATGTTATTTCCGTCTATCGTACTTTGAACATATCTGGTTCTTAGGGCCTGATCTTGTGCCGCTGTTATTATTCCTTCAGTTTCCTTCTTTAGCTCTCCCCTCTGTAGCCATTGCCAATTGTCATCGCTGGCTAGTTCTTTAGTCTGTCTCATGTATTGTCCGTGCATTGGTTTGTTGTGCCAGTCCTCTGTTCTTTCTGTCTTTCTCCTGTCTCTGAATATTTCTGGGTCTTCGTCTACTTTTATTAGTCCTTCTTCCCATGCACTCTTTAGCCACTCGTCTTCACTGGTTTTCAGATATTGCCCCAGTGCTCTGTTTTCGATGTTGACGCAGTCCTCTATACTTAGTAGTCCTCTCCCTCCTTCCTTTCGTGTTATGTATAGTCTGTCCGTATTTGCTCTTGGGTGTAGTGCTTTGTGTATTGTCATTTGTTTCCTGGTTTTCTGATCTATGCTGCGGAGTTCTGCCTTCGTCCATTCCACTATTCCTGCGCTGTATCTGATTACTGGCACTGCCCATGTGTTTATGGCTTTTATCATATTTCCGGCGTTGAGTTTTGACTTGAGTATCGCCTTGAGTCTCTGCATATATTCTTTCCTGATCGTGTCCTTCATCTCTTGGTGTTTTATATCTCCTCCTTCCATTATTCCCAGGTATTTGTATCCTGTCTCATCTATGTGTTTGATGTTGCTCCCATCTGGTAGCTTTATCCCTTCAGTTCTCGTTACTTTGCCTTTTTGTATGTTGACTAAGGCGCATTTTTCTATTCCAAACTCCATCCTGATGTCCCCAGATACAATCCTTACAGTCTGGATTAGGGTATCTATTTCCTTGATGCTCTTACCATACAGCTTGATGTCGTCCATGAACATCAGATGGTTGATTTTGTTGCCTCTTTTCTTGAGTTGGTACCCGGCATCCATCTTCTGTAGTACTTTTGTCATGGGAATCATGGCTACTACGAAGAGTAGTGGGGACAGTGAGTCGCCCTGGAAGATCCCTCTCCTGATATTAACCTCTGCTAGTCTTATTCCAGAGCTTGTAAGTATTGTATTCCAGTTGCGCATTGTATTTTTGAGGAAGCTGATGGTATTTTCCTCTGCCCCATATATTTTCAGGCATTCTATTAGCCATGTGTGTGGTATCCTGTCGAAGGCTTTCTTATAGTCTATCCATGCCATGCTTAGGTTGGTTTCCTTCTCCTACTGTTCTTCATTACCATTTTGTCTATCAGGAGCTGGTCTTTTGTGCCCCTACACTTCCTTCTGCAGCCTTTCTGTTGGTGGGGGATGTGTTTGTCTCCTCTAGGTAGTTGTATAGCCTTTCACTGATGATACCTGTTAGTAACTTCCACATTATTGGTAGGCAGGTGATAGGCCTGTAGTTACTGGCTATATTTCCCTTACTCTTGTCTTTTTGTACTAAGGATGTTCTTCCTGTGGTCATCCATTTAGGTGCTTGGTGATTTGAGATACAATGCTGGAGTTGTTCTGCTATTCGTGGGTGTAGGGCCTTGAAGTTTTTGAGCCAGTATCCATGGACTTCATCGGGACCTGGGGCTTTCCAGTTTGGCATTTTCTTTAGTTGGTGTCTGACTGTGTCTGTCGTGATCTCTGTGAATCTTTGTTTATTTTCTCCCTGTTTCTTCTTTCTTGACTTCCTGGAGCCATGTTGCATGTTTGTTGTGTGATACCGGATTGCTCCATATGTTTTCCCAGAGTCTCTTACTTGGTTCGGCTTCAGGAATTTCTGGGTGGTTGTCTTCCCCTCTTAGTTGGCTGTATAGTCTTTTCTGGTTGGTTCCGAATAGTTTGTTCTGTTGGTATCCCTTATTCCTGTTCATGTACCGTTGGATCTTGTGTGCTTTGGCCTTAAACCTCTGTTTTACATCTTCTATTGTGTTGTTTAGTCCCCTCTCTTGTACTTTGTATTTCTCGTTGAGTTCCTCCCTTGTTTTCTTGCTTCTTAGCCTTTTTTCTGCCATCTCTTTCAGTTTACTCAAGTCAGATCTCATCACCATGATTTGCTTTTCCAGGCGCATTTTCCAAGGAGGTTGCTGTTTTGGTTTCTGTTGGGTTGGTTGTGACGGTGGTGTTGGTGTTCGAATCCCCATCAGTTCTACTACTAATCTTGCTCCTGCATATGTCAAGTTATTTGTTTCTGTGATACTGGTGGTGTGTATTAGGCCCATTATTTCATTGACCTCACTTGTTTTCTCCCTTAATTTCTTGGTGTTGTAGGCTTTCATGGAGGGGATCTTTGTTCTCTCTGTATCTGGTTCCATCCATTGTCTAATCTTTTCTACCCATTCCGTCCTCTCTGTTACTTCGTCGGTGTTTCTTCGTGTGTCGTTGTTTGATACTTCATCCTCCCTGTCGTCTTCTGTGGCATCGTCTCTCAGTTCGTCTTCGTGTAATTCGTTGTCGTGTGACATTTCCCTTTCCAGTTCTTCTCTTTCTGTTGGGGAGAGCCAGTTCTTTTTCTTTATGTTCCTTACTTGGTCTGCCAGCCTCTGCTCTGTTTGGGGGGTGTTATTCCTCTCATTCCAGATGTTGATCAATCTTCTTCTATATCCTCTCTCCGTCGGGTAGCTTCTGATGTAGCATCTCCATATTTCCTTATTTTCTTCTCTTGTCCATTTCTTCCTTTTTGCCTCTGTAGCTCCAATCTCAGGCTGTTGATTACTGTCGTTGTGGTGATCAGTTGCTGGATGACGACCTCCAAGTACCTGACCGTCTTCCCCTACAATTGGGTTGAATACCTGGTTGCCGGACGAGGCTCCTCTGTTGCCAGAGGTTCCATTTACGTCGTTGTCGTTTATTCCTTCATTTCTTTCCATCATTGCCTGAGTTTTTGCTATTTAACCCATAGCTGGACCCTACCCATCAGGGATAGGTACTCATTTACAGCTGAGTAGACTGAGGAAATTATGGTAAAGATCCTTTCCCAAGGAATCAACGCCGAGGAGAGCGGTCACCCATCCAACGACTGACCAGCCCCAATGTTGCTTAACTTGACTTATTATTATTATTATTGTACATGTGTTTTTTTATGAATAATTGTCAAAAATTGCCATTTATTCCCCTTGAATAAAATTTCCTAGTTTTTTATGAGTACTTGTTTTGAATAAAATTTCCTAGTTTCTATGGAAATACGTTATATGATTATTTTGCTCCACAGAAGTAGTTTTATTATATTAACTATAGAAATGAGTTGGTATAAATTAGTACATTGATATTCAAAGTAATAAACCACTTTTTTTGCATATTTTGTCCATCTCTATATGATTAGATGACGTATAATTACAGTGTTGTCAAACTTCTTCCTGTGGAGACTATGTATATATTATTTTCTTATTGCAAGGGCACATGCCAGTAATTTATGCTTGCCTTCTGGACGAAATCCCTTGTATGTTGGGTTACGATTAAAGCACTTGATGTTTGTTTTTAAGTTGATATTTGTTACGTAACCCTGTAATTTTGTATATGTGACAACTGTGTTATGCAATATACTCATCCCGAGTTTTCTTCTAGGGTGGAAAGGTGAAGCTCTCTGATTCTAGCATCTGACTCCACGAAGGCAAGTAAAAGAAGATATTCTTGTAGAATCCAGCCACATCACCTCGTGAATCGTCGTCGCCATTGCAGTAACTTCTTCATTAGGATATTCTGAGATCCTGTTTGCCATTCAAGTTTTATTTCTATCGAAGTAACGTAACGTTTTGTTAATAATTTTGCATTAATGTGTTAGTTTTCTTGCTTCTTAACGTAATTTGAATAATTGTTCTGTTCTTTAAATATTAATTATATGTATTAAAACCTTTAAATGCGTCTTTGTGAACCCGTGTGGCATCACCCAAAAAGAATTGGTGCAGGAAATACAGTTGATCGTTTCTTAACTGCACTTTTGTTGAATAAAATGCAAGGTTTCTTGACTTTAAGTAAGTTACTAAACTCCTCAGCACTGTAACTTGGTCTCATTCAAAGCTAGTGCAGGAGGGCTTAAGGTTGAATGAAATCGTACCGAATGTGGCCCTAAAATTCAGTTTAGTTTCACCACAATAATGTTGTACACTCTACACCGGGATCAGTGAACAAATTCGATTTTAGAAGTGATATTCACAGGGGACAGTCTGCGTTTACGACTTTACGTTCAAGGCGCCATTTGCCCTCTACTAATGCTGGATGGTGGAAATCAGTCTTGCGCTAAGGGCTTTTTTTTTTTTTTTAATCAGTTTTGCGCCTTTCGCAGTGACGAGAGTTCATTTTCCTTCATCAGTACAGGGCTCCCTGAACACAAGAAGCATTTCTCGAATATGGTACAGGGCGCCCTGTACGCAATTCAGATTTCTCATATTCGGTACAGGGCGCCCTGGAAATAACCTCGGCCTTAGTATTTATGCGTTTTACGTAACGCTGAAATCTAATTACTCACTCCTCCCACCAGGGAGTTATCTCTAGGTAGTTGGAGGAGCTTGGGGAATAATTTGTCGATTACTGAAAATCTAGGGCCAATTCTCGACCATCATCCACTGTTTATCATAAATTTTTGTAATCCCCCCTAAAAAAAACTCGTGATAGATAGACAATGATATTTGAATTAGCAGCTCCGGTGGTTAGACGGTAATACTGTCATGTTCGTCAACCGTCAAGATACAAGATTTATTTCGTTTTCTTCAAGTGTGCAATTACTCCAGCCCTGTTTAAGCACTATATTAAAAAAAATTATATTTGGTTATTTGAATCCCCTTCTTTTTTATAGACTTACGTTTTACCGTTAAAATTTAGAAGGTAACATTGGTAGATTAGAATGTTGCATTTTTGTTGATATTCATTAACTTTATGCAATGGATATTTACGTTGAAAGTTATTTGGGGAATTTTGAACGATTATAAGGAATTTTGAGCAGCTGATGTCGGAAATACTGTTGAAGAAGTTGCCATTTTGCTATTTTCTCTTTCATCAGCACCTTTCTTTACTTTTCTTGTGAGAAATTTTCTAGAATCTTTGCGTCTGTATGGGTTAGGCATTGAAATTTGTAATTACAATATAAGTACTACCTATATGGCTTAATTCAATATGGTCAAACATTATATTGAACAAACCAAAGTGTCCGGAAAACTTGATAAAAATCATTCCACGAAACAGATTCCCAGATTTAAATCGGGAGTAGGAAAAAAAAATTAAAGCAAATTAAATATACGCTAAATTGTCGTAGTTTTGTGCTTATTGCAGATGTTTTTGTTACGGGCTGCTTCAGAAGCAAGAGCCCGTGATGGAGTAGGGGATTCATAATCAACAACAACAATGGAATACGCTCGTGAATATGAAAAATGTAGGCCGAGTTGCAAAGGAAGCCGAATAGCACGACGTTTAGTTATCAAACGATGATGGCTTACCTTTCCAAACAGAATTTTAATGAATAAATAGTTAATCTGAAATATGTTTACAAGGAGATAAAGTGATGACGACCGATCCTTTCATTAACGTTATTATCAAACGCGAAGTCCGTGAGATTTCGTCTCAGGTTAATAGAGCTCTCGGCGCTCGAAGGACGTGAGGGTTAGGTTGAATGGGTGGGTTGGTCTCTGGGCGGGTCACTAATGGAGCTCACACGCAGTCACTTGTAAACTGTTTGGGTGTGAGGGTACAGGACCGCTCGTCTGTACGACTTTGTGAAGGTGGACTTGTGTAATTAAACAAGAGAATCGTAGATTTCAGCTGAATGGTTAAGGAATTATGTGAATGCAGTAACAGGAAGGAGAAAGAAGAGGCCGAACAGCGAGGAGGGGCTAAAACAAACTGTTATAATGTCGTAGAATTGTTTTGGCCATTGGGACTGTCGAATTAGGCTTATTAAAATGTTGCTGCAATGGTTACTGGTGGTGATTGTTACGGCGATCAACGTTGCATTTTGCACTGCAGAAATCACTATTAGTTGCGATGACGTCTGCAATCAGGTGAGTCCTTAGAGTTTCGGACTTGCATGTAAACTGTTAAGTAGGATAGATTTTGCATGTCAACTTAATTATTAAGGCTTGGTCTAGGCTGGTGGCGTTTACAAAAATCCAGGTAAATATTTATACACCACGTGAAAGCCAGCGAAACATGGCAGGTCTATGCAATCCTAGTTATTAATTAGGAGTAGGTTTGTACCAGCCTCTCAACTTACTTTGTGTGATAGGCCTATATAAGTTTTATCGGTCTGTAGCCATGCTGGAAATATTTAATATTGTTTACGCATCAGTCTAATGAGGGCATTTAAATGTACCTAGATGCATTAGCTTTTTGACGCTTTGTTACCATAGCGACTACTATAGTAATCCAGGCTCGCGTAGATGCTAGGTATAGGTGATTATAGTTTAATTTTGATTTAACATAAAGATACAGCACTATTCTAATAGAGTTGAATCTGCAGTCCTAAAGATGAAACATCGTTGTCAAAATTATACCAGATCTTTAGTCAGGTAAGAGTGTATTGCCATAAACCACTCATAATACCCAGAAATAATGAAATGCCAAATTAAATACGAAGCAGATCCCTTTTTATAGGCTTCCGAAAAGTAGGCGTAGTGGGATAAAAGTAACATTTTTTTTTCTTTTTCATCCTAGACAAGGCGTACAGTGTTACCGCCTTATAGTTATCAAAGGACTTCAGACTTAAAATTTGCAGGAAAACAGCAACCTGTGGGGCCTAGGCCTAGTAAAGAATTTTTTTTTATACTTAGCCTAGATGTAGGCCCGCTAAGACCCAAGAAGCTACCGTTGTGATTACATCGGTGATAATTTTGATTATGCTTGCGTTTTCTAGTATGTGTCCGTTTGGGTGGTACTAATAGACAGGATAACCTAGCGTCCTTGGATTTCCTTTGCGTTTATGAGATATAAATTATTGCAATTAAAAGTAAAATGTTGCATTAATGATGGCAATTCAGTGTGAGAGTGATTGTAATTTAATGCAATTTGTAATTCAATTGTAATTATAAAATTAAAGCGCTAAGGGTCGGGCTCCATTAGGAATGATGGGTTGCCTATGTGAGCAATTCAGGCGTTTTATGGTAAAAATTTACGTCATATCGAATTTCATATTATATTACTGCAATACAGTAGCTGCATATCATATCCTATTAAGAAAAATAGAAATTTCGTCTCCGCCTATATGTGTGTGTGTGTAAGTGTAAATTATTTTGACATTAATTATAACGACAGGGAAGCTTCTCGTTTACACAGTTTATGCTCATCGAAAGCAACTCTGCTTACGATTATTTTCAAACAAGCATCTCTCAAGCATGAGGTGTAACACAAGTCCCAGCTTGCGGTAGTAGGAAACTGATTAGCTGTCAGGTATTATTTTAATAATGAAACATGTAATTAGCGGGTGTTGCGGTCTCAAGAAAATGCGCAATACGTAGATGTATACTTTTTCAAAGTTTCCTAATTTTGTATTTGCTGTATATATGTATGTTGCAGTGCATAAAAAGTAATGGCAAACTATAGACGCCTCAATAGTTTTCGTTAAGGTACCACCTTAGCGTTTATTTAGTTAATTGATTTACATTTTGTTACCGGATACACATTTTTTCCTTATATAGTGAATTGAATTTATCATTGCCAGGGAAATGGCAATTTGTAATTAAAAGAGATAGCCAGGAGTGTGTGTGTGATGCTTATGCGTACGATATTCTGTGAT
>NC_061094.1:41216140-41226140 GCF_015104395.2 Macrobrachium nipponense
TTATTATGTCTTTTGCAGTACTATTTAGGTTGTTTAATAACGCGCCTATTGGATAAATATGAACTTCGTAAAATTCGTTTACCTTGACTTTTCATGTGTATCCAGTAGGCGCGTTACTCGCCACCCTAAATAGTACTGAAAAAAACCGTAATAAGAAGAATAGAAAAGCACTTTTATAAAGTAAATGCAGCTGAAGCAGCAATCTCCTTCAATAGAACATGTTTGAAAGAGGGTCTTCTTCCTAAATAACAACAACAACAACAACAGGTCACACTCGCAAGCTGGTGAGCTAATTATCCTCTGAAGATGTGTACTTTCGATAAAGGAGATTACGTTGGAAACGCAAATAATACAAAGGCTTGGGAAGAATTTATTATCGATTTCACAGACCCCTTTGATTCATCTCTGGTGGTCTCTGTTGCACGCAACATCTTCTCATCCGTGAGTAACCGACTTCCTGATGGTGGGCAGGTGCTATAGAGTGATGCACGTGAGAGAGTGAGAG
The DNA here is from genome assembly GCF_015104395.2 of Macrobrachium nipponense. Taxonomy (NCBI): domain Eukaryota; kingdom Metazoa; phylum Arthropoda; class Malacostraca; order Decapoda; family Palaemonidae; genus Macrobrachium; species Macrobrachium nipponense. The sequence continues at coordinate 41,216,646 of NC_061094.1, forward strand.
AGAGAGAGAGAGAGAGAGAGACTCCCATTTCCAGGGCAATGCATTACGTGTTTTCTTATTATAGCTAGGTTAATTTTTGTTGTTGATAATTAATGATAATTTTTTTGTCAACGATATAGTTGCGTTGTCTGCAAGAGAGGTATATAGTAATTTAGTTTTTATTTTTTTTAATCAATGAATGGATTTTTAATATATAAAATAAAAAGTATGTGATTAAAAATACTTAGGGAATCACTCATGGTACTTTTAAAGTATTGTTCCTGTCATGTAAACTGAAAGTACTATAAAGTACAAGATCCTGATAGGACAAAATTGTTAGCAATATCGTATCCCAACTGGTAGACGTTGTATGGCCGCCTTGACCTGTATCGTTAAGTCAATGAAGATTGTCAGCGGAATTAAACTGGTGCTATTTTTGCTTTGTGAGGCGCGAGTTCCATGAGAAAAATATAATTTTGGATTTCGACCCTTCAGTTATGACTAACTCGCCTGATGGAAGTATTATATAGGTTTGATCATTTAGGAAATAAAAGAGGCTGGAGATGTTATTTGTATGAAAAATGGATTAAACCTCTTGTCCACTGAATTTGGGATTCTCACCAGGACGTGAGAGTGAAGGATGGCGGTCAAGAATTTTCTGAGGATAATGTCAGATGTATATGGTACGCCTATAGAGCACACCCAGCAGAATTAAACTGGCTCTTAAGTCATGCCGAATTTTATTTCAAGGCCACAATGCTGATAGGTCGTGAAGTTTAGTTTCTAAGATCGCAACTATATTAAGAAAAAAGACGGGGAAAACATTAATGTTGGTCTTGTAATAATTTAAATGTAATTTCTTGCCCCTTCGTTCTTTCAACTTGTGGTTTCGTTTAAGTTCTGTTGAAAGAAAGTTTAATGGCTTTGCAGCCTATTCTCCCGAAGTTTCTAAACTTATAAATTTAGCGCGTTATTGCCTGTAATCCTCGTTTCATTTTGGCTTGGTGTTGCCACCAGGCTTTGTGTAGTAAACCTGCAAATCATTTCAGACTTTCAAGGAAGGATTAGTCCGCAACATTACAGCCTGACCCGAAGCACTTCTGTGCTCGCTTTCGCATTAGAACCTTTCCCTAATTAGTGAATTATGTATATTGTTCTGCCTGAAGTTTTTGTTGTTCAATATGTGTTTTTATTTGTTCTTGTTATAGCTTCCTTTTTTCCGCACATCCTAACAAAATCGTTGTTCTATAGTTGACTTTTTTCTGTTAATATTTGTAACCAATAATTTTTACAAGTCACAGATACTGGGCTTAGTTCAGGAACGGGCTCAAGCTCCGGTATCTTAAGATGCATGCATTAGAATGATAAGAAAAGCTTTGGACAGGAGCTGGCTTAGAAGCTTTAAAATGCCGTTCTCTTCTCAGTCAACATTAGCCATCAAAGGGGTCTCGTCTAAAGGATAGTTTTAATTCCACCTTTTTAGAGATTTATTATCCTACTTTTATCACCGTTTTCAGGGGAAATAATCCGTTTCTCCTCCTCCTCCTCCTCCTCCTCCTCCTCCTGCTCCTAGCCTTCTTTTGCTAATGACCGCTGTTGATACACTGAGGCCTGTTATTGACAGTTAACGTCAGTTTCTTAGGGCGTGGGTAGATCTCGGCTCTGGGTGTGTCCTCACGTCCCTGTGTTTAACGCCTTTTTGATGTGTGCCCTTGTGTGTTTGTGCGTGCGTGCCATTCCTCAAGAGCCGAGCTCTCGTCCATTTTGTGTTTCCCACTCAAGTCTTTTCTTTGTTTTCTTTTGCACTGTTAAGGAACTTGAGCGATTTTCTGTCGTTTTGAAAGTTTGTTTTTGCGAACGTCAATTAGGATTTGGAATTGGCAGGGTTTTGGTTTTGGACGTTTTTGAATTTTTAGTATTATTATTATTATTATTTTTCTTTTTTGCAAAATTTCGTTTTATTGAAATAGTTCAGATACTTACAAAAGTACTTTTTTGTGTTTTTGACATATAATTAATCAACTGAATAGCGTTCTGTTCTCGCTTTTTTTAAACTTAGGAGAGAGAGAGAGAGAGAGAGAGAGAGAGAGAGAGAGAGAGAGAGAGAGAGAGAGAGAGAGAGAGAGAGAGAGAGAGAAATTGACTAAGTTAGCAAAGAAAGATGAATGGAAGGATATGCCAAGTGAAGTTTTATTTATGGAAGTGAATCTTGAACGCAAAATATTGGTAAACTAACATTGGAAGGCACATTATTCGTTAAAAAAAAGGCGGGAAAATTGCGGTACGTTAGGCTTTGAAACCGCGAAAATGGATATATTTTCGAGAAGGCACTAAAATCCGAAGTAATTTGTGATAAGAAGAGGATAGGCCGCGATCAAGACAGGTGAAAGACGCCACGTTTAGGAAAAGGGCTTTCGTACTGCTGATGATAGCTCTTTAGGAAGAGCTCGTCCTTGGTTCTGCTATGGAGAGAATGACTGTCAATATGCAAGTAACTGCCTTCTTGCGTTTTCTATAAGGCCTTCTCTGAAAGCAGAAAAATGATACATAGACAAATACGCATTGCATGAATCGTGTTTATAGCCAAAAAAAAAAGCGATAGAACGGAATGGATAAAAGTTATCTGTCGTAATGGCTTCTGCCAAACGAGCATGATCGTTTGAATGAAATACTTTCCTCTTCTGATATCATGGGTGCCAACCAACTATGTCGAGACGCCGATTGCGGCGCAGAGTTTCTTGCACAGCGTTTTCCTCCATTTTTTTTTTATGTAGCAGTCACCATCCCCACTCCCCCCTCGCTTCTTCATCAACTGGTCCGTTTCCTACTTAAGAGAATTGATGCCTTTTCGACTGCGGTCGTCTAAAATACGCTAAAGTATTTTACGAACGAAGGAAGAAAACGCATGCAAAGCCTTGTCGTCAATGCCAAAGGCCCTTCCCAGGGAGGGGAAGGAGGCGGTGGTGTAATAAAGTTCTATGGGAGTGGCCTCAAGTATGCTGGCTGCGACTGAGAGAGAGAGAGAGAAAAGAGAAAGAGAGAGGCCGGAAACTGGTGCTAAGAGACACACCGGTGCAGTCAAATGGCTCCAATTTGTGTCTCTCTCTCTCTCTCTCTCTCTCTCTCTCTCTCGTGGGGAGCTCCACGCTGCTTGCTCGCTCGCTCGCCTTTGCGCGTGCAAGGGATTGCTTGTTGACTTTCAGGTCCAGGATACCTTTCCTCCCTCGCTCTTCGCCAATTGCTTTCATCGATGAAATAGGATTAGGTAGGTTGATATGTTTCGTGAACATTAACAGTTACTGACTGTTTGGGAGTCGTTGAAGCGTCGACGTTAATAAATAAGTGCAATATCATCCTAAAAGTACGTTAGTGAGTAAACATATTTTTCGTCTTTTGTGTATGGGGGTTGGGGGGGAGGGTTGTAGAAATTCGAAATTTTTCGAAATCCTTTGCCAACCGTCTTTCTCAAGTTGCATCTTAAATCCTCTCGTTTGTTATCTGACATAATTTTTTTTTATTCTGCGTATATAACGTTCTTGTCCCCGTAGGAGGGTCGTGCCGTCAGTGCAGCTAACGCACGGTGCACTGTAGGCATTAATTAAGGTTCTTGGCAGCGTCCCTTCGGCCCCTATGGCTGCAACCCCTTTTATTCCCTTTACTGTACTCCTATTCATATTCCCTCTTCCATCCTACTTTCCGCCAATCTTTTAACGATAGTTTCACAGTGCAACTGCGACGTTGTTGTCCTCCTGTTACACCTTTGTAACACCTGACTCTCAATGTTCCTTTCAGCACTGAATGACGTCATAGATCCCAGCGCTTGTCCTTCGGCCTAAATTGTATATTCTACTTGTGAAAATTCCTCTTAAATTTGTAATCAACACTTCTCTCTATCTAATCTTTAACTTACTTCATTTACCCTAGACAAATAAATTTATGAGCATGTTAAGTAATGGTGGATAATTCTGGATTAAATAAGTGCCGTTGATATGTCGCCATATTTTAATATATCCGGAATATTACACATACTAACTTCGTCAAACACAACGTTACTACTGCTTTCATTAAAAAAAAATCCCGTAATCTGTTTTGTTCTATATATTCTGTAGTTCTATATATTCCTAATCAAGTGTTTTCACCTACCGCTGATTTGTCTTGTTATATTTAAAAAAAAATTTAAATACTAAGTATGTTTTGTTTTGTATCGCTTCCAGACATCCATCATAAAAATTCTACGTCAGTGGGAGAATATGATTTGTAGTGTTTACAGCCCCCCCCCCCCCCCCTCTCTCTCTCTCTCTCTCTCTCTCTCTCTCTCTCTCTCTCTCTCTCTCTCGTAGTAAAAACGGTCGCCTTGTATGCCGAGTAATGCTTCGTGTTGACAAAAGGCTAATCCTTCGAGAATTTTTCCTTCCGTTTTCTCTCTACGGCATTTTTGGTCGCTTGTTGCAACGTGATTTATCTTGCATTACTCGGATTAGATAAGTCTCTCTCTCTCTCTCTCTCTCTCTCTCTCTCTCTCTCTCTCTGTGTGTGTGTGTGTGTGTGTGTGTGTGTGTGTGTTTACAGTGGTTTTAGGAAAGGCTTATGTAGAATATTAATGGGATGTGAATTGTTTACTCTTTTCCGCTTCATCCATCTATCTGTAGTGCAGAGCAACTTCCCATACCACATATTTCTTTTCATTCATACAATTCAAGGTATTACATAATAATGTTAGTATAATGATTGCTTTGAGAGAGAGAGAGAGAGAGAGAGAGAGAGGAGAGAGAGAGAGAGAGGGGAAGAGGAGCACTGGGAGGTCATCATGGTGCTACTTAGTCGCGTTATCTGCGCGTCACCTACTCCGAGGTGCTAGTACTAAACACGGCGGAAGCTCCTTGGGACGCCGTATTTTAGTACTATAGTAAATTCACATCAACGGTGCATTTGATGTCTAGGCCAGTCCCTTACGACGCTCCTGATTGGCTGTTGATAAGCCAATCTCAGGGCTGGAAACTCTCAGTCTCTCACGAGACTTCACATGGGTAAGATCTATGATCCACCTCTCCTGAGATACAAGTCTTTCAAAAGTATCCCTCAGTAGAGATGGAACATACATCCTGCCTATGTGAAATCTCGAGAGAGACTGAGAGTTTCCAGCCCTGTGATTGGCTTATCAACAGTCAATCAGGAGCGTCGTAAGGGACTAGCCTAGACATCAAATGCACGGTTGATGTGAATCTACCCCCGGGGATCAAAGTATTATATACACCCATTTCTATATTGTGTGGTTGATCAATTATATTAATAAATGTTATCTTCGTGCGGCCGTCTACTTTACCATAGGGTTTTTAGAACTAGCACTGACAGCGAAATTAATATTACTTTGAACAGCGATAAAATCGGTGACATTCGACTGGCAAAAATACTACTTTTAGACCTATATGATCTACAAAGTAGCTTATACACAGTTACACCACGACATAAATAATTTCATGTTATTTTTTTTTTAAATATGACGAAGAATGGTAGACGAGTAATCTTATATGCCTTAATGTGACCTATTTTGAGGGGGGGGGGGGGGGGGGGGGGGCTACTGGGTCAGGAATGAAAGCGATGTCATTGTACGACTAAAGATCAACAAATATCTTTTTGACATTAATTGGGAGGGTGGGAAGAGGTTGCACTTTTAGATTATTATTATTATTATATTAGTAGTAGTAGTAGTAGTAAGTAGTAGTAGTAGTATGTGAGTAGTAGTCGTAGTAGTAGTGTAGTAGTAGTAGATGAAACCTATTTATATGGGACAAGCCCACTGGAGCCATTGACTTGTAATTCAAGCTTCCAAAGAATATGGTGCTCTTAGCAAGAAGCAAAAGGAAGTAAAGGGAAATACAGAAAAAAAGAGATACCACTTATTAAAAAAGAAAAGAAAAAAGTAATAAACAGCTAAAAGCGTAAGAAGAATATTATATATTATGATATAATTGTAACCTGCGAATTTAGGAAACACAAATCAAGCAGCTAGAAAATTGTAAGGGTGGGGGTGGTTGTTTTTTTTTTTTTTTTTTGGGGGGGGGGAGCCGGTGTGGGGGTGTGGGAGTGAGGTTGAAAGTTGTATAACGTGATGTGATTTGGAATGCAGGCTTATACCAATCGCCAAAGCGTGAGTCACACGATTCATTTACTTTCTAATGTCTCTACGTGCGACGAATTATAGCTTATAGTTTTATTTTTCTGAATTTTTACAAAATGTTTTGTCTGAACCGATTTTGCTTGTCTCTGAATCATCCTTCGTGTTACCATGCATTTTGGCGGAAAACTTTGGCGGGCTGTTTTGATTTTTTGAAATGGTTCTATATATATATATAATTGTATATGTATGCGTGTGCTGTATGAATGTATAATCTATATATATTAGATATCTATATAATATATATATGTATATATATATATATATATATGTGTGTGTGTGCGTGTGCGTGTGTGTGTGTGTGTTCTAGGTATATTTTGTAAGTACCAAGAGAACGTATCTACTGTACTATATTCCGTATACAAAATAACTAGTCACGCATATTCTACAGTGAAATTAACAAGTACATGTAAACTAAGGACATAAACACCCACTTATTAATGTGCATAGAAACAGAGAGAGCACACGTTTTAAACGCCAGGTTTCATAATTACAGTATTTTCGGGATATTTTGAAACATTTCGGAAGTGAAACCCTGTAGTACTGCTTTTAAGCCTAAGTACTTGTTTGTGGTTGTATAACAGTTCTAATTGGGTATGCGTAAGCATATCTGGCGTGTATTTACATCTGTGCCTCTTTTGGGGTCTTTCTCTGTAACCATAGGCCTTACGGTCGGCTCCAAAACCTTGCCTAATATATTGGCGTACGTGGCACAATGCGTATAGTGAGTGGGGGTTTTAAGTAATTGTTTTTGTCATTACAAAGTAAATTGAAATATCGCACTCTCTCTCTCCTAGACATATAGAATATCGTACAAATGCAAGATAGTCTTAACTCTATTGTGAACTTACCATGTAAGAGAAGTGTTGTCGTTGCTCTCTGTAGTGCAGTTATTAAATGTCCTTGTATTTCATTGAAATCTAAAGTGTATCATGCAAGAATCACACTTCAGTAAGCAACTTGAATCACGTGTCTCGAGTTTTAGTAGTTCTATAGTCATGTAAAACACTTTCGTTGTTCCATTTTTTTTTTCATCTATGCACTTTTGAAGCAACATTTCTTTAATGTTGTTCTCTTTACACATAAATAAGTCTAACTGTGTACAGAGAAAAGCATTTCACAATTTACCGTACGATTTTTTTTACTTTTCCACCGAGTCACGAGTTACCGTACGATTTTTCTTCTCTTTTCCACCGAGATTCTCACAATTTACCGTATATTTTTTTTTCTTTTCCACCGAGATTCTCACAATTTACCGTACGATTTTTTTCAACCAAGATTCTATGAGTAGTCACACTAACATCGCGTCGACGGCGAGAGAACTGAGTGAGGGGAGCGTTTGATGTGTGTTTTTCCTGATTCCTAGTCAGGTTGAAACAAGTTTTAAATGAATGTCTGGCTCATAATCTCTGCCGAGGATTTCTGTTGCAACATGAGACGCAGACAGTACTGCAGTTATCTCTGTGTGGTTCGGTTCCTTCCTGTTGTGTGTGTAGAATGTTTCATAGTCACTGTCAGTCAGTGAGTGGGCATTTGACCTGTACCCGACAAGTATATACTTCTGATTGCCTTGTTTTGCATCCCACCGGTGCTTGCAGAATCAGCTGTAACCTATATATACTATTTAAATAAGTGTGAATCAGCTGTAACGTATGCTATTTAAATAAGTGTGAACTTCCTCTAAGCAAACTGCTGTTCATTGTTTTGCCACAGTGAAGTTTGTGAAGGAGTTATGATAGAACTGCTTATACTGTGATGTGTGCAGTGATACTGTGCTTTGTGAAGATATGTGCACATTTATATAAGCGTGTTGCTTTTAGTTAATATAAAATAACAATAATTCCTAAGGATTATTTTATTCTATGTAATGGAGGTCTGCTTAAACTCATACAGGCCTGGCGCTTTCAGTGTGGTCTTTATTATCCTTTGATGCACCACGTTGCCTCCTGCAATATGAAGTTATTCATTGATGTAAAAGAATGTAAAAAAAAAAAGCTAATTCATTCACGTTGTTGGCTTTTAGGGACTCATTGTAACCCACTGCCGATACCACAAGACTTCCAAGGTATGTTGGAAGTTGCTGAATTCATTGATCGTCCCCAACAAGAGTATTAACCAGTTCCAGCGTTCTTCAGCTGTGTGTGTGTATATATATATATATATATATATATATATATATATATATATATATATATATGAATAACTATATGAAAATAATTGATCACGAAGTATATAAAACGTGATGCTAGTATAAATAAAGGTTTTGCCACGAACTGAAAAATGAAAAGCTTTTCATTCGTCCCTCGTGGAAAAAAGGAAAAACTTATATATATATATTATATATATATATATTTATATATATATATATATATATATATATATTATATATATTAATATTATTAATGTCTTGATTGGTGGTAACCTCACCAAGAACTGACCAGATCAACAAAGCTTAATTTCAATGAACGAAAGATCAGCCGTGCAGGGAGCAAGTTGCAATTGTCGGCAACGGTGATTTGTTTTAAGCATATATTGTTTTATCATATACTAGAAGCCTCTCTCTCTCTCTCTCTCTCTCTCTCTCTCCTCTCTCTCTCTCTCTCTCTCTCTCTCTCTCTCTCTCTCTCCTGTAAGTATAGATGATGCAGATGGATGATGAGCTGAGTGAGTGACTCACTCACCCATCTTGATGCTGTTAATGTGTAAAGTGTCACCATTGTTATTATCATTATGATCGTTACTAAGATTCTCTCTCTCTCTCTCTCTCTCTCTCTCTCTCTCTCTCTCTCTCTCTCTCTCTCTTTTAATACACGCATATAGTATATATATATATATATATATATATATAATATATATATATATGTGTGTGTGTGTGTATTTATGTATGTATGTATGTACTTCAAAGTTAAGCCGTTTTCTGTAACCAGGGGTGGCCACATTCACACTTAGCCCAACTGTTGAATCGTGGATGAAGCCTGTGTGCAGTAAAACCTCCATAACAATAGCCACTTCCAAGAAGACCAGGCATGCGTTGAAATCCATACACCCACTGAGCCACTCACCATTATTTGTCTGTCACTCTCGCTTTCTGCTTACCAATCATTTCAAAGTCTTCTTTATTCTCATTATATACATAATGTTTGGCTTTAGTTTTTGGTCGTCTTCTTATAACCCGGTTTACCGTCTTGGGACAAATAGTAACTAACCTGTCTGTTTGTCCTGCCCCTCTCTATGTTCATCCATCTGCCAAGGTTACAGTTTACTGAAGCACCACAATTATAATATGGCTCCAGACTTCACATGTACACATTATGGGTGAAGGTTATTCATCATTTTATATG
>NC_061094.1:41231140-41241140 GCF_015104395.2 Macrobrachium nipponense
CTCTCTCTCTCTCTCTCTCTCTCTCTCTCTCTCTCTCTCTCTAGTCCTAACCAAAAAGATACAAAATCATTCATAGATATATAGAAGGATACAATCCTTCAAACTGGAACAAATCAAATGAAAACATCTTGAAATAATTGAAGAAGTTCAAATAAATCCAAGTGGTCAAGAGACTCATAAAGAAAATATACATAAACCAAACATATCCGACAAAGAAAATGAATAAAGTGAACCTTGTGAATATCCTAATTGATGCATTAGGAAAAAGAATGCCAAAAGCATGTAAATGTGTAAAGGTGTGGTATAGCATAGTTAATCCACAAAAAACTAATCAGAAAATGTGCTGCATGCAACATTCCGACCCATCCACAGTGTGCTGAGGTAATGCAAGATATGAGAAAAGACACAAGAATTTTTTGCTCAACATGTCTACCATGGATAGACAATGTTATTAAATCAAGATTGAATGTACAAAGTGAGGATGAAGAAGAAGAAAAGAAGGAAGAAGAAGAAGAAGAAGAAGAAGAAGAAGAAGAAGAAGAGGAAACGTAAGAGAAGTAAACAAAACTGAAATGACAGAAAAAGATAAGGAAAACAAAGAACAAGATAAAAGTATGGATGCAGAGATACTAATTGATACTACATATGAGGCTATAAAGCAGCATACCTACGAAGAAATAAATTACGATATGACAGCACAAAAGAAAATGCCGAAGAGGCTCTACCCAGATCTACACAATGACGGGGAAAGATAAAAAATATACAAAAAAGACAAAGTCTGCAACCTTTTGAAAAGAGGGAATTGCAGATATGGAGAAAACAATGTTACTACAAACATCCTAAGGTATGTCACAACTATGAAATATATGGTAAATGTGCATACTTAGATGGATATGAGGATGATTACAGAGATCTACATCCAAAAATATGCAAAAACCTAAAAGAAGGAAAAGGATGTAAGTTCGACAAAAAATGTAAATATATGCACCCTGTAGCCATGAAAAAATAATCAAATAAATAACCAATCAAGCAATAAATCCAAAATAAGAAAGAAACAAATAAAGAGAGGAATGAAGAATATCAGGTAAAAGAAAAAGCAAGCCATCAACGAGATATGCAGAGGGTGCCAGCAAAAAATTTCAATGCATCAGCTCCAAGATTCTACTCAAGAGATAATAACTGTTTTTATATGCAAGGGGATATTGCAGATATAGAGAAAATTGCAGATTCAGACACAAAATGAATAATTATGATGAAGGAAGAACAAATATATGGAAAAGTTGGATTTTTAATGTCAGAATTTCTGGAAATGAAAAAGAACAACATACCAGAACAGGAAAGAGACATGGGAAAATCCATTATTACCAATATTAAATGAAGGAGAAACACGCAAACCATCATAGTGATGAATGCGCAGGGTTTTAGTTACGAGTAACTCAAAAAGAAAAATAGAGTACTTAGAAGAACTAACCCAAATTGAAAAGAAAATAGATATAATGAATATAAGTGAAACCTGGTATTCCCAAGAGACTGGGAATGATGATCAAATAAAAGGGTTTCAAACTTATAGATCAGATAGAAAAAAATAGGAATCAAGGGGGGAACCGCATTATATGGAAAGACAAAAAAACAAGGAAAAATATATGAGAAATATAGTAACTCAGATGTGAACTAATAGCGGTAGAATTTGAATCTGAAAAATTAATGAACATAGTAATATATAGACCTCCTAATACTAAAGAGTTTGACTTAATAATAGAAAAATTGGATGATATATGTAGAAATCACAAGGACTGACTATTCTCCTATCTGGAGACTTCAACTTTCTTTCGTAGACTGAAAGAACGAAATAGGAGATTGTGGATGTACTTATACATATAAAAAAGAGAGTAATAGTAGTGCAGAAGATAAGAGGCAATTCGAAAAGCTATTAGATATGCTACTAGAATACAACATTCAACAAATAAATCACCTGCCAACAAGAAAGGAAAATACTTTAGACCTAGTATTGTGAACGAGATGAATTATGTAAAGAAATAATAGTTTATAATGCCAGTATTTCAGACCATAATGTCATAGAATTAACAGTCCATTCCAAAGCAAGTGAAAAACAGAGATAAGCAAGAAATGAAAAAGTGGGAAGGATATGGAAAATACAACTTCTACAGTAAAAATATAAAACAAATGGTCAGAAATAAATGAAGAATTAAACAAAGATTGGGATAATATTTTCGTAAGTGATGACATAAAGGTAAATACGGAGATATTATATAAAATATTAGAGAAAATAGTGGATAAATAATATACCGAAGAAGAAAAGTAAACATCAGTCATGCATACCAAGAGACAGAAGGATCTTGTTCCAGAAAATCAGAAAGTGGAAAAAGGTCTAGCAAAAAAAAAAAATGCATGGAAAGTTATAAAACTAAAAAGTAAGATAGAAAATGCAGAACAAAAGATTATACAATCAAAAGAAAATGAAAAACGGGACTTGGAAGAAAAAACCCTATTGCAAATGAAAAAACCCTATTAAATACTCAAGCAAAATCCCAAACTATTATACTCATATGCGAAGAAGATGAATAAAGAAGAATAGAAATAGGCCCTCTAAGAATTGAAGGGAGATTAACGAATGAAAAAAAGGAAATTTGCAACATACTGGCAGAACGATATAAGAGAGAATTCACCCTAGAATAGATAATGAAATAATGATATAGAAGTAAGGGATGAAAATAGTGATATTTAGCTGACATAGATATTAATGAAGCTGATATTGTGCAGGCTATTAATGAAATTAAAAATGGAGCTGCTGCAGGGCCTGATGGAATTCCTGCTATTTTTGTTAAAGAAAGTAGTTTCATTCTATCGCAAAGCCACTTGCAATATTATTAAGACAAAGTGTAGATACAGGCAAGATTTGATGAGCACAAATTAGCATATATTACCCTACTTTCAAAAGTGGATCAAGACTAGAGGCAAGTAATTTATAGGCCTGTGAGTCTAACATCACATATTATGAAAGTGTATGAAAGGGTAATGAAGAAAAATATTATGAAACATTTAATAAAAAATAATTTGTTTAATAAAGGACAACATGGTTCGTACCCGGAAAAAGTACACAAACCCAACTGTTAGTCCACCGTGAGAACATATTCAAAAATATGAAAAGCGGAAATGAAACAGTATGTGGTTTATTTAGACTTTGCAAAAGCTTTTGATAAAGTAGACCATAATATATTAGCGAAGAAAATTAGAAAACACAATATCGTGGTAAAGTAGAAGATTGGTTAAAGAATTTTTACACAACAGAAAAACAGATAGTTATTGCAAACGACGAGAAATCGGATGAAGCCAAGGTAATATCCGGTGTGCCGCAAGGTACGGTGTTAGCTGCAATACTGTTTTGTTATTATGATTGAAGACATAGACAATAATGTTAAGGATTCGGTAGTGAGTAGTTTCGCAGATGACACAAGAATAAGTAGTAGAATTACTTGTGATGAAGATAGGAACGCTCTACAAAGAGACCTTAACAAAGTATATGATTGGGCAGAGGTAAATAGGATGGTATTTACTCTGATAAATTTGAATCAATAAATTATGGAGACAGAGAAAGAAAGCTATATGCATATAAGGGACCTAATAATGAGACAATCACAAATAAGGAAGAAGTTAAAACCTTGTGTGATGATGAATAGGAACATGTTATGCAATGATCAAATAGCAACTCTGTTGGCAAAATGTAAAGCAAAAATGGGAATGTTGTTACGGCACTTCAAAACAAGAAAAGCTGAACACATGATTATGCTTTATAAAAACATATGTCGTAGTCCACTTGAATATTGCAATATGATATGGTACCCACACTATCAAAAGGATATTGCACAAATAGAGAGTGTACAAAGGTCCTTTACAGCTAGAATAGAAGAAGTTAAAGACCTTGACTACTGGGAAAGACTACAATTCTTGAAAATTATATAGTCTAGAAAGGAGAAGAGAACGCTACATGATAATTCAGGCATGGAAACAGATAGAAGGAATAGCAGAAAATATCATGGAACTAAAAATATCAGAAAGAGCAAGCAGAGGTAGATTAATAGTGCCCAAAACTATACCAGGAAAAATAAGGAAAAGCACACAGGACATTAATCCACTACGCACCAGCATCGATAATGCAGCGTCTATTCAATGCGTTGCCAGCTCATCTGAGGAATATATCAGGAGTGAGCGTAGATGTGTTTAAGAATAAGCTCGACAAATATCTAAACTGCATCCCAGACCATCCAAGATTGGAAGATGCAAAATATACCGGAAGATGTACTAGCAACTCTCTGGTAGACATTAGAGGTGCCTCACACTGAGGGACCGGGGTGGGGCAACCCGAACAAGATGTAAGGTCTGTAAGGTAAGGTCTCTCTATAGCGGTTTGGTATCGGCGCGTGTTGGCATGTGCTAATGTATTTAGTATGTATAGCAATGATGCGAGCTTTTCAGGATGATTGTTAATACCCTTGTCGTTATGGGCTGAGGGGCATGAGGGCGGGGAGAGTAGAGGAGTGGGTGAAGTCGAGGGGAGGGGAAGGGGAGATGATGGGAAGGGGAGTGGAGTAGAATGATGATTAATCCTTGTAACGCCTTCTGATGAGATCACGCCTTGTAGACTAAGACGGTAATATGCTAAGAGAGAGAGAGAGAGAGAGAGAGAGAGAGAGAGAGAGAGAGAGAGGGAGGGAGTATAAATTTATGTAACTAATCCTTCATTTCAAGGAAAAGAATCTGTGAGTTTTAGCCAACATTTTTATAAGAATGTTAGAAAGTGCTTACGACGTTCAAATACGGTTATTTTCGTATTATAATTGTTGTTGTTGTTGTTGGTTGATGAAGAACTGTAAATTTATGCGTAATTTTTTTTTTTTTAATCTGAGGAAAAGAATCTGTAAGTTTTAACCTACGTTTACTTAAGGTTACTATAAAGTCCTCACGAAATTCAGATACGGTTCTTTTGCCATTTTAATTGTTGTTTTGTCGTATTTATGATTGTTATTATAACTGTCATTGTTATTGTTATTGGCTTATGAAAGGCTCTACATAGCTCTAGCAAAGTCAGAGCTGTGCCGCTTGCAAATTGGCGTAGGCTACTTGAGTCAGAGTGACTCATTCCAGTTTAAGAACTTTCACGTATGTGTGCGTAAGTTTCGTAATTCAAATGTGCTGTTTTTTTTTCATTTTAGCCGCGTTGAATGCCTTCGCATTTTGCCAATAATTTTTATTGCTTGTTGATGCTACAGATTTTACATAGCGCCCTCATTGCCGCTTAGTGATTGAGTGTGTAGGTGAAATGAAGTGTCTTCGATTTTATGTATTTACACGGGGGGGGGGAGGGGGGGGGGGGGGGGGGGGGGGGGGGGGGGGGCGGTGATTAGGTCACTGAATATTTTTTCTATTGGTAATTCTTTATATATGTATATATATATATATTAGTGTATATTATATATATATATATAAATGTATAGTATATAATAATAATAATAAAAGGAGCCCATAAAAACACCAAATTATAGAGAGAAAAGTACTATATTTCAGAGACTGCTGTCTCCCTCTTCAGGGAGACAGCAGTCTCTGAAATATAGTACTTTTCTCTATATTTTGTTGCTTTTATGGGCCTCCTTTTATTAGATGGAAATTCTGTTGTAACAGAAACACACACACACACTATATATATATATATATATATATATATATATATATATATATATATATATAATATATAATTATTATCATATATATTCTATACTTAAAATGTGTGTATTACGCTAATATACCCATACTTTAATATTTCTAAATAAAAAATTTTTTTTGCGGAATATTGAGTGATCTTGTGTACATACTTCTACATATCTTGCACAACAAACAAACAACACACACACAAATATATATATATGTGTGTGTGTGTTCGTGCGTTTGTTTGTTTGTTTGTGTAAGATTATGTAGAAATTGTATGTACACAAGTTAAACCCAACAAAATTCCGCATTCAGAGTATTTAAGTTATGGTTTATAGCGGTAAAACACATTAGGTATGTATATATATGTATATATATATATATATATATATATATATATTTAGTGTTTATGTATGTATGCGTGTATGTATGTATGAGTGCATGCGCGTATGTTAGGTGAACCAATTTTCGGGTTGCAAGAATTAGAATAGGCCATCATTACTGTTACTACTGCTGCTAACCACGTAGTCAAATAGGCATTGAGAGAGAGAGAGAGAGAGAGAGAGAGAGTTCATATTATTATCATTATTATTATATAAAGGATTAGTTTATCCGGACCTCTGAGCCTCTTCTCGGGCTGGTTGAGAGAGAGAGACAGAGAGAGAACGAACTTCTCTTCACACCCGCTCTTTACACATCAACAACGTACGTGGCTCTTCAACGAGACACCGTGTTAGCGCATTAGCTTCGTTGTGATGCAAAGGCGTTTGAAATCCCCCCCCCCCCCCCCCCTTCCCCCCTCGGATAGGAAGTTGCCGAGTCTGTTATTATAAGGCTCTCCCGATGTCAACTGGCGCGTTTTCATGCAAAATGCGGACGCTTATTATTAAATCGTGACTCGAACAGGCGGATTTGGGCTCTGGGGACGGAAAAGGAGGTATATATACCTCAATGGGACTGGAGTCTTGGTTTCCGAGGAAAGGGGATTTCTGTGATAAATTGTTTGTAGTACATAAATCTCTCTCTCTCTCTCTCTCTCTCTCTCTCGAGTTACTAATACCGCCTCGTCAGCCCTCTAGAGACCCGCTGAGAGAGAGAGAGAGAGAGAGAGAGAGAGAGAGAGAGAGAGAGAAGCTAGGAGCGATTAGGTCCAGTTTCCTGAAAAGTCTGTCGGTCTTATGCTAATCACAGCAGTGAGATGTGTACCTGGTGGTTAGGCAACTGTAGTATGTCGCAGTCACACCGGAGAAGGCCATGGGCTAGCATATATATATAATATATATATATAATATATATATATATATATATATATATATATATATATATATATAATACACCTGTATGTATATAGATAATATATAGTTTATATTTTTCTATATATATATATATATATATATATATATATATATATATACTCATATATATATAGGGTACCTGGTGATTAGGCAACTGTAGTATGTTGCAGTTACACCGGAGGAAGGGCCATGGGGCAAGTATGTATAATAATAAACTGTATATATATAGTTGCTGTATAGTTATATATTCTATATATATATAATATATATATATATATTGTACTCTTATATATGGGTACCTGGTGATTAGGCAACTGCAGTATGTTGCAGTTACACCAGAGAAGGCCATGGGGCTAGCATATATATGCAATACACCTGTATGTAAATAGTTGCTATATAGTTATATATTCTATATACTATATACACTATATATTATACTCATATACGTAATATATAATTATATGTTATATATATGTATCTATGTATGTAGTAGGTACGTATGTATTTATATCATTCCTGGGCAGATCTTCAGGAAGGTTCGACATGATATCGAAATGCCTGTGGACGCAGGATTTGGAGAACCTAAAAAGCAGCAGGGAGTGACCAAAATTATAATGAACTCTCTCTCTCTCTCTCTCTCTCTCTCTCTCTCTCTCTCTCTCTCTCTCTCTCTCTCTCGAAGGCTTGTTGTTATATCCTCCCCTAATCACACGTACCCTGTTCCATATACCACCCAGCCACCTGTCACCTGTTGGAAAGATGCTCGCTGCAAATGCTCTTATTTGGCTTTTCGCTTTGGGGGGGCGGTCAGCATCCCGAGGCTTCACCTTTTATTTGCCTTTTATTTTCCTTTTATTTTTTTTTTACTCTTGCTTTTTAAGGTTCATTTATTTTTGTCAGTCCTACTTTTGATACGCTATACCAACAACATTCCGGTGGAGATAGGCCTAGGCCCTTTTCCGTTTAATTTGGAATAATTTGTTGAATCTCTCTCTCTCTCTCTCTCTCTCTCTCTCTCTCTCTCTCTCTCAGGCTAACTATTTTTCTCTTTACCAGAACTAATGCCCTATTGAATTTTCTGTCTCTCTCTCTCTCAAGTTAATTTTTTTTATCTATACCAGAAGTATTTAGTCCTATTGAATCTCTCTCTCTCTCTCTCTCTCTCTCTCTCTCTCTCTCTCTCTCTCTCTCTCTTTCTTTTACGCCACGATCTCACCGTCTCCATTGCATGCCACTAAGGCGTAAATTGCAGGGACGAGATTTAACTTAATAAGATGACTTTCGGTTTCGGGACTTGTATACACAGACAATGTGTCGCAGCTGTTTTTTTTTTCTTTATGTCTCATTCCCACGCTCGGAAGAGACTCGGAAGAGACCTGGGAAACGAGAATAATGATGGAAGAGTTCATCAAAGGAAGGAACGACTCGGAAAGGACAGGAATAAATCTTCGCAGAGAAGTTAGGATAAATTATTGCACAAGATGAAAAGACGAGGTGTAGTAAGAGATTAGTTTTGAAGAGAAGTGGTAAATGAAAGGTAATGAAATAGGGAAAGATAGGAATAAAATATCGCAGAGAAGTTAGGATAAATTATTGCACAAGATGAAAAGACGAGGTGTAGTAAGAGATTAGTTTGGAAAGGTGATCAAGGGAGAGAATAAATCATGGGAGATAGGAATAATTCCTCGCAAAGAAGTTAGGATAAATATTGCACTAGATGAAAAGACGAGGTGTAGTAAGAGATTAGTTTGAAGAGAAGTGGTAAATGGAAGGTGATCAAGGGAGGGAATAAATCGAGAAAGATGGGAGTAATTCTTCGCTAAGAAGTTTGGGAAAATATTAGTATAGATAATAGAGTTGTATGAAGAGAGCAAAGCTAATCTATATAACATAAATGCCCCGTTCACTGTCATATAACATGTTTTCTTAGAGCAATTGTTTAGTAAATTGGAAGAATGTATTTAAATAATAGTATATTTTCAAGGAGCAAGGAAGTGAACAAATAAGTAGAAGAGAGAAAGTATATTTATAACTTATACAGTTTATATTTAAAGGCGTAAGGAAGTTGAAAATTAAGTAGATGAGAACTTATATATTTTTATTTTATAAAGTGCATATTTAGAAAACGAGGAGTCCACCATGTTTTTGTATACAGAAAAACGGGATAATTCTAGAATGTGAAGAAAAATGACTATTATTTAGAGTGGGTTAAGAGTTTGTTTGTAAAGCCTGTTATTATTATTATTATTATTATTATTATTATTATTATTATTATTATTATTATATTTGAGTTCCCAGCCATAATTCCATATGAAAAAGTGTTCTTAAGATAAATACAATAATATATAAAAATGATTTGCTAATGAATATGCCAGTTAAATACAGATAAATAAAACGGGTCTTCAACCATTGTTTATCGTAAAAATTTTCTTACAGACATGAACCTGACAAAGAAGAAAATTGAACTGACCTTTTGTAGTGCCCATTATTTGTTTGAATTACCTGTACCTATTGTTTACTCATGACTCATGTCTTTCTCATTTCCAGGTGGAGATGATGCACGGAGAGGAAGGAAACGAATGTGACACGAATTGCAGGAGAGAGCAGGTAAGATTAACAAGAAAAAGTAAGACTTTCCTAATAAGAAACTTATTTTGAAATGCTAGGTCTCTTAACCCTTTCTACATATTAAGTTTTCTTGCAGAATATGTATTTTTTTTCTCTCTCTCTGTCAAATTTCTTTAGTTTTTAATAGTTGTAAATTGTTTGCCATCTTTTTGGGGCATGTCAGGTGCATGATACTTGAATTTGTTATGTGGGTGTATTCATGTATAGCTCAGTGACAGCGTCGGGCTCGCATTTGAAAGGTGCGTGGTTTTTTGGGTTTTGATCCCTGTAATATATATATATATATATATATATATATATATATATAATATATATATATATATATACTATATATATATATATATACTCAACTATTA
>NC_061094.1:41243640-41251970 GCF_015104395.2 Macrobrachium nipponense
GAGGCATAAATGCATTATAACATTGAAAAAAAAAAATAGTATAAAATAAACAGGCGACAGAATAATTAGAAAGGTAATTGTATCTCGGAAAATTATAGAAGTTTACAACAGAGAAACGATGGAGCGAAAATGCGCACAATATATATATATATATATATTATATATATATATATATATATATATAATATAATATATATATATGATAAACTGCATGACAGTAATCAATATATATATATATATATCTATATATATATATATATATATAGTATTATATATATGATATATATATATATACACATGTATAAAGTTTGTAAAACTGAATTACTGATTACTATCATGCGATTTTATATATATATATATATATATATATATATTATATATATATATAATACACATAATATACGATATATATTTGTTATATGAATAACTTGATCACGAAATATATAAAACGTGATGCTGTACATATATAAAGGTAATGCCACGGAGGAAAATGGAAAGTCGAGAACTTCTGTAAATGTTATATATATATATATATATATATATATATATATATATATATATATATATATATATAATATATATATATATATATATATATATATATATATATATATAAAATTTGTAAAACTAAATACTGACATTTTTTTTAACTTACCGCAAACACTTTATATCCCTTTAACAACCGTCTTCCACTCTGATACCATGCATCCGCGCATTGATACCATGCATTCGCGTATGCGCGGTCGTTCGTTCGTTCGTTCGTGAGCCTAACCCTCCCGATATCACAATCCCGCGTCCTTGCTGATGAGTCACGAATGGTGACGATGGTGAAATGCAGTTTCCCGACGACGCATCACTGGCAGTCATTCAGTCAAGTTTTAATTTAAAGAAGCATTTTGTTTATTCATTTTTTTTTATTTATATATTTTGGTTCTTTATGTATGAGTGCTTGACTTTCACTTTTAAATAAATGCGATACCTATATATATATATATATATATATATATATATATATATATATATATATATATATAGAGAGAGAGAGAGAGAGAGATGAGAGAGAGAGAGACCTTAAGACCTTAAGACCTTACAGACCTTAAATCTTGTTCGGGTTGCCCCAGGTCCCTCAGTGTTGAGGCACCTCTAATGTCTACCAGAGAGTTGCTAGTACATCTTCCGGTATATTTTGCATCTTCCAATCTTGGATGGTCTGGGATGCAGTTTAGATATTTGTCGAGCTTATTCTTAAACACATCTACGCTCACTCCTGATATATTCCTCAGATGAGCTGGCAACGCATTGAATAGACGCTGCATTATCGATGCTGGTGCGTAGTGGATTAATGTCCTGTGTGCTTTCCTTATTTTTCCTGGTATAGTTTTGGGCACTATTAATCTACCTCTGCTTGCTCTTTCTGATATTTTTAGTTCCATGATATTTTCTGCTATTCCTTCTATCTGTTTCCATCCCGCTGAATTATCATGTAGCGTTTTCTCTTCTCCTTTCTAGACTATATAATTTTAAGAATTGTAGTCTTTCCCAGTAGTCAAGGTCTTTAACTTCTTCTATTCTAGCTGTAAAGGACCTTTGTACACTCTCTATTTGTGCAATATCCTTTTGATTAGTGTGGGTACCATACATTTATTGCAATATTCAAGGTGGACTACGAACATATTTTTTGTTTTTTATAAAGCATAATCATGTGTTCAGCTTTTCTTGTTTTGAAGTGCCGCCGTAACAACATTCCCATTTTTGCTTTACATTTTGCCAACGAGTTGCTATTTGATCATTGCATAACATGTTCCCTATCATCATCACACCAAGGTCTTTAACTGCTTCCTTATTTGTGATGGTCTCATTATTAGGTCCCTTATATGCATATAGCTTTCTTTCTCTGTCTCCATAATTTATTGATTCAAATTTATCAGAGTTAAATACCATCCTATTTACCTCTGCCCAATCATATACTTTGTTAAGGTCTCTTTGTAGAGCGTTCCTATCTTCATCACAAGTAATTTCTCTACTTATTCTTGTGTCATCTGCGAAACTACTCACTACCGATCCTTCACATTATTAGTCTATGTCTTCAATCATAATAACAAACAGTATTGCAGCTAACACCGTACCTTGCGGCACACCGGATATTACCTTGACTTCATCCGATTTCTCGTCGTTTGCAATAACTATCTGTTTTCTGTTGTGTAAAAATTCTTTTAACCATCTTCCTACTTTATCCACGATATTGTGTTTCTAATTTTCTTCGCTAATATATTATGGTCTACTTTATCAAAAGCTTTTGCAAAGTCTAAATAAACCACATCTGTTTCATTTCCGCTTTTCATATTTTGAATATGTTCTCACGGTGGACTAACAGTTGGGTTTGTGTACTTTTTCCGGGTACGAAACCATGTTGTCCTTTATTAAACAAATTATTTTTTATTAAATGTTTCATAATATTTTTCTTCATTACCCTTTCATACACTTTCATAATATGTGATGTTAGACTCACAGGCCTATAATTACTTGCCTCTAGTCTTGATCCACTTTTGAAAGTAGGGTAATATATGCTAATTTGTGCTCATCATAAATCTTGCCTGTATCTACACTTTGTCCTAATAATATTGCAAGTGGCTTTGCGATAGAATGAACTACTTTCTTTAACAAATAGCAGGAATTCCATCAGGCCCTGCAGCAGCTCCATTTTTAACATTTCATTAATAGCCTGCACAATATCAGCTTCAATTAATATCTATGTCAGCTAAATATTCACTATTTTCATCCCTTACTTCTATATCATTATCTTCATTATCTATTCTAGGTGTGAATTCTCTCTTATATATCGTTCTGCCAGTATGTTGCAAAATTTCCTTTTTTTCATTCGTTAATCTCCCTTCAATTCTCAGAGGGCCTATTTCTATTCTTCTTTTATTCATCTTCTTCGCATATGAGTATAATAGCTTGGGGTTTTGCTTGATATTTAATAGGGTTTTTTCTTCCAAGTCCCGTTTTTCATTTTCTTTGATTGTATATCTTTGTTCTGCATTTTCTATCTTACTTTTTAGTTCTATAACTTTCCATGCATTTTTTTCTTTTGCAAGACCTTTTTTCCACTTTCTGATTTTCTGAACAGATCCTTCTGTCTCTTGGTATGCATGAATGATGTTTACTTTTCTTCGGTTATATATTTTTCCACTATTTTCTCCAATATTTTATATAATATCTCCGTATTTACCCTTATGTCATCACTTACGAAAATGTTATCCCAATCTTTGTTTAATTATTCTTCATTAATTTCTGACCATTTTATATTTTTAACTGTAGAAGTTGTATTTTCCATATTCCTTCCCACTTTTTCATTTCTTGCTTTATCTCTATTTTCACTTGCTTTGGAATGAACTGTTAATTCTATGACATTATGGTGAAATATTCGCATTATAAACTATTATTTCTTTAACATAATTCATCTCGTTCACAAATACTAGGTCTAAAGTATTTTCCTTTCTTGTTGGCAGGTGATTTATTTGTTGAATGTTGTATTCTAGTAGCATATCTAATAGCTTTTCAAATTGCCTCTTATCTTCTGCACTACTATTACTCTCTTTTTTTATATGTATAGTACAACCACAATCTCCTATTCGTTCTTTCCATTCTACGAAAGGAAAGTTGAAGTCACCAGATAGGAGAATAGTCCCCCAGTCCTTGTGATTTCTACATATATCATCCAATTTTTTTCAATTATTAAGTCAAACTCTTTAGTATTAGGAGGTCTATATATTACTATGTTCATCAATTTTTCAGATTCAAATTCTACCGCTATTAGTTCACATTCTGAGTTACTATATCTCTATATATTTCCTTGTTTTTTGTCTTTCCCATATATTGCGGTTCCCCCTTGATTCCTATTTTTTCTATATGATCTATAAGTTTGGAACCCTTTTATTTGATCATCATTCCCAGTCTCTTGGGAGAGAGAGAGAGAGAGAGAGAGATGATGATGAATCTGTGACGAACAAAAGAAAATATACAATGAGCATGTAAAATAATATATATATATACATTCACAGAGAGAGAGATGTGATGTGCGCATGTGTGACGGACAGGATAGAGAGAAAGAGACAACGAGAAATACGGACAGTACATACACGTATAGATCGAATAGCTGGAAACTTATATTCTTGTGTCTTAAGCCCTTAAATGGAAAATTAGGTCTTGGGTGTCACGATTATATCACCTCACGTATTTATTGATTCTTATTGAAAGATTGCGGTGGGTTCAGAGTGGGTGTTCGCTGCTTGTGATTGTGTGCCACAGAGAGAGAGAGAGAGAGAGAGAGAGAGATAGAGAGAGAGAGAGAGAGAGAGAGAGAGAGAGAGAAAGCCTGATTATAATCCTAGAAGGAAGAGCCAACATGTGGAAAACAATACTATATATTTTTGATAGTGACGGTACCACCTTTCGGCAAAGATTCTCTCTCTCTCTCTCTCAATCTCTCTCTCTCTCTCTTCTCTCTCTCTCTCTCTGACGTCAAACAGGTAATATTTTGTAGGAAATTTCTCGATGCGAGACATTTGACCCCCTTAAGTTGCTTTTGTGCTTTTGCCAAAAACGTCATCGCTTCGTGTCTTCAGAGAATCATTTTTAAGGACGCGGATTTTGTCAGCTTTATCGAAATTCGTGTAAAATGAAACGTATGTTGAAGTGACGGAAGATGAATACGCACAAATGGTATACACATACAAATACTATGCATATGTATATAATATATATATATATATATATATATATATATATATATACATACACACACACACACACACACACACACACACACACACATATATATATATATATATATATATATATATATATATATATATATATAGAAGCTAGGTACTATGTCGTACCTCTAAGTAAATGGGGATACAATCCACAATGATGTTAAAATCCTTCTTGTAGTTTTATTAATTATATATTATTATAAAATAAAACTACAGAAAGGATTTTACATCATTGTGGATTGGATCCCCATATATATATATATATATATATATATATATATATATATATATATATATATATGTGTGTGTGTGTGTGTGTGTATATATATGTATATATATATATGTATATATATAAAGCTTATGTGGGTACGGCTTCCGTCAAGGCACATTGTCAAATATCAAACCCCTATTTTAATAGTCCCAGCATTGTTTAAACTCTTTAATCGGATGACTAAGACATGAGAAAATGGAAAGTCTCCTAGATGAAGAAGAAGAAGAAGAAGAAGAAGAAGAAGAGAGAGAGAGAGAGAGAGAGAGAGAGAGAGAGAGAGATTCAGAGCGTGTACGGTACACGTCGAGATTTATCCAGAACGTACCGCTCTTGTGCGTCAGGGGAAACGAGAGGACAATACTACAGAGATTCACATCAACCGTGCAGTTGATATTTAGGCCAGTCTCTTACGACGCTCCTGATTGGCTGTTGATAAGCCAATCACACGGCTGGAAACTCTCAGTCTCTCTCGAGAGTTCACATGGGTAGGATCTATGTTCCGCTTCTCCTGAGGGATACGTCTTTCAAAAGTATCCTTCAGGAGAGATGGAACATACATCCTGCCTATGTGAACTCTCGAGGGAGACTGAGAGGTTCCAGCCATGTCAGTTTCCAGCCCTGTGATTGGCTTATCAACAGCCAATCAGGAGCGTCGTAAGGGACGGGCCTAGACATCGAATGCACGGTTGATGTAAGTCTACTATATGGGAATCTACTATACTACAGTGGGTTTCACGGAAAGGTTTTCCTGATTACGTTGTGGCAGTGGATCCCTCTTCAGTTGACCCTGGGGAGCGGCGTTTTGTCATGGGGCAATTATCCGGTGGGTGATTGCACCTGTCGGCCCACCTTCACAAGAAGGCCTTGTAAAGTTTTGTGTGTGTGTGTGTGTGTATGAGTCATTCTGTGCTTGCTTGCTTGCATATGCTAAAATCTCTTTGAAAGGGCGCGGTGCATATTGCCTTTTGTTTTTAAAATAACTGTAGTCCCTTTATTCTAATTTAAGGTTATATTTGGTAACAATTTGTCATAATGCAGATGATCTTCGTGATTATTTATCGATAGGAAATTAATACAGATGTTCTTCATGATTCATTCTTAGTAAGATATTAATACAAATGTTCTTAATGGTTATTTCTTAATAGGAAATTAATATAAATGTTCATGATTATATGGTTCTTTCTAGGAAATTAATGCTTATATATATATATATATATATATATATATATATATATATATATTATATATATATATATATATATGTCTTGGTTATTTCTTTAAAGGAAATTAATACAAACGTTCTTCACGATTCTTTCTTTATGGGAAATTATCTCAAAACCGTAAAAATTCACTCAAAATTCCTGTAATGTATTTCAGTTACATATGGTAATAATTTCACATAATAAAATTGTTCTTCGTGACTGTTCCTATGTAGAGATTTATCTCGAATTCGTAGAAATTCACTCAAAATTCCTTTAATCTGTTTCATAGTTACATGTGATGATCATTTCACATAATACGAACGGTGTTCATGATTGTCCCTTTATAATGCTTTAACTCAAATTCGTAAACAAATTAACAATAAAAATCACTAATAATAAAAATCATTGTTATTGATCAATAATCATTAATGAAAAAAAAAGTAAGAAGAAATTTTAGCCCCATAAAAATTCATGAAAAATACAAAAAAAAATGTAAAAAAAGCTTTAACCATTATCATTGTTTTCGTTGCTCAGTGGCGGGATGTCCTAACTCACCTGTTGCACTAAAATCGCCCTACCTGTTGCACGTACCACCCGACTAGTTGCGTATGTCACCCCGCCCTTTGTGTCCGCGCTGAATATTTTTTTAGACAGAGAGAGGTGGCGGTACTCGACGATTCGTATTTATTTATTTATTTATTTATTTGCTTTATTTTATTTTATTTTTCTGTAACCAAAGACATTCTGAAGAATAATTCCGTTCCAGACCGTGTCTTGATTGGTGGATAATCTTCAGTGATTATTTACTTTTGCAGTTGTGTTATTCTTAATGTTTCTGCTGATACGAATTCTGTTATTTACACTATAGTTATCGTAGATATTAATGTTGCTTTCATGTTCATGCAGTTATTAACAGTAGACGGATATTTGTTTTGAACAGGACGTGATTTTATCGATGAAAGTTTTTAAAGCGAGTTTTGATGTGCCTGTATTGATCTTAATATCGAACCTCTTGCTATGGCTGTTTATAGTTATAATTGTCTATTTGTTACTGTGACTATATATAATTATGATTATCAATTTATCATGTGTCCACGCCATTCCCACAGTGGTTTATCATCCGAAGGATATTATATGATGTACACACGCTATCCATCCAACAGTAGATTGCCGGAAACGATGCCACCAGTTGAATGCTTTTCCGGCCTCTCCTCTCTCTCTCCTCTTCCTCTCTCTCTCTCTCTCTCTCTCTCTCTCTCTCTCTCTCTCTCTCTCTCTCTCTCTCTCTCCCCTTGAGAATCCAGTTTTTCTAAGGGCATCCTCTTCGTCTTTCTATATGGATTAGGATGGCGATAGTGATCTCGTATCCTGATCTCTTCGTCTTAGGGCTGTCCGTCCCGATACTGGAGTCGGGTTTCAGTGGAAGCTCTGTATTTTTTCCTATTTAAAGTTACACACGAACACAACTCTCTCTCTCTCTCTCTCTCTCTCTCTCTCTGTAAGTCGTAACCATTCTAATTTTTGGTCAGCTGTTCCGTCGGTTTTAATGTTGCTTATTTTTTTATTTATTTACATATTGTAGATGATTGTTAGAGAGAGAGAGAGAGAGAGAGAGAGAGAGAGAGAGAGAGAGAGAGAGAGAGAGAGAGAGAGAGAGGAGGGGAAAAGATAGGTTTTTTTTCTAATCAGTGATTTGAGATTCTTCATTAATTTTGGCCGTTTGAAGTGTGTTTATGGGGCAGATTATCGGATGATTAGACGAATAAGATCATGAATAAAATGAAAGCGGAACAATTGTTCGCCTTTTCCAAAGTTCTCCTCTACGAAATGAGGGAAAACCACCTCATATGAATAATGCAAGAGATGGGCAGCGTAATTAACGGTCGTAAATATCCGAGGGATTAAGAATGGGAAGAAGTAGGAAGAGAATAATGGAGAGAGAAAAAAGAAGTTCTATTTTGATGATGACGAGATTGAGAAGATGAAACGAGCAGGAATTTGTGTGAGTAGAAAAATGAACAAATAAAAATTTTAGTAGTGCGGGGAAAAGAAACCTCAGTAGGAATTTGAGATGATGCG
>NC_061094.1:41252470-41254970 GCF_015104395.2 Macrobrachium nipponense
GGCAAAGGACTTGCCGTAGGAAGTCGAGGGCCGGTAATGAGATATATAGGCCCAGACCCATAATTTGCCCGGAAGGAACCACGGGATTTGACGTTTCTCTCTCTCTCTCTCTCTCTCTCTCTCTCTCTCTCTCTCTCTCTCTCTCTCTCTCTCTCTGTTCTTCCTGACATTATCTGCTTTCTCTTTTTCTTCCTGACATTATTTGCTCTCTCTCTCTCTCTCTCTCTCTCTCTCTCTCTCTGACATCATCTGCTTTGCTTTGTGTTTTATAGAGCTCTTACCGGTCAAAATCGTTCTCTTTTTAGGATATCCTATTTACAGTGTTCTTTGTCCTATCATAATTGATTTGATTGGCTCTTAGATCTTTTTTTTTTCAAACGAGAGAGAGAGAGAGAGAGTTCTTGATTGTCGATTATAATGAAATTGCATATCGATATGAACTCATATTTCGACGGCCACGGAAGATTAGCTAAAAATTCCTAAATGATTGGCTCCTAGAATGAGAGAGAGAGAGAGAGAGAGAGAGAGAGAGAGAGAGAGAGAGAGAGAGAGAGATTTCTTGATGGCCAACTTAGCATAACACATGCAGTATCGCTATGACTACATAGTTTAGACGACCACGCAAAAATTAGTAGGCTAAATAATTCCTTAATAGAGTTGGCTCGTAGAGAGAGAGAGAGAGAGAGAGAGAGAGAGAGAGAGAGAGAGAGATTTCTTGATGGTCCAATTAGCATAAAAATGCATATCGCTATGAACTCATATTCAGACGACCTCGAAAAATTAGCTAAATATTCCTTGATGAAATGGGTCGGAGAGAGAGAGAGAGAGAGATGAGTTAGAGAGAGAGACGTACAGTTTAGAGAGAAGACGATAGAGAGACGAGAGAGAGAGAGATATTGCTCGATAATTGCCCAACACTTGTCCCGTCTCGTCAGGCTTGTTTGAAAACAGAACGATGATGATCCCCAAGGGAAGGTTACTCTTCTTTATGTCTTGTGAGGTATGACTATTCCACTGGCTGTGCTCTAAATGACATGAAGATGCAAGGATAATGACTGAAAAAAAAATTTAGGCCTGAGATTATTATTCTTCAAGGATAATACCTAACCAGAATTGACATCTGAAGTTTGATCTTACAAATTGTTAGTTTACTATGTATACACTACATACTTAGATATATTAATACGGTGTATTTACAGTATGTTATTACAGATATATACCTGATACATTGATACAGAGTGTATTTACAATATGTTGTCTCAGAGATATGCTTGATACATTGATACAGAGTATTTACAATATGCTGTCACAGTGATGTACTTATATATTAACACAGTGTATTTACATTATGCTGTTGCAGAGATATACTTAGATATATTCATACAGTGTATTTACAATATGCTGTCACAGAGATATACTTAGGTGCATTTATACAGAGTGCATTTACAATATGCTGTCACCGAGATATCTATACTTAGATACATTAATACATAGTGCATTCATAGTATGCTGTCACAAAGATATACTTAGACACATTAGCACAGTGTATTTACAATATGCTATTGAAGAGATATACTTAGATACATTGATACACAGTATATTTACAATATGCTGTCACAGAGAGATACTTACTACATTCACTGATACAGAGTGCATTTACGATATGCTGTTACAGAGATAAACTTAGTAGATACATTGATACAGAGTGCATTTACGATATGCTGTTACAGAGATAAACTTAGTAGATACATTGATACAGAGTGTATTTAAGATATGCTGTCACAGAGATATACATGATCCCATGAATGGACTGACCCAACCCATTAGCGAAAGAACAGCATATATATCCTACACCTGCTGCGTCCAATCTCTCTCTCTCTCTCTCTCTCTCTCTCTCTCTCTCTCTCTCTCTCTCTCTCTGGGTCATGCCCACTTGGAGATGCCCACAAACAATTATAGTATCACTTACTCCGTGCATATTTGAGAGGGGCTTTTATTAGTCAACTGTGACACATGATTATGTTGATTATTGTAATATAGTGATGATTCTTTCACTTGTTTAACTCTCTGTGCCTGGTATGTGGTCTGTAAGTGTCGTGAAAGATAGTTACATGTAGAAATACAAGGTTAATTGGTAAATTATGTAGCTAGTCTTAATTATTAGGTCAAGTGGAATCTCTTAATTTTATATGGATGCGTACGGTTTATTTTTAGTTAATGGTTAATTTTGGCTGTTGAAGTACGTGAACAGTTGTAGTGTTGCTAGTAGTTGTTTAACTTGAGTGTAGAAGAGGTCGTATATATATATCATATATATATATATATATATATATATATATATATATATATCATATATATATCTGTATGCATCCATGTATGTATCACGAGAGTTCCATTTAATGTGTATTAATCTCTTGGTTTGTGTAGCGGATGAAAAGCTTTTCATGGTATTTAGTGAAGATGAAAGAGATTCCTGTGGCAGTATTTAAAGTATGTTTAT